>NC_133117.1:29300768-29615798 GCF_022965805.1 Primulina eburnea | reverse complement strand
AGCGAGAAAGCCCATCAGAACTATGAATCCAAAGAGCCATGTCAGACTCGCCCAAGGCATCGGGGTCAGAGTAATCGCCTCAGCCATAGAGGGGGCCACCACAGAACAAAGAAGATCAAAATCCCAAGCCCCCTCAGACAAAAAATGAAAAACCCGAACATCACGGCCCCCACGGACCTGACACTGACTGGACAGAGGTGTGTCCCCAAACCAGATGTCATCCCAAAAGGACACGTCTCCAAGGCCAACGCGCCAGCGAATACCAGGCTCCGCACGAGGGCGGATCCGTAGGAGACGACGACAGGTGGTGATATAGAACTACGAGGAGGAACATAAGCAGGAGCATCCAATTGGCAATATTTCCGTAAAAGGAATCTCGCCCAGAGAGAAGAGCCCTGCCTAAATCTGAACCACAACTTAATAGAAAAGCTTTCCACCAGATCTTTCAATCGGCGGAAGCCAAGACCACCCTCCAACAATGGAAGGCAGGCCCGAGACCACCTGGCCCAGTGCCATTTCTTCTCCAAAGGCCGCGAACCCCGAGAAAGGCATGAAAATCAGCTCAATTTTCTCCAAAATATCAAGCGGTGGCTGACCACCTGAAACAAGTAATATCGGCAAGGAGAGGAGGACACTGCGGATAAGAGTCATACGGCTACCCGGGGAGAGCGTCCGAAGTTCCCACCTTATAGTCTGCTTGGGAGCTTGTCCGATTGAGAGACTCGATTTCTGATATTTTGACTCCTTGCTGGGGGCGTTGGTTGAGGCCGACTATGTCTTTCTTCCTTTGGAGGCTTTGGCATCAGTGGCTCCCGATGGATGATATACTCCAGCGTCGTGGCTTTCATTTGGCTTCTCGATGCCAGTGTTGTGATATGTTGGAGACTTTCACACACGTTTTATTGATGGCCCGATTGCTCGTACTGTTTGGCATTTCTTTGGGGCCATCTTTCTTGTCCAGATCCCCTGCACTGGGGATTTCAGGTTGTTTCTCAGTGCTTGGAAGCATAATCTTCATTGGGCACCTGGGGGCCACGTCAACGAGTTTCTGCCATTCATTGTGTTGTGGTTTCTCTGGACGGCTCGTAATGATGCGAAGCACCGTCAGTCACGTATCTCAGGAGAGACTGTGAAGTCTCAGATTTTGTCCTACCTGCGTCTTGCTCAAGCTGCTTTCATTGTTAAGCCCAAGCATTGGCTTGGTGTCTTTGAGGCAGCAAGGTCGCTGGGTTTTTTTGTTGGTTTTCAGCGCACACATAGGCTAGTGATTGTTCGATGGCTCTGTCCTCCTCCTGGATGCTTTAAGCTGAATATTGATGGGAGTTCGAGAGGCAATCCGGGGGAGTCATCTGTTGGTGGTATTGTTCGTGACTCATCGGGTCGGTTGTTGCTTTCTTTCAGCGAGTTTATCGGAGTTGGGACCAATGTTCGGGCGGAGCTTTGGGCGGTTTGGAGGGGCCTTCTTATCTGTTCCGATCTTGGTCTTTTTCCCCTTTGGGTTGAGACCGATTCTCAGATTTCTCTTCAGATCCTTCGTTCTCGTCAGTGCCATTGGGATCTTCATCACACAGTCACCCGGATTCTGGTTCTTATGAGGGGGCGGGATGTTCATTTATCGCACATTTTCCGGGAGGGAAATTCGGTGGCGGATGCGTTGGCGGCGAGGGCTCATACTTTTAGGCAGTATAACTTAGAGTTAGGTCCTTCCCTACCTCCTGACATCTCCATCCTTGTTAGATCTGATCGTTCTGGGCTTCCATATCTCAGAAACAGATCCTCTTAGCCATTTGCAGCCCCTTCTTATTTTTTTGGATCTCTTTCTTTATGATTTCTGGCTATTTATATATTTATATATATATATATATATATGTATATATATATATATGTATATATATATATATATATATATATATATATATATCTCTTTTATTGCAAGTTAGTGTCATTGGAGGTTTTTTCACTTCCATATGGTTTGTGCAAGTGGGTCCAGACACTTGCACATGATGTGTTTACTCCTGTTTGTTCCGAGTGGGTTTCTGATCTATTTCTGTTGGTGCTTTCTTTTGGCACATTCATGATACCTGGCGGGCGTTTACTGCTGGTTCTCTTTCGCCGCTGTATTTGTTTTTGTAGAGATGTTTGCTGGATGTCATGGTGGATTCGTGGGGTGCTTTCTTCAGGATCCTCTGCTTTTATGCCATGTTCGTCATATTCCTACTTTTTGGGGTTGAGCTCTCTGCTCTTTTGATTCAGATGCTGGATATCTTTTGTTCTGGTGGGATTGCGATCTATATTTCGGTCTGTGATCGCCATTGTATAGTGACTTCCTGGCCAGACTTTCTTTTGTCTAGTGGATGTGGTACAGTTGTTAGCTACCAGATGATATTTATATGGACAGATTGGACTCTTCAGGATGATAGTTTCGGGATGAAGGCTTTTGCATGGACTCTGCGATCATCTCGTCGTTATCATTTTGATTTCCTCAGCTGGTTGTTCATAGTGCCTCGCATTTGATTAGCAGTTGTCGTATATTTGATAGCCTCCTAGGGTTGTTTTGCTTTTGTATTTCCTTCCCTAGGATGCTTTGTATTTATGTTTCTACTGCTTTAGCCTTTTTGGGGAGGTTTGGTCTTTTCCAACTCCTCTTTTAGGTTTTCTTTATTCTGTATTTGTTACTGTTTATGTAGTGACCCGTTCCAGAATCACCTACTAGTTGAGAACTAAGCATGCAACTAACTTAATTAATAATAATCAGAGATAACAGCGGAAAATACCAACAAATGATAGTTATACAACCCAATCGAAATCAGAACAACTCAAAATATATTCGGTACAACCATATCGAAATAGAATAGTACTGAAAACTAAACCAACCAGATACTCACTGTCCTCCTCCTGCTCTTCCCGAGCTGTCCAACCTGAGGCCTGCCCCGTGGGAATGGGGTGTCCAAGATAAACAAAACCGAGGACGTGAGCGATAAGAACGCCCAGTACAAAAGCATGAGTATACAAACCTATATGAAATGCACATGCTATGATATGATACCAGGGTAGTCAAGAAACAGGAATCACAAAAGATCTCAAAATGCTCAGTCTAGAGGCGCCAAGTGGATAGTGCCGCGCGGTCCTACCTCTGGGTCACTGCATCCACTGCAAGAACAGACGTGGACCTAAAATGTCCCGGATCACCGAAGCCCTCCCGACCCGTCGGCCACTGTGTACTCTCGGTGTCCATGCGTCCACAAGACAAGACAGGGCTGAGCGGCCCCACAAGATATATAGCTTATCTCGAAAGAGATACAGCTCAACAGTAAAGGCTATCTCGAAGAAGATACGGCTCAACATGAAATGCAACGTGCAGTAATAAACGTGACATAATAGCATGCATCATATGACATATATCAATGCACCACATAATCATGCAACACATATAAGAATGTATACTCGACCAGGATATCTCGGATAGTACTTTCGTACCTCTATTACAGCAAGCCTAGCCTTACGCAGCACCGCTAATCAGGTCTAGAACAAGCCTACGCATCAAAAGCACCCAATGAACAATACTACCATGCTCAACTAGCAAAACCAGTACTCCCTAGTACTACCAAAGGTTTAGGGTTTACCTTCGTCCGTCGACAGTCCTTTGATGTCGATTGCCTCGTAACTCAGGCGTCGCTACACTACCAATCCTGGCAGCTCTTGGCTATCGCTCGACCGGCAACTAACCCTAGAAACCTTCCAAATCTCTCAAATATGAGACACAACTCAAGGATTGTCAATACAAAATGAGGAAATCCGAGCACTATTTATAGGCTATGTTCGGATCCACCGAACCTACTTCGGAACGTCCGAACTCCTACGTGTCCATCAGCTCTTGACACCTCACGATCGGATCCACCGAACCTACACTTCGGAACGTCCGAACTCCCACGTGTCCATCGGCTCTTGACACCTCATGATCGGATCCACCGAACCTACACTTCGGATCGTCCGAACCCTTCGGTGCTACCGAACCATCTTCGGTCCGTCCGATTATGACCACGGTCAAAATTACACATTAAACCTTCTTAATCACCATTAATCCGTTAATTACCCAATTTGGAATTCGGGCTACTACATTTATTTTGTGGATATATACAGGTAGGGGTCTGCCTAACCCCCCGCATCCGGCGGTGTTTTCCGGAAAAAAAAAAAGCCCTAAACCCTAAACACTAAACCCTAAACCAAACCGTTCCATTTGCCCCCAAAAAATTTTCTCTGAAAAACACACAGTAAAACGTGCGAAAACACACACTAAAATCGACACTATTCACGCCCTACCCGCCGCCATGCCGCCGCCGCCGGATCCCGGCCGGCCACCCACCCCACCTGAACCGCCTCTCCCTGTCGACCAACATACTCAAATTTCAGCCCCAACAAACGACGTTTGCCCCGCTAAATCGCTGCCTGAAATCACGCATTTTCTGCATTTTCCGACTTGCCCTTCCGGCGCCGGCTGTACATTACCTGAATCGTCTTTGAGTGTTCTTTCCAATGCATCAGGTGCGCGACCCCCTTTCTTCCTCGTTCAGCCGCAATCTGCGTTTGAAAGTCCGATGGTACTGTTCACGAACCAGTCGGCTGGTTTTTCACCGATTACGGCCGTCTCCGGCCACCTTTGTTCACGTGGATCCCCGATCTGGAATCCTCCTTCCCAGACGATCATTTCGCCTCAGCTCCCATCTCCAATGATATTCTCAAGCGACGGGAATTTCAGATCTACGCCGCCGAATCACTGTTCACCCGTGGCGCAATCTTCCATGGCCAATTTCTCCGGCGTGGTTGCTCCTTTTTTCAATTCCTTGCATCCGTCCATTCCTCAGGTCATGGGTAATCTTTTGGTTCCATCAATTGCCGGTCATTCGTCGGAAATCGGAAACGCCCAATTTGTGGGTTTGAACTCGTTTTCATCTCCTTCTTTAGTTAAATCGACCCCTCTATCGTCCGAGTTTGCTGGATTGGTGACCGGTTCGGAGCTCCCCCAGGCTTCGCCGTTGATCGGTGCTACTCCGGTCGGTAACTCGCGGGTTGACTCAGCTGAGTCACTCGGCCATTTCACTAGGATCAACTCGGCAGTCAACAACTTGCAATCCGCGGTCAAAGATGGTCCGAGCATTTCTGTTCCACCTGTGGTGTCTTTCCGGGATGCTTTGTGTCCACCGTCTCCTCGTACGGTGAAGAAAAGCTTTGATGATGTGCGCAATTCTATGGAAGAGATGCCCGAGCCGTCTTTGTGGGATGGTAAACCGGGCTTACGTTTCCCGGTCGAGGTAATTTCTTCCTTGTCTGAGCCATTCAAATATGCTTTGGTTGGTAAAATCTCGGGCAATAGATCACTAGTCCCCAATTCCCAAATTTCTGCGGCTTTTGCTAAATTGGGTCTAGTTCGGTCTTTTGATTTAAAGTTCTTACCCCGTGGTTTTCTTGTTATTTGCCTCTCCTGTGAGGAGGATTATGCGCGCATCTGGACGCGGGGGCACATGTATGTGGGACCACTGGGGATCCGTTTCTCTAAGTGGACACCTGAATTTAAGTTGCATGAGGAATCTCCTATTGCTCCTGTCTGGATCCGTTTCCCGGATTTACCCCTGCATCTGTTTGATAAACGTGTTCTTTTTTCTCTTGCTCAAATTGTGGGTAAGCCGGTGAAAATGGATGATTTCACAGCCAATGCCTCTAGAGGTGCTTTTGCCAGAGTTTGTGTGGAGATTAATGTTCTGGAGCCCCCCATTAAGCAGGTTTGGGTTGGCTGGGGTGATCACACCCAGGAGTAGGGGTGAGCAAAAATTCGGTTAAACCGATTTAACCGACCGAACCGAATTAATTCTGAAATTCGGTTCGGTTAATTCGGTTAATTCGGTTTCGAAATTTTCAAAAATCGGTTAATTCGGTTCGGTTTCGGTTTCGGTTTTTGTAAAAAAATATCGTTTTAACCGAATTAACCGAATTATTAAATAAACAATTTTTATTTTATTTTATTATGTTTTAAATATAATTTATAATATTTTTATATTTAATATTGTATATTATAATTAATTTTTTAAATTTTTTATGAATAAAGTGTTTTATTATGATTAAAATAGAATATTAATTATTAATTTTATGTATAATTTTTAAAATTTAAATTTTTTTACAATATTAATTATTAATTATATATGTAATTTTTAAAATTTAATTTTTTTTAAAAAAATCGGTTAATTCGGTTACCGACCGAAATAACCGATTTTAATTCGGTTCGGTTAATTCGGTTTTTGTGAAAATTCGGTTCGGTTCGGTTAGTCTAAAAATTTTCGGTAAAATCGGTATTCGGTTAATTCGGTTCGGTTTTAACCGAATTAACCTAATACTCACCCCTACCCAGGAGATTGATGTTATCTATGAGAAAATCCCTGCGTATTGCACTGATTGCAAGATGCTGGGACATGCGACTAGTGTGTGTTACTCCCACGGTAAGAACCCCAGGCCTTCTAAGGCTAAGAAGGCTGATCCTCTGCATCAGTAGTCTGCTGCTCCTCCAGTCCAAACACCCCAAGGGGGTGCCACTCCTGTATTCCATCCGGGACCACAGCCCCAGCTTCAAGAAATTGGTGACGGTCCCAGACGAAGAAGGAGGAGGCGGCCAGTACGTCGGGGTCCTCCAACTGGAGTTCCCCCGTCAGGCCCTTCTGGTTCACATACTCTTGCTTCGAACTCTTTTGGAGTTCTTTCCAATTTGCCAGAGACAGAGGTAGGTTCTGAGGAGCTTGGATTAGGTGTTTCTGATCCTTCTGTCGGTTTGAGTTCTCATCAGGAGGCCCTTTTTTTTGACCGCCCTGTGGTCACGGTGGCTGAGGACGATGAGAGTGCTCCTTATGTGGATTGCGTGGATGACCTTGGATCTCCACGTCCGGATGTGGTGACTGTGTTTGTCCCCCCGGAGGTTTGTATTGAAAATCACAGCAGCCACTCGGTCCCATCTTTTCCTGCATCCCCTGCTGATGCCACTTCTATGCTGGACGAGTTGATTGCTCGACAGGGACCCCCTATTCTCGAGATGATTCCCAGTCACATGTCGGCTGATGATTCTTGTGATGGTTGTAGGTCTGAAAGTCGTATTCTGGATGCTGATATGGGAGATGTTAAGAAAAGGAAGGAGAATGCTTTTCATAGGTCGCGTAAAAGCGACAGGGCGGTTCTGGTGCCCATTCTCCATGAATTTTCTCATATGGAATGTCAGGGGGCTCCGGAGCTCGGAGTCTCAACAAAAGCTTCATGCCCATGTTAAAGAAAAGAGAGTCAAGATCTTGGCTATTTTGGAACCCATGATTGATCTGGATGTTCGGTTTATGACTCGTCGTTTTGGTTTTTCTCGAGTTATATCGAACTCCTCGGGTCATATCTGGGTTTTCTTTGCCGAGGATGTGATGGTTGAGTGTCTCCTTGATCACACTCAATTCCTTCACTTCCGGGTTTCTGCTAGTTTTTTGCCGACCACTGTTTTTTGCTCCTTTGTTTATGCTAAGTGTGACTACATTGAGCGCAGACAGCTCTGGACTTCTTTGCTTCAGGTTAAGCCTGATCAGGGTCCTTGGCTTGTTGGTGGCGACTTTAATGTAGTTAGAAATTCGTCTGAGTGTTTGGGTTCTTCTGGTGGGCGGTTACTTCCCATGGAAGAATTTAATCATTTTATTTTGGATTCTGGGTTAGTAGATGCTGGTTTTGAGGGGTCTTCGTTCACGTGGACGAACAAGACCATTTGGAAGCGTCTTGATCGGGTTTTTGTGTCTGTTGATTGGGGTGACCATTTTCATTCTATTCGTGTGGAGCACCTCATTCGTACAGTCTCTGATCATTGTCCTCTTTTTGTGTCAGTCCCGGTTTTGCTAGTGGGCCGAGTTCTTTTCGCTTTCAGAGCATGTGGCTCAGGCACCATGGTTTTTTGCAGACGGTGCGGCTTAATTGGAATTTGCCGTGTCATTTGAACGGCATGCACCGTCTTTTTGTAAAATTGAAGCGCCTCAAGAGCCATCTGAAGTGGTGGAACAAGAGTGTTTTTGGTGATCTTTTTGCCAAACTTGCGGAGGCGGAGCAGGCTGTCCGGGTTGCTGAGGCAGTTTGCGAGGCTGATCCTTCGGATTTGTATTGGACTACTTTGTCCAATTGCAATACCGATCTTGCTCGAGTTACCGCCATGGAGGCGGATTTTTGGCGGCAAAAAGCCGCTTGTAGGTGGTTAGAGGATGGTGAGAGGAACACCAAACTCTTCCACAATATGGTCAAGAAAAAACGGGTGGCTAATAAAATTTTCAGTATTTGGGATAATGGCTCTTGCCTTACTTCCCCTGATCTTATTCAGCAGTCTGGGGCCGCTTATTTTCAAAACCTGCTTACTGGGGATCCTTTTGTGCTTTCTTGCCCAAATTTTTCTGACTTCCCCTTGGTGATCTCGGATTTGGAGAACGCCAATATTGCTGCCCCCCCTTCTTTGGAGGAGGTGCGGGCGACTGTTTTCTCCTTACATCGTGATAGTGTGGCGGGGCCTGATGGTTTCTCTTCGGCCTTCTCTCAGCATTGCTGGGAGATTGTCCATCAGGATGTTTTGGATGCGGTTCTTGATTTCTTTCGGGGTAGTCCCATGCCACAGGGGTTCACTGCCACCACGATCACATTGATTCCCAAAGTCATGGGTGCTCAGGCTTGGTCGGACTTTCGTCCTATCAGCTTGTGTAATGTGACCAATAAGATAATTTCAAAACTTTTGTATTCTCGATTGAAGGTGGTGGCGGAGAGGCTTGTTTCGTGGAATCAGAGTGGCTTTGTTCCAGGGAGGGTGATTTCGGATAATATCCTCCTTGCTCAAGAGCTTACTCATAGTCTTTCTCTCCCCACCCGTGGTGGCAATGTCATTTTGAAATTGGATATGGCCAAAGCCTATGATAGGGTCCAATGGTCTTTTCTGTTGGATGTTTTGAGGCATTATGGCTTTTCAGAGCAGGTAGTGTCGATGATATCTGCCTGCATTTCTCATTGCCAATTTTCAGTTAATATCAATGGTTCACTCACCGGATTCTTTGGATCCACTAGGAGTCTCCGGCAGGGTGACCCTTTGTCCCCACTTCTTTTCATTCTCGGGGCTGAGTAACTTTTGCGTGGTCTTGATCGTCTTTATCGTCATCATCCTGCGATTAGGTACCGATCTGGTTGTGATCTCCTTATTTCCCACCTGGCATATGCTGATGATATCATTATTTTTGCCAATGGTGGGAACCGTGAGATGAACAGTCTCATGGAATTTTTGCATCACTATGAAAATTGCTCGGGGCAGTTGGTGAATGCAGTTAAGAGCGTTATTATTTTGTCTCCGAGGTGTTCTGGTCGTACTCGTTCCCGTCTCCTTCGTATCACTGGGTTTGGGGAGGTTCATTTTCCTATCAAATACCTCGGAGTTCCTTTGTTTCGTGGGAATAGAGTTTGCTCTCTTTTTGATCCCCTGGTGCAGATGGTGCGTAAGAAGTTGGAGGGTTGGGAGCTTAAAACTCTTTCCCCGGGGAGCCGTATGACCCTCCTTAGGAGTGTTCTCCTTTCGGTTCCCATTTACATGTTCCAGGTAGTCCAGCCACCTCTGGCAGTTATGGAGAGGCTTGAGAATGTTTTCAATGGTTTCTTGTGGGGATCCAGATCCTTGGATAAGAAATGGCATTGGGCGAGGTGGTCTCGTGCATGTCTTCCTGTCTCTGAAGGGGGTCTTGGATTTCGCAGGCTCAAAGATATTGTGGAAAGCTTCTCCATTAAATTATGGTTTCGTTTTCGTCAAGGCTTCTGTATTTCCCATTGTCATTTCTCCCTGAACATCAATGGTTCGCTATCGGGGTTTTTTGGTTCCACCAGAGGCCTCCGGCAGGGCGATCCATTGTCTGCCCTTCTCTTCGTTTTGGGGGCGGAGTATCTTTCTCGTGGCCTTGACCGCCTCTACCTGCAGCATCCTGCGCTCAGGTACCGTTCTGATTGTGATATTTTGATTTCCCATCTGGCTTACGCTGATGATGTCATTATTTTTGCCAGTGGTGGGACTCGTTGTATGCAGCGCCTTGTCGATTTTCTGCATCACTATGAGAACTGTTCTGGGCAGCGTGTGAATGCTGCCAAGAGTTCTTTGATTTTGCCTCCGAGGTGCTCTGGGCGCCTCCGCTCCCGGCTTTTGCACATCACCGGGTTCGCCGAGGGTCATCTGCCCCTCAAGTACCTCGGAGTTCACCTTTATCGGGGTAATCGCACATGCTCCCTTTTTGAGCCCCTCCTACAGTCTGTTCGTAGGAAGTTAGAGGGTTGGGAGATTCGGACCCTCTCCCCGGGTAGCCGCATGACCCTGATACGTAGCGTGCTCCTCTCCATGCCGATTTATCTGTTTCAGGTGGTTCAGCCACCTCTGGCTGTCAAGGAGAAGCTTGAGCGGGCCTTCAACGCCTTCCTCTGGGGGTCGAGACCCTTGGAAAGGAAGTGGCACTGGGCCCGGTGGTCCCGGGCTTGCCTCCCCGTGCTTGAGGGGGGACTTGGATTCCGCAGATTGAAAGATCTCGTGGAATGTTTCTCTATCAAATTATGGTTCAGATTTCGGTAGGGCTCTTCTTTATGGGCGAGATTCCTTTTCCGGAAGTATTGCCGGTTGGATGCTCCTGCCTGTGTCCCCGCCCGTGCTTCTATTTCCCCCATTTGGCGTCGTCTCCTCAGGATCCGCCCTCGCGCGGAGCCTGGCATTCGCTGGCGAGTTGGTCTCGGAGATGTTTCCTTTTGGGATGACACTTGGTTTGGGGACGTTCCTTTGTCCTCCCGGTGTGTGGTCCGCGGGGGCCGTGATGTTCGGATCTCTCATTTTCTGTCTGAGGGGTCCTGGGATTTTGATCGCCTTTGTGCGGTTGTTGCTCCTTCGGTTGCCGAGGAGATTGTTCTGATTCCTGTTCTTTCGAGAGACCCTGATCTGGCACGGTGGATCCATAGCTCCGACGGTGCTTTTTCTGTGAGATCTGCTTGGGAGCTGATCCGTCAGCGTGCTCCGTCTTCAGATATATTCCGCCCGTGTTGGGGGAGTTGGTTGAGGCCTACCATGTCATTCTTCCTTTGGAGATTCTGGCATCAGTGGCTCCCAGTTGATGAGGTGCTCCAGCGCCGGGGTTTTGCGTTAGCCTCGAGATGTCAGTGTTGTGATATGTCTGAGACATTCACACACATATTCATTCGCAGCCCGGTTGCTCGGTCTGTCTGGCACTTCTTTGGTGCCCTGTTTCGGGTTCGTATTCCCGACACTGAGGATTTCAGTTTTTTCCTCAGTGCGTGGAAGAGAGATTTGGTCTGGTCCCGGGGGGCCATGTGCGGGAGTTTCTCCCCTGCATCGTTCTGTGGTTCCTCTGGACAGCGCGGAACGATGCTAAACACCGTCATCTACCTGTTTCTGGGGAGACGGTGAAGTACCAGATTTTGTCTTACCTGCGTCTCGCCCAATCTGCGCGTACTGTCAAGCCCAGACATTGGCTGGGTGTGTTTCATGTGGCGAGATCGATGGGTATTTCGGTTGCTCTCCACAGATTACATAGGACGGCGATTGTTCGTTGGCTGCATCCTCCGTCCGGGTGCTTCAAGCTTAATGTGGATGGGAGCTCGCGTGGTTTATCTGGGGACTCTGCTGCTGGTGGCGTTGTTCGGGACGATTCCAGGAGGGTTGGGCTCTCATTCAGCGAGTTCATTGGAGCTGGGTCTTCTCTCCGGGCTGAGCTTTGGGCGGTTTGGAGGGGTCTTCTCCTTTGTTCTGATCATTCATTTTTCCCCCTTTGGATCGAGCTTGACTCTCTAACTTCTATTCAGCTCATTCGTTCCCGTCGATGTTGCTGGGGTCTTGATCACATTGTTTCCAGGATTCTGGTCCTTTTGAGGGGGCGGTCTGTTCATATTTCGCATATATTCCGGGAGGGTAATTCGGTGGCGGATGCGTTGGCGGCGAGGGCCCACACCCTTAGGCACTTTACCTTAGAGTTAGGTCCTTCCTTCCCTAGGCACATTTCCATACTTGCTCGCTCGGATACCTCCGGGCTTCCCTACCTGAGATATAGATCTTCTTAGCTGTTTGCAGCCCTTCCCTTCACTTGGCTCCATTTCTTCGATCTTTCTATATGTATATGTATATTTTTTCTTTGCAGGTACTGTTACTTAGGGGGTTTCTCTTTTCCCCCGTTTTGCCAGTCTGGTGTGAGTGGGCCCAGACACTCGCACACTACATGTTTTGTCTCCTCGGGATTGGGTGGGTTCTCGCACTTACCCTCTTGGTGCTCTTCTTTGGCCCTCTCATATTCCCTGGAGCGCTATTTCTGTTTGGGCCTCTCTTTGGACCACTTCTGGTCCCTGGCGGGCGTTTACTGCAGTTTCTCCTTGCCCGCCGTCTCAGTTCTTTTACAGGAGTTTACTGGATGTCGTGGTGGTTCCAGGGATTCTTTCCGGACGATCCTCTTCATTGTTATGATACCGTCGTCAGATTTATACTTCAGATGCTGGATCTTTTTTGTTCTGGCTGGATTGCGATCTTCATTTTGCTCTTCTATCGTCATTGTACAGTGATTTCCTGGCCATATCTTATTTTGACTGCTGGAATTCATACAGTTACTCGGTTTCAGATTAGAGTCGTTTTGACAGATTGGATTCTTCAGGGTGATGGCTTAGAGATGAGAATTTCTTCATGGATTCCGCACTCATCTCCCAGTTATCATTTGGTCTTCTTCGGCGTGTTGACTCTTAGCGCAGCTCGTATTTGATTAGTTTCTGGCGCACTTTTTGTCGTAGTCTAGGTTTATTTTTGCTTATGTATTTATGTCCCTAGGCTACTTTGTCTTTATGTTTCTACTGCTTTAGCCTTTTTGAGGAGGTCTTGGTATAGTCCCCCTTCTCTTTTAGGTTTTCTTTCTGCTATTACTTTTTATTTGGTGAAACCTAAACCCTAAACCCTAAAACCCTAAAAAAAACCATTTTGACCCCAAAAAATTTTCTCTGAAAAAACACACAGTAAAAGGTGCGAAAAAACACACTAAAATCGACACTATTCACGCCTATCTGCTGCCAAGCTTCCGCCGCCGGATCCCGGCCGGCCACCACCCACATCTGAATCGCCTCAACCTGCCGACCAACATACTCAAATATCACAGCCATCGGAGTCCGGCAACACCACCAATTTCCGGCTTGAAAAATCGCCATTTCCGTCCAAAATCGCGTCGTCGCCGTCCGCTGTTCCTCCCGGCGCCGCACATACACCATCTGACTCGCCTCGAGCAGACGGTTCCATTGGTACCAGCCCCACTCACAACAAGTCAGTATATTCACCGGAATCGTCGTGCAAAGTTCCGCCGCTACTGTTCACGAAATCGCTGGTGCTTCATTCTTCGATTCCGGCTGATTCATCTATTGTCTGTCAAATCCAAGACCCGATCTGTGATCCTCACTTCATGGCGGTCATAACGCCTCAACCAATTGAACAATCCCCGTTCGCCGGCGCCGGGAATTTTAGATCTGAGAATTTCCAGGCGGGTTCATCTTTTCCGTCATCTTCTCAGGTTAATTTCTCCAGCGTTTCAAATCCTTTTCTCAATTACTCTTCAGGGTCCCTTCGTCCAAGCTTGGGTCGTGTTTTGCCTTCTTCAATTTCGGGTTTCCGGCCACCGATCGGAAACCCCTCTTTTCTAGGGCAAAATCGAAGTTCATCATCTTTTTTGGTTCAATCGAACCCTCCAATGCCCGAGTCTGCTCAAATTGGTACCGGTTCTGGACTCCCCTCACCGTCGCCGATCCAAGGTGGTGCTCCGGCAGGTAACTCACTAGTCAACTCGGTCGAGTCAAACCGCCGGGTGGAACGAGTAGACTCGGCAGTCAACCCTTGTGCTGAAACGGTCAAAACAGGGACGCGTGTTCCTACTCTACTTACTGTGTCATTTCGTGATATCCTGACTCCACCGTCCCCTCGGACGGCCAAGAAAAGCTTTGATGAGTTGCACAATTCAATGAATGACATTCCTGTGCCGACTCTTCGAAATGGAAAACCGGGTATCCTTTTCCCGGATGAGGTTATTTCTACTCTGGCAGAACCTTTCAAATTTGCTCTGGTTGGAAAAATTTCAGGTAATCGATCTCTAGTTCCAAATTCTGGTATTTCTGCGGCTTTTGCTAAATTGGGACTAGTTAGATCTTTTGACTTAAAGTTCATGCCTCGGGGTTTTCTTGTTCTCACACTTGCTTGTGAAGAAGACTATGCGTTCTTTTGGACTAAGGGGGTTATGCAGGTGGGACCTCTGTCGATCCGCTTCTCTAAGTGGACGCCAGAGTTTAATCTTCAGGAGGAGTCACCCATTGCTCCTGTTTGGATCCGCTTCCCGGGTCTTCCCCTTCATTTGTTTTCTAAGCAAAGTCTATTTTCTTTGGCCAAAATTGTGGGGAAACCGGTGAAGATGGATGACCATACTGCTGACTCTACTCGGGGTGCTTTTGCCCGTGTCTGTGTTGAAATTAATGTGTTGGAAACGCCAGTCAAAGAAATTTGGGTGGGTTGGGGTGATCATGCTCAAGAAATTGAAGTCATTTATGAGCGCATCCCCGGGTACTGCACGGATTGCAAAATGCTGGGTCATTCGACCAGTGTTTGTTATTCCCATGGCAAAAACCCAAAACCCGTTCGTCCTAAGCCTGCTGACCGTGCTCCTGGTCAGTCTCCCACTTCTACAGAGCCTGCCCCACCAGGGGGTGTTGCTCCTGGTTTTAATTTGGGGACCCAGCCTCAGCTTCAGAAAACTGGCACGGGTCCCAGGCGTAGAGGGAGAAAGAGGCCAGTTCGGCAGGTTCTTCCAAGAAAGAATCCTCTTGAGTTGAATCCTTTTGAGGTGCTCTCGCATGGGCAGGATGCGGAGCCTGATCCTGTTGGCTTAGATTGTGTTGCTACGGATCCTCCATGTGGTAATCTGGAGGATGCCGGTGTTGGGTCTTCTGGAAAGGATCAATTGGAGTCTGTTTTTGTTGAGGGTGTGATCCTCACTGATGAGGTTATTGATGGAGGGTCACAGTTGGATGATTGTGTGGATGGTATTGGGGTACCGTCTACTTCTGAGTTGCCTGTGTTTGGTTCTCTGGGGCCTTGCACTTTGAATCACAGTAGTCATTCCATCCCCTCTGTTCCTTTGTCTCCTGATGATGCTTCCTCTGCGGTTGAGGAATTGGTTGCTAGGCAGGGACCTTCTGTCAGTGAGTTGGTCTTCCGGCTGGAATCTGCTGGAGATTCTGATCACGAATTTGATCGGCATTCCGAGTCGGGTGATGGTTGTAGGTCTGAAAGTCGTATTCTGGATGCTGATATGGGAGATGTTAAGAAAAGGAAGGAGAATGCTTTTCATAGGTCGCGTAAAAGCGACAGGGCGGTTCTGGTGCCCATTCTCCATGAATTTTCTCATATGGAATGTCAGGGGGCTCCGGAGCTCGGAGTCTCAACAAAAGCTTCATGCCCATGTTAAAGAAAAGAGAGTCAAGATCTTGGCTATTTTGGAACCCATGATTGATCTGGATGTTCGGTTTATGACTCGTCGTTTTGGTTTTTCTCGAGTTATATCGAACTCCTCGGGTCATATCTGGGTTTTCTTTGCCGAGGATGTGATGGTTGAGTGTCTCCTTGATCACACTCAATTCCTTCACTTCCGGGTTTCTGCTAGTTTTTTGCCGACCACTGCTTTTTGCTCCTTTGTTTATGCTAAGTGTGACTACATTGAGCGCAGACAGCTCTGGACTTCTTTGCTTCAGGTTAAGCCTGATCAGGGTCCTTGGCTTGTTGGTGGCGACTTTAATGTAGTTAGAAATTCGTCTGAGTGTTTGGGTTCTTCTGGTGGGCGGTTACTTCCCATGGAAGTATTTAATCATTTTATTTTGGATTCTGGGTTAGTGGATGCTGGTTTTGAGGGGTCTTCGTTCACGTGGACGAACAAGACCATTTGGAAGCGTCTTGATCGGGTTTTTGTGTCTGTCGATTGGGGTGACCATTTTCATTCTATTCGTGTTGAGCACCTCATTCGTACAGTCTCTGATCATTGTCCTCTTTTTGTGTTAGTACCGGTTTTGCTAGTGGGCCGAGTTCTTTTCGCTTTCAGAGCATGTGGCTCAGGCACCATGGTTTTTTGCAGACGGTGCGGCTTAATTGGAATTTGCCGTGTCATTTGAACGGCATGCACCGTCTTTTTGTAAAATTGAAGCGCCTCAAGAGCCATCTGAAGTGGTGGAACAAGAGTGTTTTTGGTGATCTTTTTGCCAAACTTGCGGAGGCGGAGCAGGCTGTCCGGGTTGCTGAGGCAGTTTGCGAGGCTGATCCTTCGGATTTGCATTGGACTACTTTGTCCAATTGCAATACCGATCTTGCTCGAGTTACCGCCATGGAGGCGGATTTTTGGCGGCAAAAAGCCGCTTGTAGGTGGTTAGAGGATGGTGAGAGGAACACCAAACTCTTCCACAATATGGTCAAGAAAAAACGGGTGGCTAATAAAATTTTCCGTATTTGGGATAATGGCTCTTGCCTTACTTCCCCTGATCTTATTCAGCAGTCTGGGGCCGCCTTTTTTCAAAACCTGCTTACTGGGGATCCTTTTGTGCTTTCTTGCCCAGATTTTTCTGACTTCCCCTTGGTGATCTCGGATTTGGATAACGCCAATATTGCTGCCCCCCCTTCTTTGGAGGAGGTGCGGGCGACTGTTTTCTCCATACATCGTGATAGTGTGGAGGGGCCTGATGGTTTCTCTTCGGCCTTCTTTCAGCATTGCTGGGAGATTGTCCATCAGGATGTTTTGGATGCGGTTCTTGATTTCATTCGGGGTAGTCCCATGCCACAGGGGTTCACTGCCACCACGATCACATTGATTCCCAAAGTCATGGGTGCTCAGGCTTGGTCGGACTTTCGTCCTATCAGCTTGTGTAATGTGACCAATAAGATAATTTCAAAACTTTTGTATTCTCGATTGAAGGTGGTGGCGGAGAGGCTTGTTTCGTGGAATCAGAGTGGCTTTGTTCCAGGGAGGGTGATTTCGGATAATATCCTCCTTGCTCAAGAGCTTACTCATAGTCTTTCTCTCCCCACCCGTGGTGGCAATGTCATTTTGAAATTGGATATGGCCAAAGCCTATGATAGGGTCCAATGGTCTTTTCTGTTGGATGTTTTGAGGCATTATGGCTTTTCAGAGCAGGTAGTGTCGATGATATCTGCCTGCATTTCTCATTGCCAATTTTCAGTTAATATCAATGGTTCACTCACCGGATTCTTTGGATCCACTAGGAGTCTCCGGCAGGGTGACCCTTTGTCCCCACTTCTTTTCATTCTCGGGGCTGAGTAACTTTTGCGTGGTCTTGATCGTCTTTATCGTCATCATCCTGCGATTAGGTACCGATCTGGTTGTGATCTCCTTATTTCCCACCTGGCATATGCTGATGATATCATTATTTTTGCCAATGGTGGGAACCGTGAGATGAACAGTCTCATGGAATTTTTGCATCACTATGAAAATTGCTCGGGGCAGTTGGTGAATGCAGTTAAGAGCGTTATTATTTTGTCTCCGAGGTGTTCTGGTCGTACTCGTTCCCGTCTCCTTCGTATCACTGGGTTTGGGGAGGTTCATTTTCCTATCAAATACCTCGGAGTTCCTTTGTTTCGTGGGAATAGAGTTTGCTCTCTTTTTGATCCCCTGGTGCAGATGGTGCGTAAGAAGTTGGAGGGTTGGGAGCTTAAAACTCTTTCCCCGGGGAGCCGTATGACCCTCCTTAGGAGTGTTCTCCTTTCGGTTCCCATTTACATGTTCCAGGTAGTCCAGCCACCTCTGGCAGTTATGGAGAGGCTTGAGAATGTTTTCAATGGTTTCTTGTGGGGATCCAGATCCTTGGATAAGAAATGGCATTGGGCGAGGTGGTCTCGTGCATGTCTTCCTGTCTCTGAAGGGGGTCTTGGATTTCGCAGGCTCAAAGATATTGTGGAAAGCTTCTCCATTAAATTATCGTTTTCGTTTTCGCATGTCTTCTTTTCGTTCTCGTGCATGCCCTCTTGCCAGGTCTGTATGGCATTACTTTGGGGCTGTTTTTCATGTCCGTATTCCCATTACTAGTGATTTCAGACTCTTCCTCAGTGCTTGGAAGAGGCATCCGGGGTGGACATCTAGAGGCCACGTGAAGGAGTTTTTGCCTTTCATTGTGTTATGGTTTCTCTGGACAGCTAGGAATGATGCGAAACACCGTCATTTGCACATTTCTGGGAGACTGTTAAGTCTCAGATTTTGTCCTATTTACGTCTCGCTCACGCTGCGTCTACTGTTAAGCCCATGCACTGGCGTGGTGTTTTGCATGCTGCGAGGACGCTGGGGTTTTTTGTTGATATGCGCAGGGTTCATAAAATGGCGATTGTCCATTAGTTGAGACCGCCGGTTGGGTGCTTCAAACTGAATGTGGATGGGAGTTCGAGAGGTAGTCCTGGAGCTTCTACTGTTGGTGGTGTTGTTCGTGACTCCTCTGGTCAGGTGCTGGTTTCTTTCAGTGAGTTCATTGGAGTTGGGACCAATATCCGGGCAGAACTTTGGGCTATTTGGAGGGGTCTTCTCATTTCTTCTGATCTTCATTTCTTCCCTCTTTGGATTGAGACTGACTCTCGTATAACTCTTCTTATACTTAGCTCCCGCCGGTGTACTTGGGGTCTTGAGCATATTGTTACACGGATTCTTTTGCTGATGAGGGGGCGTTCAGTTCATTTATCGCATATTTACCGGGAAGGCAATTCGGTGGCTGATGCCTTGGCGGCGAGGGCTCATTTGCTCATGAATTATACCTTAGAGTTAGGTCCTTCACTACCTAGAGATATCTCCATCCTTGCCCGTTCGGATCGTTCAGGGCTCCCTTACCTCAGATATAGATACTCTTAGCCATTTGTGCCCTTTCCTTTTTTTGGATCTCTTTCTGTATCATATCTGTTTGGATATTTATATATATATATATATATATATATGTATTTTATTGCAGGTATATTGCTCTTGGAGTTTGTTTCTCATTTTCATTTGCTCTGTGCTAGTGGTCCCAGACACTGGCACATGATGTGTTTGTACTGGTTGGTTCCGGGTGGGCTACAACACTCTTTCTGTTGGTGCTCATCTATGATTTATTCCTGGTTCTTGGCGGGCGTTTACTGCAGGGTTCTCCTTGCCCGCTGCTTTCGTTCTTGCATAGATGTTTGCTGGAGGTTGTGGTGGTTCAGGGGTTCTTTCTGGATGACCCTCTGCGTTGTTGAGACTTTAGTCAGACTTATATTTCATGGGCTTTATCACTTTATTCGCTTGCTTCAGATGCTGGATCTTCTTTGTTCTGGCTGGATTGCGGTCTACTTTTTTGTCTTAAATCGCCATTGTACAGTGACTTCTAGGTCTGGCCTTCTTTTGACTGGTGGGCTTCATACCGTTATCAGATTCGATTTACCAGGATGATAGCTTCCGGATGAGAGTTTCTGCTTGGTTTCTGTTTTCTCTCGCAGCTATCATTTTGTCTTCATCAGTATGTGGTCTTTAGCGCTGTTTGTATTTGTTTAGTTTGGCGCTCTTTAGTAGTATTCTAGGGTTAGTTTTGTGCTTGTCTTTACTTCCCTAGTTTGCTTTGTTGTTCTAGTTTCTACTGCTTTAGCCTTTTTGAGGAGGTTTTGGTTTTTCCCACCTCTTCTTTTAGTTTTTTATTGTCTTCTGTATTTTGTTACTGTTCATTTTGTGGATATATACAGGTAGGGGTCTGCCTAACCCCCCCGCTTCCGGCGGTGTTTTCCGGAAAAAAAAAAAAAAACCCTAAACCCTAAACCCCAAACCCTAAACCAGTTGCCCCCAAAAATTTTTCTCTCTCGTGAATAGTGAAAAAAAAACCCTTATTTTCGCCCCAAAATCGCCGCCAGTACGGCCGGCCGTTTGCCGCCGGTTCCCGGCCGGTTCGCCGGTCTATCTGAAACGCCTCCTCGAGGGGACCAACATACTAAAATTTCAGCTCAATCGGAGGTGATTTACCCGTCCAATTTCATGTCCAAAAATCCGGAATTTCCGGCCAAAAAGTCGTCTCCGGCGAATTCAACTTCGTTTTCTACAACTGATATACCGTTGGAATCGTCTCGTCACGGCGAGCCTTCTGTCCAAATTTCATCTCAATCAGAGTTTATTTGGCCCCCCGATTTGCCTGCCAAAGTGCCGACGGCACTGTTCCTACGCGAGGCTTCCACTGTTTCGTCGATTCCGGCTAGCTCCGGTAATGTTTCTTCAAGTCCAGCCCCGATCTGGAATCCTTGTTCCAATGCGAGTTCAATGGTACAGGTCCCGTTCTCCAATTCATCGTCATCTACCGGCAATTTCAGATCTACGGTTGGGATTGCTGAAACCCTAGCGCCGAGTTCTTCCATCGTCGAATTCTCCGGCGTGGCGTGTTCAAAATCCAATTCCTCTTCACAGTAACATCCTCAGATAATGGGTAACATTATGGTGCCTTCAATTTCAGAAAAGGATCTCGGAATCAAAAACGCCCAAATTGGTGATTTTCAAGCGAGTTCATCGCCGATTTTGGACCGAGTTGCAACTGTTCCGGCCGGTTCTGGTAGTCTTAGTGCCGGTTTTATGTTCTCCACACCGTCGCCGGCCCTCGGCAAGTCTCCGACCGGTGACTCTAGAGTTGACTCGGCCGAGTTACTCGGCGGGTCAATGCGAGTTGACTCGGCAGTACACCGTGTGCGTTCCCCCGTTCCGGTTGCTTCGAAGGTTTCTGGACGTTCTGTTCCTCCTACAATATCCTTTCGGGATATTTTGCGTCGTTCATCTCCACCTTCGCCAGATCAGAGTTTTACTGATGTTGTTGATTCGATGGACGAGGTACCTGCTCCGACCGATCGTGATGGGATTCCCGGTATTTTATTTCCGGATCAGGTAATCTCTTCCCTATCTGCTCCTTTTAGATTTGCTTTGATAGGGCGTATTTCTGGGAACCGCGGCCTGACCCCGAATAAGGATATTTTATCTGCACTTTCTTGCGTTGGTTTACTAGGCTCCCACACTGTTAGATTTCTTCCTCGTGGGTATATGGTTCTTACTCTTTCTTGCGAAGAGGATTATTTGAAGTTTTGGGAGAGGCCTGAGATTTCTTTTCGGTCTGTGGTTATTCGGTTTTCTAAATGGACTCCAGAGTTCAAATATGAGGAGGATTCTTCTGTTGCTCCGGTTTGGGTTAGATTTCCTGATTTGCCCCTCCATCTTTATGATAAAAAAAGTCTATATCCGATTGCGAAGATCTTAGGTAATCCAGTTAAGGTTGATGAGATTACCGCTGATGGTTCTAGGGGTTCCTTTGCTAGGGTCTGTATTGAGATGGATGTTCTACAGCCTCGTCAAGAGAAGATTTGGGTAGGATGGGGTGATCATAGTCAGATTGTTGAGGTTGTTTATGAGAAAGTTCCCCATTTCTGCTCTTACTGTAAGATGTTGGGCCATTCACTTGATTTTTGTGCTAGGAATGTTAAGAATTTTAGGACGAGGCGGTCTCAGCGTCAGGCTGGTCATGCTCCTCCGTCATCTGATCAGCATCACCAGGGTCCACGTCCTCATGGTAAGGGTGTTGTATCTGATTCCCAGCTTCCGGCTTCTTCCGAGCAGCCTCAGGGTGTTGCGTCTGATCCGCCACAGTCCGGTGATACTGATTTTATAGGACATGTTTCCAAGCGTCCCCGACGGCGACCTGTTGTGAGGAAAGATCCGGCTCGGCCCATTTCGACCAAGAATTACTATGAGATTCTGCAAGAGTTACCCACTGCTTCAGGTCCAGGTGAGACTTCGGGTACCGTTAAAACCCCGTCCCCAGAGGTTTAAGTCCCTTCTTAGTAAGCTTGCGGCAGAGCAGAATGCTGCGGTGAGTAGTTCGTCTCACGATGATTTGGATCCGATTATCTTGTCTCAGGCCACGGATATGGTTGAGGTGGCATCTACTTCTGAAGCAGTTGTTACTGCACCTGTGGTTGTTACTGTTCCGGTTGTTGAGTTTGCCCCTGCTCTTCCGGATCCTGTGGGTGATACTCCTGTTTCTACTGCTATGCCAGAGTTTGAGATGGGTTCAGTGAGTGAAGGCTGTTTGTCTTTACCACTTCCGGGCCGTACGCGATCTCAGCAGCGGCGTTATTATAGGCAGAAGGCGGCTCAGGCGAGTTTGCCCTATGGGCGACCTCTTGATCTAGGCTGATTTAGTTTTCCATATTTTTGGCGGTATGTGGTGGGCGTTCACTTCAGAGTTCTCCTTGCTCACCATTTTGTTCTATTTTGTGTGATGTATTCTGGGGCACTCGCTGGTTTGTTTGTATTTTATTATTCTGTATTTCGGGTTGCCCTGTTGTAGTATGTCTTTATTTCTGTTTTGATGTTAAGATTGTGATATAGCCTTTCCGGAGGTCTTGGTCTAGTCCCCCTCCGTTAATTTGTTAATAAATAAACTTTTAGTTAAAAAAAAAACCCTAAACCCTAAAACCCTAAACCCTAAACCAAAACCATTTTGCCCCCAAAAATTTTTCTCTGAAAAAACACACACTAAAAGCGTGAGAAAAACACACTAATTTGGGCACTATTCACGGCCTCACCGCCGCCATGTCATCGCCGCCGGATCCCGGCCGGCCACCACCATCATTCGAACCGCCTCCCCTTGCCGACCAACATGCTCAAATCTCAGCCCCATCGGACACCGTTTCGCCGCCCAAATCAACGCCTGAAAATTCGATTTTTCCGTCCAAATTCTCGCCGCCGGTCGTTACTCGTTTTTCCGGCAACGGGCATACACCATTCAACTCGCCTCTCCTTCCTCTTTCTTTTCCGACCATTTCCCCTTCGCCTAACGTCCTTAATCGGCCTGTATCTCCATCTGAATCTGCGCCTGCACTGTTCCTCGCGGCGTCGAACTTTCCTCCGCTTCGTCCGGCCGATTCCGGTAACCATTTTCCACAACAAGCCCCGATCTGGAATCGCGACGTCCAGACGATTCCATTGCCACAGCCCCCGTTCTCAACGGTGTTCCACTCCGACGGCAATTTCAGATCTACCGATTTCCACCCTCAAACCCTAGCTGCGTCGGAATGTTTTTCGAATTACTCCGGCGTGGCGGTTCCGTTAGCTAATTCCTCACCGTACACTCTTCCATTCATGGGCTCTACAACCGTTCCATCAATTTCAGAAAACTCGCCGTCGATCAAAAAGCCCCAAATCGGTGAGTTTCCGTCCACTTCACCGCCGATTTCAGGTACTGTTCCGGCTTATATTTTCAATTCCTCTTTAGGATCTAGTCGTCCAGTCATGGGTCGCGTTTTGCCACCTTCAATTTCAGGTTTCCGGCCACCGACCGGAAACCCCCAATTTCTAGGGCGAAATCAAATTTCCTCATCTTCTTTGGTTCAATCGACCCCTCTTATGCCCGGTTCTAGTGGATTGAAGACCGGTTCTGTGATCTCCTCGCCGTCGCCGCTCTTTGGTACATCTCCGGTGGTCAACTCGACGGTCAACTCGGCCGGGTCAACTCAGCGAGTTGACCGAGTCAACTCTACAGTCAACAACTCGGGTTTGGCTTCTAAATCTGATTTTCGAGCGACAAAGACGTTTCCGGTGTCATTTAGGGATGCTCTGGCTCCTACTTCCCCTCGCTCGGGGAAGAATGGCTTTGGAGATGTCGTGGATGCTATGGATGAAATGCCCCGACCGACTCTTAAGGATGGGAAACCGGGTATTTTATTCCCGGATGAGGTAATGTCTTCCCTTACCGAGCCTTTTAAGTTTTCTTTAGTTGGGAAGATTTCTGGTAATCGATCCTTAGTCCCAAACTCGGATATTTCTAAGGCATTTGCTCGTTTGGGATTGAAGCGATCTTTTGATTTGAGGTTTTTGCCTCGGGGTTTTCTGATCCCTCACTTCATTGTGAGGAGGATTATGCGTTTTTTTGGACGCGTGGGCAGATGATGGTGGGACCTCTCGGGATCCGTTTCTCCAAATGGACCCCGGAATTCAATCTACAGGAAGAATCTCCCATCGCCCCTGTTTGGGTGCGTCTCCCGGGTTTGCCCATTCACCTGTTTAACAAGAAAAGTCTTTTAGCCCTTGCTAAGATTTTGGGCAACCCGGTGAAAATGGATGACTTTACTGCTGACTCCTGTCGGAGCACTTTTGCTCGGGTCTGTGTGGAGATGAATGTGTTGGAACCACTCGTTAAGCAAATTTGGGTGGGTTGGGGTGATCATACCCAGGAGATTGATGTTGTGTATGAGAAAATACCTGGGTATTGCTTGGATTGCAAGATGTTGGGTCATTCGACCGACGTTTGCTACTCTCATGGTAAAAATCCTAAACCTGCTCGATCCAAGCCTGCTGATCGAGGGCCTCCTCAGCCGGAGGCGCCTCCTGCTCAGGCACCACCTGAGGGTGCAGCCCCTATCATTGTCCCGGGACCACAGCCCCAGCTTCATGTCAATGGCCATGGTCCCCGACGTAGACAGAGACGGAGGCCTGTTCGACAGGCTCTCCCGAGGGATGACCCTCTTGCTTCGAACTCTTTTGGAGTTCTTTCACATTTGCAGGAGACAGAGGTTGGCTCTGAGGAGCTTGGATTAGGTGTTCCTGATCCCTCTGTCGGTTTGAGTTCTCATCAGGAGGCCCCTTCTTCTGACCGCCCTGCGGTCACGGTGGCTGAGGACGATGAGAGTGTTCCTTTTGTGGACTGCGTGGATGACCTTGGATCTCCACGCCCGGATGTGGTGACTGTGTTTGTCCCCCCGGAGGTTTGTATTGAAAATCACAGCAGCCACTCGGTCCCATCTTTTCCTGCATCCCCTGCTGATGCCACTTCTATGCTGGACGAGTTGATTGCTCGACAGGGACCCCCTATTCTTGAGATGATTCCCAGTCACATGTCGGCTGATGATCCTGATCAGGATTTTGATCGACATTCTGTCTCTGGAGTTAGTTGTGGGTCTGAGTGTAGTATTCTGGACACTGACATGTCCAATCCCAGAAAAAGACCTCAGGATGATGGTCGACGATCGCGTAAAAAGCGATTGGACCCTTCTTCCACCCGTTCCCCATGAATTGTTTAATCTGGAATATCCGGGGACTTCGGGGTTCGGAGTCCCAGCAGAGGCTTCATGCCTTTGTGAAGGAGAAACAGATTAAGGTTTTGGCTGTTTTGGAGCCCTTGATTGATCTGGATCCGAGATTCATGACTCGCCGTTTGGGGTTTTCTGGAGTCATCTCTAATCTCTCCGGTCATATCTGGGTCTTTTTTGCTGCTGATGTGAGGGCGGAGTGTGTTTTTGATCATGTTCAGTTCCTTCACATCAGAGTCTCTGCCTCTTTCTTGCCGACAGAGATATTTTGTTCTTTTGTCTATGCTAGATGTGATTATGTTCAGCGTAGGGATCTTTGGGCTTCTTTGCTTTTGGTTAAGCCTGTTTTGGGTCCCTGGCTGGTTGGGGGCGACTTTAATGTCGTCAGGGATGCGTCTGAGTGCTTGGGCTCCCGTGGTGGTAGGTTGTTACCCATGGAGGAGTTCAACACTTTTATTCTTGATTCTGGCTTGATAGATGCTGGTTTTGAGGGGTCTTCGTTCACTTGGACGAATAAGACCATTTGGAAGCGGTTGGACAGGGTCTTGGTTTCTGTTGATTGGAGAGATCATTTCAGCTCGATTCGGGTTGAACATCTCGCTCGTACTGTCTCGGATCACTGTCCGCTTTTGGTTACCGCCCCTGTTTTTGCCCGTGGGCCGAGCTCGTTTCGCTTCCAGCATATGTGGGTTAGGCACCATGGTTTTTTGCAGACTGTGAGGCTTAATTTGAATCTGCCTTGAAGTCTGAGCGGTATGCCTCGGCTTTTTGCCAAGATGAAACGTCTCAAGCATCACCTCCGGTGGTGGAATCGGGATGTTTTTGGTAACATCTTTGATAGACTCACTGAGGCTGAGAGGGCTGTTCGTTCAGCTGAGGATGTTTGTGAGACCGACCCTTCTGACGCGAATTGGACTTCCCTGTCCGATCGCAATGAGGATCTGGCTCGTATCACCGCCATGGAGGCGGATTTTTGGAAACAGAAAGCGGCTTGCCATTGGCTTGAGGATGGTGAGCGGAACACCAGACTTTTCCGTAATATGGTGAGGAAAAAGCGCGTGGCGAATAAATTTTCCGCATATGGGAGAATGGGGTTTGCCTGACGTCTCAGGATTTGATTCAGCAGTCGGGAGCCTTGTTTTTCCAGGATCTTCTTACCGGGGAGCCCTCTGCGCTCGATTGCCCTGATTTTTCGGGTTTTTCCTCGGTTATCTCTGCCGTGGAGAATGACGGTATTGCTGCGATTCCCTCTTTGGACGAGGTCCGCGCGACCGTCTTCTCCATTCACCGTGATAGCGTTGCTGGCCCTGATGGCTTTTCCTCGGCGTTCTTTCAGCATTGCTGGGAGATTGTCCATCAGGATGTTTTTGGTGCTGTTCTTGATTTTTTCCAGGGTTCTCCTATGCCTCAGGGCTTTACCGCCACCACGATCACTCTTATTCCCAAATTCGAGGGTGCACGCGCCTGGTCGGACTTCCGTCCGATCAGCCTGTGCAATGTCACGAACAAAATCATCTCGAAGCTGTTGTACTCTCGGTTGAGGGATGTGGTGGAGAGACTTGTTTCCCCGAATCAGAGTGGCTTCGTTCCGGGTTGGATGATCTCGGATAATATTATCCTTGCCCAGGAGCTCACTCACAGCATTACTCTCCCCCCTCGTGGTGGTAATGTCATATTGAAGTTGTATATGGCCAAGGCCTATGATCGGGTCCAGTGGCATTTCCTCTTCGACGTTTTGAGACATTTTGGTTTTTCAGAGCGTGTCGTGGCTTTGGTTTCGGCCTGTATTTCCCATTGTCATTTCTCCGTGAACATCAATGGTTCGCTATCGGGGTTTTTTGGTTCCACCAGAGGCCTCCGGCAGGGCGATCCATTGTCTCCACTTCTATTCGTTCTGGGGGCGGAGTATCTTTCTCGTGGCCTTGAGCGCCTCTACCTGCAGCATCCTGCGCTCAGGTACCGTTCTGATTGTGATATTTTGATTTCCCATCTGGCTTACGCTGATGATGTCATTATTTTTGCCAGTGGTGGGACTCGTGGTATGCAGCGCCTTGTTGATTTTCTGCATCACTACGAGAACTGTTCGGGGCAGCGGGTGAATGCTACCAAGAGTTCTTTGATTTTGCCTCCGAGGTGCTCTGGGCGCCTCCGCTCCCGGCTTTTGCGCATCACTGGGTTCGCCGAGGGTCATCTGCCCCTCAAGTACCTCGGAGTTCCCCTTTATCGGGGTAATCGCACATGCTCCCTTTTTGAGCCCCTCCTACAGTCTGTTCGTAGGAAGTTAGAGGGTTGGGAGATTCGGACCCTTTCCCCGGGGAGCCGCATGACCCTGATACGTAGCGTGCTCCTCTCCATGCCGATTTATTTTTTTCAGGTGGTTCAGCCACCTCTGGCTGTCATGGAGAAGCTTGAGCGGGCCTTCAACGCCTTCCTCTGGGGTCGAGACCCTTGGAAAGGAAGTGGCACTGGGCCCGGTGGTCCCGGGCTTGCCTCCCCGTGCTTGAGGGGGGACTCGGATTCCGCAGATTTAAAGATCTCGTGGAATGTTTCTCTATCAAATTATGGTTTAGATTTCGGCAGGTCTCTTCTTTATGGGCGAGATTCCTTTTCCGAAAGTATTGCCGGCTGGATGCTCCTGCCTGTGTCCCCGCCCGTGCTTCTATTTCCCCCATTTGGCGTCGTCTCCTCAGGATACGCCCTCGCGCGGAGCCTGGCATTCGCTGGCGAGTTGGTCTCGGAGATGTTTCCTTTTGGGATGACACTTGGTTTGGGGACGTTCCTTTGTCCTCCCGGTGTGTGGTCCGCGGGGGCCGTGATGTTCGGGTCTCTCATTTTCTTTCTGAGGGGTCCTGGGATTTTGATCGCCTCTGTGCGGTTGTTGCTCCTTCGGTTGCCGAGAAGATTGTTTTGATTCATGTTCTTTCGGGTGACCCTGATCTGGCTCGATGGATCCATAGCTCCGATGGTGCTTTCTCTGTGAGATCTGCTTGGGAGCTGATCCGTCAGCGTGCTCCGTCTTCTGATGTATTCCGCCCGTGTTGGGGGAGCTGGTTGAGGCCTACCATGTCGTTCTTCCTCTGGAGATTCTGGCATCAATGGCTCCCAGTTGATGAGGTGCTCCAGCGCCGGGGTTTTGCGTTAGCCTCGAGATGTCAGTGTTGTGATATGTCTGAGACACTCACACACATATTCATTCGCAGCCCGGTTGCTCGGTCTGTCTGGCACTTCTTTGGCACCGTGTTTCGGGTTCGTACTCCCGACACTGAGGATTTCAGTTTGTTCCTCAGTGCGTGGAAGAGAGATTTGGTCTGGTCCCGGGGGGGCCATGTGCGGGAGTTTCTTCCCTGCATTGTCCTGTGGTTCCTCTGGACTGCGCGGAACGATGCTAAGCACCATCATCTTCCCATCTCTGGGGAGACGGTGAAGTTTCAGATTTTGTCTTACCTGCGTCTCGCCCACTCTGCGCGTACTGTCAAGCCCAGACATTGGCTGGGTGTGTTTCATGTGGCGAGATTGCTGGGTATTTCGGTTGCTCTCCACAGATTTCATAGGACGGCGATTGTTCGCTGGCTGCGGCCGCCGTCCGGGTGCTTCAAGCTTAATGTCGATGGGAGCTCGCGTGGTACATCTGGGGACTCCTCTGCTGGTGGCGTTGTTCGGGATGATTCCGGGAGGGTCGTGCTCTCATTCAGCGAGTTCATCGGAGCTGGGTCTTCTCTCCGGGCTGAGCTTTGGGCGGTTTGGAGGGGTCTTCTCCTTTGTTCGGATAATTCTTTCTTCCCTCTTTGGATCGAGCTTGATTCTATGACTTCTATTCAGCTTATTCGTTCCCGTCGATGTTGCTGGGGTCTTGATCACATTATATCCAGTATTGTTGTCCTTTTGAGGGGGCGGTCTGTTCATATTTCGCATATATTTCGGGAGGGTAATTCGGTGGCGGATGCATTGGCGGCGAGGGCCCATACCCTTAGGCACTTTACCTTAGAGTTAGGTCCCTCCCTCCCTAGGCACATTTCCATACTTGCACGTTCGGATACCTCCAGACTTCCCTACCTGAGATATCGATGTTCTTAGCCGCTTGCAGCCCATCCCTTCTCTTGGACCCATTTCTTCGATATTTCTATATGTATATGTATATTTTTTCTTTGCAGGTACTGTTACTTAGGGGGTTTCTCTTTTCCCCCATTTTGCCAGTCTGGTGTGAGTGGGCCCAGACACTCGCACACTACATGTTTGGTCTCCTCGGGATTGGGTGTGCTCTCGCACTTACCCTCTTGGTGCTCTTCTTTGGCCCTCTCATATTCCCTGGAGCGCTATTTCTGTTTGGGCCTCTCTTTGGTCCACTTCTGGTCCCTGGCGGGCGTTTACTGCAGTTTCTCCTTGCCCGCCGTCTCAGTTCTTTTACAGGAGTTTACTGGATGTCGTGGTGGTTCCAGGGATTCTTTCCGGACGATCCTCTTCATTGTTATGATACCTTCGTCAGATTTATACTTCAGATGCTGGATCTTTTTTGTTCTGGCTGGATTGCGATCTTCATTTTGCTCTTCTATCGTCATTGTACAGTGATTTCCTGGCCTTATCTTATTTTGACTGCTGGGATTCATACAGTTACTCGGTTTCAGATTAGAGTCGTTTTGACATATTGGATTCTTCAGGGTGAT
Organism: Primulina eburnea; assembly: GCF_022965805.1. Taxonomy (NCBI): domain Eukaryota; kingdom Viridiplantae; phylum Streptophyta; class Magnoliopsida; order Lamiales; family Gesneriaceae; genus Primulina; species Primulina eburnea. The sequence continues at coordinate 29,585,948 of NC_133117.1, read as the reverse complement.
GGCTTAGAGATGAGAATTTCTTCATGGATTCTGCACTCATCTCCCAGTTATCATTTGGTCTTCTTCGACGTGTTGACTCTTAGCGCAGCTCGTATTTGATTAGTTTCTGGCGCACTTTTTGTCGTAGTCTAGGGTTATTTTTGCTTATGTATTTATGTCTCTAGGCTACTTGGTATTTATGTTTTTACTGCTTTAGCCTTTTTGAGGAGGTCTTGGTTTAGTCCCCCTCCTCTTTTAGGTTTTCTTTCTGCTGTTACTTTTTATTTTGTGGATATATACAGGTAGGGGTACCTAACCCCCCCGCATCCGGAGGTGTTTTCCGGTAAAAAAAAAAAAAAAAAAAAAACCCTAAACCCCTAACCCCTAACACCAAACCCGAAACCCGAAACCATCAAAACCGTTCTCTCATTTGTGAATAGTGTCAAAAAAGCCCCAATTTCGCCCTAAAAATCGCCCCCATGTCGGCGCCGGTTTCCGGCCGGCCACCGGTACGATCAGGTGAGCCTCGGCGAGACGAGGCTTCTGTCCAAATTTCAGGTCCAACGGAGGTCGTTTCTCCGGCCAAATCGACAGTCAAAGCACCGGAAATTGCGCAGATTCCGTCGCCGGAATCAAACCTGTCGTCGATCATCGTTCGGCGACGATTATTAAACCATTCGAATCGTCTCTTCCAGTCGATCCTCTGGTCCAAAAATCAGCCCAAACGGAGTTCATTTGCATCCCCAAATCGTCCGGCGAAGTTCCGTCGGTACTGTTCACCGCGACGCCGAATGTTTCGGCTCCGATTCCGGCCAGCTCCGGTCTTGGTTCTCCGATCAAGACCCCGATCCGGAATGCCCATGACCAGTCGCGTCCATTGGTGTCTTCAATTGCATCATCGGAGTCAGGTGGCGGCGGGAATTTCAGATCTACGAATTTCAGCCCCCAAGCTATATATGCGATGGCTTCAAAACTCAATTACTCCGGATCGGTTGCTGATTTTTGCAATTCCTCTCTACTACAAACTCATCTAGCCATGGGTAAGATATCTATGCCTTCAATTTTGGAAAATCCATCGCCGATCGGAAACGCCCAAAATCAAGTGTTTGGTTCGATTCCGGCGAGCTTCTCCGTCAATTGCCGCCGTTTCCGTCCGGTTCTTCACCTTTGGTCACCGGTTCCGTGACACCCTCGTCGTCGCCGGTGGTTGGTGGTGCTCCGGTGGTTGTCTCGCCGTCGCCGGTTTTTGGCGGTCAACCGATGGTCAACTCTTCGGTTTCTTTTGCAAATGCAATTTCGGCTTCTGTTTCCGCTTCCTCAGCTACTCCCTTGGCTTCTTTTAGGGATGTTACTGCTCCTTCTCCAGCCAGACAGAGTTTTGCCGGGTTTGGTGGTTTGGTGGGCGAGATTCCTGAACCGGCCATTGTTGATGGTATACCGGGTATTCTATTCCCGGATAAGGTTATTTCTTCACTGTCTGTGCCTTTTAAATTTGCGTTGATTGGCCGTGTTACAGGGAACCGGGGTGTTACACCAAATAGTGATATCTTGGCTGCTTTTTCTCGTTTTGGCTTTTTGGCCTCATTTACATTGAAATTTCTTCCCCGAGGATTTCTGGTTCTTATTTTCTCTAGCGAGGAAGATTATTTGAAGTTCTGGCCTCAGGATTTAGTTTCTATTGGGTCAGTGTCGATACGTTTTTTCAAATGGACACCAGAGTTTAAATTTGAGGCTGAGTCTTCAATTGCTCCGGTTTGGGTTCGTATTCCTGATCTACCGTTGCATTTATATGACAAGAAGTGTCTTTATCAGATTGGTAAGCTCTTAGGGAACCCTGTTATGGTGGATGAGATCACCGCTGATGGATCTCGGGGATCTTTTGCCTGTATTTGTGTTGAGATTGATGTGTTGCTTCCTCGTCTGGATGAGATCTGGGTCGGTTGGGGCAACCACCGACAGACTTTGGGGGTGGTTTATGAAAAAGTCCCCTATTTTTGCACGGATTGTAAGATGCTAGGTCATTCGGTGCAGCGTTGTTCTCGTTCTGGTTATAAGGCTCCTGTTGGCCGTTCTTTTGCTCAGGGGAAGCGGCCTCCTTCTTCGGGTCAGCTCAAGGTTTTCCGCCTGGCTCGGTTCCTTCTAGTGGTCCTGGTTCTGGGAGTACTGAGCCAGGATGGGTTCAGCAGAGACGTAGGCGCCGCCAGGCTTCTAGTCAGGTTACTCCACAGTCTCCTATTTCGAGTAATCAGTTTGCGGCTCTTCGTTCCATTTCAGGAGATTCCTTTCCAGGTGGTAATTCTGGTGTTGGTTCATCTTCATGTCCATCGGCTTCTTCTCATGTTTTAGAGGCTATTGTTGAGGATGTTCCATTGGTGCCTCAGGTTGTTGTGGCTCCGATGCATTCTCCTCCTGCTATATCTGTGGTTGTTACATCAGTTCTTGCAGGTGATGCTCAGGGGTCTGGTTCTGGGGCGAGCTCTTCTCTGGTGGATGTTGTTCCAGTGGTATCAGACCCGATGATTATTTCCACTGTTCCGGCAAAGATGGTTGTTCCTACAGCTTCTGGTTCCATTACTTCGTTACACATCGACCCTGGGAATGGTTCTCGAGAGGCTCTTTTAGATCTTCCTCCTACTACTGCCTGTCAGTCCTTGCCATTACCAGGTCGCACGCGCTCACAGCAGCGTCGGTTTTACAGGACTCAGAAGAGTCAGGCGGGGTTACCCTATGGGCGACCGCCTGATTCAGGTTGATATGATTTTCTGATGGGCGTTCCCTGTAGAGTTCTCCTTGCCCATCAGTGTTATTAGTTTGTCTGATGTATTCCGGGGCACCCGATAGTTTTTATTTCTGTGTTTTGCTTTATTCTGGGTTGCTCTGTTGTAGTATGTCGTTACTTTTGTTATGATGTTATGCTTGTGTAGCCTTTTCTGCGGAGGTCTTGGCCTAGTCCTCCTCCCATCAGGCTTTCTTTGTACTGCTCTTTTGTTGTATATAAATAAAATTTTCTTTTTTTAAAAAAAAAAAAAAAACCCTAAACCCTAAACCCTAGGGGGGTCAAATCTTTAGATCAACATTTTGAAAAAAAAAATTTTCTCTGAAAAAAAACACACACTAAAAGGTGCGAAAAAACACACTTAAATTCGTCACTATTCACGCCTATCTGCTGCCATGCTTCCGCCGCCGGATCCCGGCCGGCCACTGCCCTCATTTGAACCGCCGTCTTCCGGCGACCACCCCTGCAAAATATCAGCTCAATCGGAGACCGATTTCCCCACCAAATCGCCGACTGAAATTTCGAACATTCCGGCCATTTTCGCGCCGACTTCATCCACCGTTCCGATCGGCGCCGTTTTTGTTGCAATCGATTCGCCTCTTCGAAACGATCCTTGTGTCCAAAAATCAGAAAGATCGGAGTCCATTTGCCTAACCAATTTTAGCTCCGAAGTCGCGCCGTTATTGTTCACTGCGCAGCCGTCCGTTCTTTCACCGATTCCGGCCGACTCAGGCAACCTTTGTGCAAATGGGGTTCCGATCTGGAATGCCCACTCCAAGACGAAACTAATGGCACCGGTTTCGGCCCCAATGGATTTCTCCTTCGGCGGGAATTTCAGATCTACGCCGACGGTACCGGAATCGCAGTTCGCGTCCGCTTCTTCTTCAAATTCCGGCGCTGTCACGGCGAGTTTCTTCAATTCCTCTTTACAGCAAGATCGTTCAGTCATGGGTAAGAGCCCTATATCTTCAATTTCTGCAAAATCGATCGTGGCCGGAAACGCCCAAATTTCAATTTCACCTCATTTTCCGGCTACTGTTCCGTCTGATTTGACCCCTCCACCGACCGATTTTGCTCCGGCTGGTACCGGTTCTGTGATCAGCCCGCCGACGCCGTTCCACGGTGGTAATTTGGCCGGAAAGTCAATGGTCAACGGTCAACGGTCAACGGTCAATATTCCGACCGAGTCTACCTATTTCTCCACCGGTTCTGGCCCTACCATCACCCCGCCGACCCCGGCCATGGCCCCGACTGGTAACCGCCGAGTCCACTCGACCGAGTCAACTCGGCCGTCCAACTCCACACCCAAACCGGCAGCCCACCCCGTCTTGTTCCGTGATGCGCTGGCGCCCCAGTCTCCTAGGACTACCAAGAAGAGCTTTGATGAAGTCCGCAGCTCGATGACAGATCTGCCAGATCCGACATTCATCAATGGAAAGCCGGGTATTCGATTCCCGGACGAGGTAATTTCATCCCTTGCAGCTCCTTATAAATTTGCTTTGGTCGGAAAAATTTCGGGCAACAGGACACTGGTCCCAAACACTGATATAGCAGCTGCTTTTGCCAAATTGGGACTCTCTCGTCCTTTTGACCTTAAATTCTTGCCCCGAGGTTTTCTAGTGTTAACCCTCACCTATGAGGGTGACTATGCTCGTATTTGGACCCGTGGGAATATGTTTGTGGGCCCAATTGGCATCCGCTTCTCAAAGTGGACGCCGGAGTTTAAATTCCAAGCTGAGTCCCCGATGGCGCCTGTCTGGATCCGGCTCCCTGAACTTCCCCTCCACCTTTTCGAGAAAGCTAGCCTCTTCGCTTTGGCTAGACTCGTGGGAAACCCAATCAAAATGGACGACTACACTGCTGATGTGACCCGAGGTGCCTTCGCTCGGGTTTGTGTAGAGATTAATGTCCTCGACCCACTAGTCAAGCAAATCTGGGTGGGATGGGGTGACCACACTCAAGAGATCGATGTGATATTCGAAAAAATCCCAGCTTATTGCACTGACTGCAAGATGTTAGGCCACTCTACGAGTGTGTGTTTCTCCCATGGCAAAAACCCTCGCCCTGCCCGTCCTCCACCCAAGGGATCTGCCCCACAGCAGACGGCGGACACTACCCAAGCTGATACCCCTATGCATGGTCCCACTAACCCGCCTGACCAGAATCTCCGACCACAGCCTCAAGCTGCTGGTCCGGGTCCTAAGCGCAGACGCAGGCGCCCTTCACGCCCTGCATGGCTCGCTCTGAACAAGGACCCTCGCACCTCCAATCCCTTTGAATGTCTCCACAATCTATCAGAAGAGGCCGGGACCAGCAACCCCCCTGACAGCTCTGTTACCCCCTTCGATCCCCCTCTCGTGCCTTCTCACCCTTCTCCTGCTATCCCGCTCACTCCTGCTAGTGAGTCTACCCTTCCAAGTCTGTCGCAGGCATCCCTCTCGATCAAATGTGCCCCTCTAGCTCGTCCCTGGGCCAAGGAGGTGGAGGAGGAGGATGCTGCTCAGTTTCTTGACTGCGCGGAGGACCTTGGATCCCCGCACCCTCTCATTGTTGACCCCGTGATTGACACTTCTCTCTGTGTGGTTAACCACAGTAGCCACTCGGTCCCGACTGTCTCTCTCCCGTCATCTCGAGCTCTCTTTAATCCTAATTCTCCGCCCGAAATCTCCTCCTACTCTCTCGAGGAGATCGTCCACCATCAAGGTCCCCCACACTCTGATTTCACTCTTGTTTCCACCTCCTCTGTTGGGGAAGACCCTGACCTCCACGGGCGCCGTGCTGAGTCCTGTGATGGACGAGACTTTGATAGGGACATCCAGGACACTGATATGTCCAACCAAGTCAATAAACGCCTAACTGAATCGGGAGACTTTCAACCGAAGAAGAATAGGCGTAGAGCTAGGTCCCCTCGACTCAGATCGAGATCTCCTACTGCTCGTTCCGCATGAATTGCCTCCTATGGAATATCAGGGGACTAGGTAACACTAAGTCCCTCCAGAGGTTCCACACCTTAGTGGATCGCCACCGTGTCAACATTTTGGCCATCTTCGAACCCATGACTGTCTTGGATCATCGTTTCATGACCTCGCAGTTAGGGTTCCACCAGGTCATTTCCAACTCCAATAATAAGATCTGGGTCTTCTCGTCGGAGGACGTCAAGGTCGAGCGCCTGCTTGATCACGACCAGTTCCTCCACCTCCGCGTCTCCGCTGCCTTTCTCCCGGCAGATGTCTTCTACTCCTTTGTCTATGCCAATTGCGACCACTTAGAGCGCCGTCAACTTTGGGATTCACTCATTCAGGCTAAGCCAGCCAGTGGCCCCTGGCTTGTGGGTGGCGATTTCAATGTCGTGAGGGATGCTTCCGAGTGCCTTGGCACCTCTGGAGGCCGATCCCTCCCTATGGAGGAATTCAACGACTTCATCCTCCAGTCAGGATTAGTCGATGCCGGGTTTGAAGGGTCCTCGTTCACTTGGACCAATAAAACCATTTGGAAAAGACTCGACAGAGTCTTCGTATCAGTAGACTGGGGAGATCACTTCAACTCCATCCGAATCCAACACCTCCCTCGCACAGTCTCTGATCACTGTCCCCTCCTGGCCTCTGCTCCGATTTTCGCTCGTGGACCTAGCTCTTTTAGGTTCCAAAGCATGTGGATTCGCCATCATGGCTTTCTCCAAACCGTCAGGCTTAATTGGCACTTGTCGTGCCACCTGACTGGTATGCTCCGCCTCTTTGCCAAGCTGAAAAGACTTAAAAACCACCTGAAATGGTGGAATCGAGATGTTTTTGGCAACATCTTTGACAAAAACAATGAGGCGGAGAAGTTGGTGCGACTCGCAGAGGTGGCCTGCGAGAATGACCCCAGCGATCTCTCCTGCCAAAGCCTATCCAAGTGTAACGCGGACTTGCTAATGTCACGACTATGGAGGCCGATTTTTGGAAGCAAAAAGCCGCGTGCAATTGGCTGGAAGATGGGGAGAGGAACACTAAGATCTTCCACAATATCGTTAAGAAGAAGCACGTGGCCAACAAAATCTTCAGGATCTGGGACAACGGGACTTGTCTCACGTCCCCAGAGCTTATCCGGCAATCTGGGGCTGCTTTCTTTGAAAATCTCCTCTCTGGGGACCCCTTTGTGCTTGACCGCCCAGACTTCTCTGACTTCCCGTCTATCATTTCTCCATCTGAGAACCACAGTATGGTCGCCACCCCCACCTTGGAGGAGGTGCGCGCTGTGGTTTTCTCCATCTCTAGGGACAGTGTGGCTGGCCCCGACGGGTACTCCTCGCTTTTCTATCAGCACTGTTGGGATATTGTTTATCAGGACGTCTTTGATGCAGTCCTTGATTTTTTTCATGGTTCCCCGATCCCCCAGAGTTTCACCGCCACCATGATCACTTTGATTCCCAAAGTGGCGGGCGCACATGCGTGGACGGACTTCCGCCCCATTAGCCTGTGCAATGTCTCGAACAAAATCATCTCTAAGCTCTTGTATTCGAGGTTGAAGACCGTTGTCGGAGACCTTATCTCTCAGAATCAGAGTGGTTTTGTTTCGGGCAGACTGATCTCGGATAACATTCTCCTGGCCCAGGAGCTTACTCATAGTCTGAACCTCCCCACCCGGGGAGGTAATGTTATCCTGAAACTGGACATGGCCAAGACCTACGATAGGGTCCAGTGGCCGTTTCTCCTGGATGTTCTCCGGAAGTTCGGTTTCTCTGAGCAGGTGGTGGCGATGGTGTCGACTTGCATATCCCTCTGCAAGTTCTCCGTCAACATCAATGGGACCCCTGCTGGTTTCTTTAGCTCGACCAGGGGGCTTCGCCAGGGCGACCCCCTGTCCCCTCTCCTCTTTGTTCTTGGGGCCGATTATTTCTCGCGGGGTCTGAACCGCCTGTTTTCTCAGCACCCCGAGCTCCGCTTCCGTTCGGGATGTGACATCATGATCTCCCACCTCGCATATGCTGACGATGTCATCATTTTCGCAAATGGTGGCACCCGCGGGATGAAGCGCATCAAAGATTTCTTGTGGCACTTCGAGAACTGCTCTGGCCAGCTGGTCAATGTGGTTAAGAGTGCCGTCATTTTGCCCCGAGATGCCCGGAGCGCCTCCGCTCCCGCATCCTGCGCATCACTGGGTTTGCTGAGGGGCACCTCCCTATGAAGTACCTGGGCGCACCATTATTCCGGGGGCACAGAAAATGCGTGCTTTTCGAGCCCCTCCTGCTTCAGATCAGGAAAAAACTCGAGGGATGGGAGACTCGTACTCTTTCGCCAGGGAGTCGCATGACTCTTCTCAGAAGCGTCCTCCTTTCGATCCCGATTTTTCTGTTTCAGGTGGTCCAACCACCTCTGGCTATCATGGAGAGGATCGAGCTGATCTTCAATGGCTTCCTGTGGGGCTCTCGCCCGCAGGAGAAGAAATGGCATTGGGCCCGGTGGTCCCGTGCGTGCCTCCCGCCCTTAGAGGGAGGTCTGGGTTTCCGCAGGTTGAAAGACCTCGTGGACAGTTTCTCCATTAAGTTGTGGTACAAATTCAGGCAGGGATCTTCCCTCTGGGCGAAGTTCCTGCTACAGAAGTACTGCAAGACTCTACACCCAGCTCGTGTCCCATGTCGTGGGATCATCTCCCCTTCTTGGCGGCGCCTCTTACAGATTCGGCCCCGCGCTGAGCCTGGCATTCGCTGGAGAATTGGTCACGGAGACATCTCATTCTGGGATGATATCTGGACTGGTGATACCTCTCTGTCTGATCATAGGGAGGTTAGAGGGAACCGTGACGCCCGCGTCTCTAGTTTCTTTGTTGAGGGGGCATGGGACTACGATCGTCTTTGCTCTGTTGTTGCCCCCTCTGTTGCGGAGGCCATCACTTTGGTCCCCATTCTTGTGGGTGAGCCTGACTCTGCCTGTTGGATTCACAGCTCGGACGGGGTTTTCTCGACGAAATCAGCTTGGGAGCTGGTTCGTCACCGTGGCCCTCCGTCTGATATTTTTATCCCCTGCTGGGGTAGGTGGATGAGACCCACCATGTCCTTCTTCTTCTGGAGGCTCTGGCATCGGTGGCTGCCGATCGATGAGGTCCTTCAGCGGCGTGGTGTGGCTCTTGCTTCCAAGTGTCAGTGTTGTAGTTTGTCAGAGACATTCACGCACATCTTCCTTGACAGCCCCGTTGCCCGCCATGTTTGGCATTTTTTCGGTGCCGTTTTCCGCTTCCAAATCCCCTCGACTGGGGATCTCAATCTGTTCCTCTGCTCTTGGAAGAGGAATCTCGACTGGTCTCCGGGGGGCCACGTGAAGGAATTCATGCCCTTCATCGTCATTTGGTTCCTCTGGACAGCTCGTAACGATGCCAAGCACCGTCACTTACCCATCTCCGGGGAGACGGTCAAGCATCAGGTTCTATCCTATCTTCGTCTTGCCCACTCGGCGTCCATTGTTAAGCCCAAGCACTGGCTGGGCTCACTTCATGTGGCGAGACAGATAGGTATCTCGGTCCATTTTCGGCACGTGCTGAAGACGACCATTGTTAGATGGCTTAGACCTCCTCCTGGGGTCTTCAAGCTCAACATAGACGGCAGTTCGAGAGGTAACCCCGGCGAGTCTACTGTTGGAGGGGTTGCTCGGGATGCTTCAGGGCAGGTGCTTTTTTCGTTCAGCGAGTTCATCGGAGTCGGGACCAACATCAGGGCGGAGCTGTGGGCTGTTTGGAGAGGACTCCTTCATTGTTCTGACCTTAGCCTTTTTCCCCTTTGGATTGAGACCGATTCCTAGATTTCCCTCCAGATCCTCTGTTCTCGTAGATGTCAGTGGGCTCTTGACCTTATTGTCTCTAGGATTCGCTGTCTTTTGCGGGGGCGTGCTGTTCATTTTTCTCATATTTATCGGGAGGGTAACTCAGTGGCGGATGCTTTAGCGACCGAGGCCCATACTTTTCGGCGATACACTTTCACGCCAGGGCCGGCTCTCCCCAGACATATCTTGACTCTCGCTCGCTCGGACCATTCTGGGCTGCCGTACCTGCGTTCCAAGCTTTCTTTAAAAAAAAAAATATCGGCCAAAAAAAAAAAAAAATAATAATCGGCCTTAAAAAAAAAAAAAATCGGCCAAAAAAAAAATAATAATAATTATTTCGCTTTGTTTTCTTTGCTCTCTAGTTTCCTTTGCTTTTCGTCTGCGAGTGCGTGCGTGGCTTCTTTCGCGTATGTACTTCTTTGTGTGCGCGCTCGGCTGGGTTTGAGCGCGTGCGTCTGTGTGTGCGTGCGTTAGTCTGTAGACGTTTGTCTGTGCGTGTTTCAGTGTGTTTGGTCACTGAGCGTGCTTGTGCTAGTTCTTATTTGCATGGGTGTTCGTGTGCGTGCATCCGTGTGTGCGTGCAATTGCGTGGGATTGCGTGCGTGCGTGAGTTATCCCTTGTGTGCATGCGTTAGAGTGTGTGCGTGCGTGCTTGAGTTGTGTGTGTGTTTGTCTCTCGGTCTTCACTTGCCCATTAGTTTGTGGGCAGGTCCGCCGTCTCAGGCCTTCCGTACTGCTCGATTTTGAGCGTTTCCTTGGCGGATCTCAGACGCCTGACGCACTCGTTGAGGAGGACAGCTTTCCCTCCAGGGCGGGAGCAGACGCCCACTGTCTCTCGGTCTATATCCGCCCCTTTGTTTTTTGGCGGGTCAGCGGTCACAGGCCTTTCTTGCTGCTTGATACTGTGCGTCTCCTTCTGTTGGATCGCAGCCGCCTGATGCACTCGGTATGTAGGACAGTTTTGCCCTCAGGGCGGGTCCAGACGCCCATTGCCACCTTTTCAGGGCCTCGGGGGGCTCCCATTTCGACCCGTATATGCCGGAGAGTCGGATATATTTTCTCCACGTTTTTAGTTGGTTATCATGTTTTCGCTGGACTACCCTTTTATTACCTGTTCTTCTTGAGTTTCGTATTATTGCTTACATTTGCGTTTAGCCTTATGAGGAGGTCTTGGTCTAGTCCCCCTTCTCACTTAGGTTTTCATTTCTCTGTACGGACGACTTTTTTATGGTTCTGTTATTTACAGGTAGGGGTCTGCCAAACCCCCCGCCACTCTAGCGGTGTTTCTTAAAAAAAAAAAAAAAAAACCCTAAACCCTAGACCCTAGACCCAAGACCCTACACCCTAGACCCTACACCCTACACCCTAAACCCTAAACACCACTCAAAACATAAACAGAGTCATAAAAATATCTTTAGCAAACTTAAAATCATAAATCATAACTAGTGCGGAAAACTAGCGTCGGTCCTCGAGTTATGTGCACCTTCAGTCCAGCGAAGTCAACCATCAAGACCTCCATTAACATTATTAACATAAATCATAATCACTGCATCAATCACACCTAGTGAGTCAGAAGACACAAAACACCATAATCTTGATAACAAGTAATACATATACAGATCACATACAACAGTGAAAAATACTTGTACTTAAAATATCCTTTTAATGAAGATGCATAAACTTTAACATGAACATTTTCGTAAACATTTTCATGATGCATAAACTTTAAAATTATTTTCATGATCCTTTTTCATAAACATTTTCATAAACATATTCATATCATCCTCAACATATTCATATTCATATTATCATCAACATATACGTATTTCTTTTTCCTTTCGTTGAATTCAGATCGTTAATTGTGACTTTCGTGTTCATCTACGTCTACGTGTTAGGTGATGGATACAACTACATGTAACCACAGTACTGGACGGCGGGGACACCAGCAACACTCTCACAGTCAACTGGGCCTTGACCTATCCTCATATCCTCATATGAAAATGCGATCGTCGGGGCTCCCTCGGGGGCCTTCTCCTATAGACGGGCTCTCTCTGGGGCCTTCTCCATAAATAGGTTCTCTCTGGGGCCTTCTCCCGTAAATAGGCTCCCTTTGAGGCCTCTTCCCCTCACAACATCCCTATTCATATTATCATATCATCATATCAATATAAATACAATCATCGGACTCCCACTGAGACCATAACCCTCACGATATCTCCAACATGTCATCGTATTAGTCACAATCAATTCACTTCCTTCAACGTTTAATATTCTCATCACTTTATAAAATTAGACATGGATATAACATTTTTCTTTTAAACTAAGAATGCAACATATCTTTTAACGTTTTCGTTTAATAATCAAACCCATAAACATTTAAAATAATAAATCATAACATATTAAATCATAAAATCCATAAACATTTTAAAACCAACATTTAACATATTAAATCATAACATTTAAAATAACATTTTGACATGTTAAGTCGTAAACATTTAAAATAAACGTTTTAACATATAAAATCCATAACCATTTAAAATAATCATTTTAACATGTAACAATTCATAAACATTAAAAATAATCATATTAACATATAAAACAACATTCAGGCGTAAAATTTCATGTTTTTGACTTTTTCTTAATTCCATTGACTCTAACATGTCATAAATAATTATTTAAGCTTAAATGAATTTTTACATGAATTTTTTCATATTTTTATTTAGCTTAAATCGGTGACTTTTAAATTAATCTTTAAATATCACATATTAATGCGTTTTAATCCCGAATTAAACCAAACCTTAATATAAAATTCCAAAATTAAAAAATTAGACTTATAATAATTATTTAAGCTTAAACCTAACATTTCATATTTTTATAAAGCTTAAAACTAGGCTTTTCAATTAATTCGTTTATTAGCGTTTCGTGCGGCGATTAAATCCAGCATAATTCCAAAACTCATTATTTTGATACCAAATTTTAAACAAAGCAATTTTATTATTTATTCTACCCTTCCAAGTAATGAGCCACACCAGTGGACCCATGGATTCAATTTTTCTTCTTTACTTTTTGTTTTTCACCCTTTATCGAACACACCGAGTCATCTCCTAATTTACTCGAGCCAGCCCGAGCCACCTCAAGCTAAACCCAAGCCAACCCATCTAGGAACCCTCCTGACCAGCCCTAACCCTGTACCTAGCCCTAACTCACGCACACACTCCTAGATAGACCACCATTCTGCACGTGAATCTCTTCCACATGACTAGGACTTCTAGTTTGCTTAGGACTCAACTAACCCTTAACCACCGAGCACCCATTACCCTTACTGACTCTTGAATAGTTCTTGAACCAAGCCACCCCCAGCCCGAATACCTGAACCAAGCAGCAAGGCTCTGTACATGGATAGCACCTGCGCGTTCGTCCCTTGCTGCCATCCTTAGGTTTTCTGCTTTTGGCTTGAGCCACGTCGAGCCCAGCCACTCCAGCCCCTGGCACAACCCATGCCCATCATCCTAGGAACCTGATGGACTACTAGCCCAGCCCCAAACCGAGCCATAGCCCTAGAACTCTCGGCCACCCCCTTGAACGTTCGTGAAGAGTCCTTGATCAAGTGGACTCTTCCCTAGCCACTCCCCTTGAGCCCTAGCCATGCTAGGACCTTACCTGACCCTGACCCACTTCTATTCCAGGCCCTAACCCAAGCCCTGGCCAACCCGCGAGCCCCCATGCAAAGAAACGAGCCTTGAACCTCAACAAGCACACAAACCTCAAAGAAGAACTCACGGCTCTCTTTTGCACAAATCCTACGGTTGTCTAGCTTCTGTTCTATTTTTTTTCTGCATATTTCGTGTGTTCTAAGACCACTTAGGTGTGTAAAAACAACCCTTAAACATCCTCTAATCATGGCAGCCCCTTCATGAACATATAAATCATGTTTTGATGCATTAATTCATGAGTTTAGGCAAGTAGATGTATAAAAAAGAAAATAATAAGAAGTGTAACTTTTTTTCATACAAAACATGTTCATATAAATATTATGGTGTGATAGATGATTGAAGGAAAGAATATGCGTGCATTTGCGTTTTTAACGCACAAAAAACCGTTGACGATTACGAAGAACGGCGACACGACCTTGACTTGAATTTTCCCTTGAACTATCAAAGCTTTTCCCTTGATTTTTCTTTTGTGTGTGCCGTGTATTTGAGGGGAGGGTTTTAGAGAGAATTTTGATTGCTTTTGGCGTACACAACGAGGGTTAAAGGGTTGGTTTTCATTATTTTATACTTAATTAATCATTAATTAAGCTTAGGCCTATTAAGCATACAAATTAGTGACTTTAGTGCTTCATTAGAATATTAAAAATAGTTTTGTTTAAATAAGTTTGTGAATTTATTAGCCAGATTGCCAATACGTTCGTATTTTTGTTGAAAAACCAACACCGATAAAAATTATGTCCCAGCGTATAAAATCATCTCAAACCCCCTCATTTTTAAAAAAAATAAAAAGCACCAACCCTCTTTTAAATAACTAAAAACAATTAAAAAATAAAAACATTTTCTATTTTTCAGTCCTCGGTCCCCGTTCCTCGATCTCAACTCGAAAATCCCTTAAAAATACATTTTAATGTAACCATGTAGAAAAATGTATTTTAAATATGTAAATATGGACAACATATTTGATCCATGTAATTAAATATTTAATTAAATACAAGAAAATTTAATAACTTACGTGTATGTGGTTCGTGTGGACCTTTAAATTTTCGGGACGTTACATTGAGTCTTTAGACTCACTAGATTTGATCGATGCATGTGATGATGAATTTGAGGAGACTATAGGTGGGGACCAATGAGCCGGCTTGGACTGCGCAGGAGGCTAAACCCGAGGACCGCCCATGTTTTATGGTTCTATGCATGTCATTTTTAATACTCTGATTTTCTTGAGATGTGTTTATGTTTACTAAACAAGTAGTTTTAGTAAACATTATTTGTGATCTTTTATTGCAATTATTTTTGTATGAACAGCTTATTTTAAATCGGAATTTGAAGGTTTATTTCCTATTTAAGAAATTTTTTTTTTCACAAATTTAAAATAATATAAAAGTACGGTACATTCCATAAACACCTCCAAAACCTATGTGATTAAGGAGATCCACTAGAGAGCGGGGAAATGCAATGCTAGATGATTACATTGTATTCCTTCAAGAACATGAGGCAGACACTGGATTGATGGAGGATGATCCTTTCAACTTCTGTCAAGCCATGGAAATTTCTAACTCTTAAAAGTGAAATGATGCCATGAATGAGGAAATAAAATCTATTAAAGACAATGATTGTGGGATCTTGTCCCATTGCCTAAAGGTACGAATCTCATTGGTTGCAAATGGATATTTAAAACCAAAAAGGATTCAGGATTAAGAAGGCATTGTGGAAAGATATAAGAACTAATGACCTTACACAGAAAGAATGCATTGATAATAAAGAGACTTTCTCTCTGGTTTCTTCGAAACACTCTTTATGGATTATAATGGCTTTGGTGGCGCATTTCGATCTTGAGCTTCATCAAATGGATGTAAAGTCCGCGTTTCTAAATGGTGACATTGGTGAAATGATTTATATTGTGTAACTATAAAATTTTGTGTCCAAAGACAAAATAATATGTTTTTCAAATTAAAGAACTCCATCTATAGGATTAAGCAGACATTTCGACAATGGTATTTCAAATTTCATCAAGTGATCATATTCGTTTGTTTTCAAATTAAGAACTCCATCTATAGGATTGTGTGCACCATAAGTTCAGTGAGAGTAAACATATTTCCTGTTTTTATATGTTAATGGCATCCTACTGGCTAGCAACGATATAAAATTGTTGCATGACACCAAGAGATTTCTAGCTAATAATTTTGAGATGAAAAATCTTGGTGATGTATATTTTTTACTGGGTATCCAGATACATCGGGATCATTCTCGAGATATTCTTGGATCTAAGAAAGGCTACATCGAGAAAGTTCTCATGCGATATGGGATACAAGACTATAAACCAATGGATATCCATGTGGCTAATGGAGACATATTTAGTTTCAAAAAATTCCGCAAGCATGATTTTGAGGAAGAATAAATGCAGAAGATTCCCTGTGCATCTGCAGTGGGGAATCTAATGTATGCTCATGTTTGTACATGTCCAGATATTTCTTATGTGATAAGAGTGTTGGGATGATATTTAAGTAATCCAGGAGTGGAACATTGTAAAATAGTAAAAAGATATTTATGATACCTACAGAGAACAAAAAATTACATGCTCATAGTAAAAAGAGATTATGATACCTACAGAGAACAAAAGATTACATGCTCATATATCGGAGGTTGGATTAGCTTGAGATCATTGTGTACATTGACTCTGAATATGAAATACACGTCGGGATACATCTATCTCCTTGCTGGATTGTAGAACCCGATAAATCAGATTACGTATAAGCCACGCATAATTACTATTATTTAAATTAAAATGATTTTTCTTGTGCATGAGGGTTTAAATTCATTTTTTTAAAAATTTGTTGAGTTATGATTATTTATTTTATGCAGAAGTTTAGTTTTATCTTTTCGGATAAATAAGCGAGGCCGGACTGGAGTTGGAGTATTGAGATAAAATTTAATAAAAAGAAAATATTCCTAGAATTTATTTAAGATAAAGAATAATTTATTTTAATGTAAAAGAATGTTTAAGGATTTATTTAAGTAATTGGAGTTAAGTAGTAAATAAGTTCTTATATCCAATAATTAAATAAAAGCCTAAATTAAATTGTGTAACCAATTGGGATAAATTAATCTAGGCCTATTTTAATTAAGAAATTTCAACTTAACATGTTAGTAATTTATTTTAGGACTTAGAATGCATGCAAGAAAATTACTATCCTAAATTAATTTATTATTTCACTAAAATACATAATAAGTGTTTAAAACTTTAAGGAGTTAAAATTAAATAATTAAGCAATATTTTACCTCCACTTATCAAGCAAATTTCGGCCCCCTTAGAATCAAATCCTTACATGTTTTGGCAACTCTCCATTTTTATTCCTTTCCTTATCTTTTCTTGGTATATCAATTCCCTCACTTTTTAATCACCAATAATTAATAATTAAGCAATATCCTTGCCTTCATTTTGTTGGATAATCTCGGCCATTACCTCCCCTAAATCTCCCTCAAATCCCAAAATATCACCTTATTTCCTTATCTCCCAAAGAATCAAGGATAGAAAGATTTTTATTTGCCATTCAATCCCCAATTAATTGGTAACCTTCCCCTCATTTTTCCTAGTCTTCCTCCAACTCCTTACCTTCGAGAATTTCAGAGAAAAGCCACAGCATAAAATCGTGAGTTGCACAAGAAAAAACAAGAGAGAAAACAAGAAAGAAAAGAAACTCCTGTCTCCGCCGCGCCGTGTTCGTCGTAGCGTTTGTTTTCATCTTAAACAAATTCCAGGCATGTTTATATGTTTTTTTTCTCTTCAATCAAACCCTATAAATATTTTAAAACACAATATGTTCATGATTCATGGAGCAAAAAAAAAAAAACTGCACAGATTTTTCGACCCTTCCTTGTGCTTCACGGTTTGTGTGTTTTTGATGATTACACGGAGTTGGTCGGTTCCAGGCGCTCAAGGCTGCATCTAGACATGATATAGAGTGTGTTAGGAAGGTGTTGGTCCATTGGTTTAAGTCCCTTCACCCCAGCAACGCGAATTTGATAGAAACTCTCCATAGTGCAAATTTCGAGTCTTGATTTGCATTGTTTGTTGCCTAAGGTGAGGGTTCAAATCTTGGTTGGCCCAGGGCCTGTAACCATGGTTAGAATCCTTTCTTAGCATGTTTAGGACGTGACCAGGATGACCCTCAAGGCTTGGTTCATGGTCCCATCGAAATTTTTAAACAAACAACACAAGTGTCCCTTGGCTTTTATTTTTCTGGTATGGGTGAGTGAGTTTTGTTTTTTGAGTGTTTGGGTGGATCTTGGTTGGATTCTAGCCCTTATCCATGGTTCACACAATACCTCATGATGTCTAGATCAAGCCATGGTCGATCACATGGCCATTGGAATGACCAAGACAGCAAGTAAAGCAATACACCCCACGCGTGCAGTATGGTTCTCGGGTGGGAGCATTGTGTTGTCTTATGTGTTTTCTTGGATTGTGGTTGGCCTAAGGCCCTTAGCCATGGTTCAAGACACATCTTAGTATGTTGGGAAGAGGCTCTGGTCAGTGGTTCAAGCCCCAATGATCATTAGTCTCTTAAACGAACACAGCAAGCGCAGCTGCTGCCATCAGCGCATTTGACAGCAGCATGGCTTCGGTTCAGAGGTCATGTTTGAGTTCTTGGTTAGATTTTAGCCTATTGCCTTGTACTGGACAGTACCTCAATGAGTTAGAAAGGTCATGTTTTTGGCCGTTCGTGATTTTGTTAAGTTTAGAGGTCGTACGAGAATTTACGGTGCAATGTGCCAAAGTGACTCTCGAAAGAGCGTTTCAAGATTTTGGCCTCCATTCACAAAATTTCGTGAATTAAAATCCTTAGGAGCATTATTTCATCATCTTAGGCATATTTTTACCATGACTAAACGATGGTTCGATGTTGGTTCGGGTTGGTACGGAGTAATGGTTAGAAATTAAGTTGTTGGTCTAGTTGGCCCCGTTTTTGGGTTCGATTACGAAGTTATCCTCAAGATAAAAAATATTTGCATGTTTCTCACATTAGAATGAGGTCGCAGCGAGCCTGGTAACGATCCAACTCATTTGATAAAAACAGGATTATAATTATATTACGTGCATAAAATATAAAATATTTATTTTTTAGATATATGCGATATGTCTTGTGGCCACCTCACGCTTATTGGATTGTTTCACCCGGTGACCTACGACTGGTTTACGATTATGTATGGGTACGGATATCCAATCCAAGGGCTGTGATGATCTCTACGGCCCAGTATACTGTGATTTAGTCTGATCAGACGTGCATGTTATGTTATGGGCCACTTGCGTAGAACATTATCTCTATTAGAAAAATTACGATATGATAATTTATTACAGGGCTCTATCGAGCAAATCTTTTACGTACGATTTTCAGTTATGCACGTATTTATAATTACTCATGACACGATTTTTCACGTTACGCTTTACGATATGATATTTTTACATTGCATGCGATTTTATGATATATTTACTTGTTATTAACGATATATGCATGTTGAGTCTTTAGACTCACTAGACTTGATTATTGTAGGTACTGATGAGGTCGGGGGCTAGTGAGCTAGCTTGGGTCAGCAGTAGTAGGAACCCGAGGACCTCATGTTTCAGTTTATTATCTTTTCATGCTCAAAACTCAGTTTTATCATGTTGAATTATTTTTAAGTGGTTGTTTCGAAACAATATTTACTTCCGCTGTTACTTTACCATTAAACCTTTTATCAGTTTATTTTATGAATAAGGCGTATATTTATTTAAAGAGAAAAATTTTAAAGAATTCCGCAAATTTACAATTACGAAATACGGGCCTCTACATGGATGTAACATTTCCTAGAAGATTGCTAAACAGTCTCGTATAGTTTTTTCTACCATGACAGTGAGTTTGTAGCATGTTATGAGGCATACAATCATGGAATATGGCTGTAAAATTTTCTCACGAGACTGCATATTGTTGATGGAATTGAAAGCCCACTAAGAATACATTGCGACAATTAATCAGTAGTTATGTATTCCAATACAACAAGAGTTTGATGAAGTCAAAACATATTGACATTAAGTTACTGGTTGGTAAAGAAATTGAGAGTGGAAAGTTGTCTATTGAGCATATCGGTGCAAACTCCATGGTTGCGGATCCACTTACTAATGGTCTATTACCCAAATAATTTCAAGAGCACACAGCTCGTATGTGTGTTATGTCAATTGAAGAAATTCAGTTTTAGTGTAAGTTTGTTATTTTAAATTCTTTTCAGTTGTCGACATTTTTAGTTACAATTATGTAAATTTATTTTCTGCAGAAATACATTTCAAGTTAAGTTATAGTTTGATTATGGTTTAAAGTTTAATCTCAATAAGGTTAAGAGAGGAGAAGTAAAAATAGGCAAGTTATGATCACATTGCATGAAATTTCTATGCTACACATCCACTCCATAATCCATGTCATTTAGTTGTGTTGGCACATGTGACCATTGATGCGTCTAGTTAACTTTAGTGTAGCGAAAAATGTTTTGATCATATGTTGATGTGATTGTGTTAGAGTAGGTGCACGTCGAGCCAAGTGTTAGCCGAGTTTTCACAATGAAACTCTATGTATAAACAGTCTTTATTTTAATAATATTTGAAATTATTTTTTTGCACTTCTTTATCTGTATACCCATGCATATTGCATAGATAAAGTCCTTGAATATACAAATAGTAGAAAGAATATGAGATGCTCATATAGGCCGCTCGAGTTCGAGACTAGTATCTGCGATGTGAGTACCATGTTTCATTGGTAGGGGACATTGTGATGTCCGAGCATGCATATAGGTGCTCCTAGTAGAGTGCACTGAACAACCCTCCATATAGAACTTTCCAAGTGATTCTCACTTATCGAGTGGAAACGTCCTAGTTTATGGTTGTACACCATTAGTCCTTATGACCCGGGACAACATTGAGACTCTATATGCTAGCATTGCACTTTGACTTGTTTACCAACTCTTAAGGGGTCATCAGATGGCAAGGTTGGGTGTTCTGTCGAAACATATATGAATCGATGCATTGTAGTCGGGGATTCACCGCTTACCTTCGGGTATGGATATCCTATGAGATCTAATGTGTATGTAGTTTCAAATCTCTGATAAGAATATGGTGGTAATTATGAAAGGGGTTTCATAGATTACACCATCGATGCAACTACGACATGACACATAGTATCGATTCATTGACAACTCTCGATATACCAATGGTTGTCAAATCGGTCGGGATATATGAGTTGAAGGGACCGTATTGTACGTTAACCATAATTGAATGGTTCTTGCAGGCACTATCATTTGATACCTAGGGAATCATATAAGCGATGCTGCTAGGCGTTTAACATGATTGGTTGGGTATTATCAGACTTGAGTTCTGACGTTCTTATTATCAAGGAGTTGATAATTAAGAATGGAGCAATTGGGATATGCTCGTATAAGGACTTGTTTAGTCCGAATCACATGAAGATGTGAACCCACGGCTAGTTGTATCAATGAACCATTGAGGGCCACACAAGTACTAGCTTTCTAGATCCCGTTGAGAAGAAAAATAGTTCAATGTGTTGAACGGCTTATAAAAGAGTTTATAAGCGTAAGGAAAAATAGAAGTATGACTTCTATAAGGAGAATGTAACTTT
Source organism: Primulina eburnea (assembly GCF_022965805.1). Classification (NCBI taxonomy): domain Eukaryota; kingdom Viridiplantae; phylum Streptophyta; class Magnoliopsida; order Lamiales; family Gesneriaceae; genus Primulina; species Primulina eburnea. The sequence goes on along the minus strand of NC_133117.1, from coordinate 29,565,025 downwards.
TAATTTATGGAAGTGTTCCTAAATTAAAATTTTGCCAAACAAATAATGTATTTGAAAATTGTGATTTTCATAAACATTATTGTGGACTTAATTAAATTAATTCAAGTATTGAATTAATTAAACACTAGTGGGCTTAGTAGTGTTCAAATAATTAAATTAATTCAAGTGTTGAATTAATTAAATAACATTGGGCCTTGTAGAGCCCAATTAAAAATAATTATTAAACTCGTGAGCTTGAGTAAAATCAAGTAAAGTTTAAATGGTCTCAAATATATTTGGGACATTTAAATAAAAATAAATGGGCTTTGTAATTGTTACAAGCCCAAGTGAAAAGCATGCTTGGGAGGTGAAGGGTTGGAGGCACTTTTTCATTAAACATGCACTTTATCACTTTTTGCCTAACCAAGAAAAGCAACTCTTCTCTCTTCCAACATCCTCCTGGCCGAAATATTACACACATATTCTCCTTCAATTTTTTTCTTCAATTGTTGAAGAAAAACATTCCCTTCTCAAAGAAAAATGCCTTAGATTTTCTAGTGCAAGTGTAAGGTTGATCTTCCTTGTTAGTGGTGGGCTTGATTTTGTGCAAGGAGTGCTCAAGGAAGCTTGTAGATCAATCTTGCATTGAATAGCTTAGTTGTTTGACAACTAAGTTGGAACCATCATCAATCTTAAGAGATTGATAGGTAATTTCTTTAAAACACCCTATGTATGACATAATTTGTGTTTTCGTATTTGCTACACATCATGGGATTAGGGTGCTCGATTTTTGCTCTTAAAATTTTTTAAACTTCCGTTGCACTTTCGAGAACCTTAATCGATCCCCTTTCAGATTGAAGGACCGGATTGGTTAAAGTTACAATTCGAAATGATAACATCTTTGAGCTCATAAGGTAATTTTTGCAAACATAATTATAAGGTTACACATATAGTCCAAGTGGGAGATTGTTTGATCAATTTTATTTATATACGCTTATATGTGAATAATTATGCGTTATTGATTTTAAGGTAAGCCAAAAATTAAAGTGATCAGGTTAAAAGTTTGACTATTAGTTTTTAACATATCTAATAGATTGTTGGCTTTTAATTTGTAGATATATAAATGTGATTTCTGTTTTTATGATGGGCTAAAAAAAATATCCGAAGATAATAATAGACATTATCTATATATGGGTCATGGTCCCAGATTGCGGGCATCACATTCTTTATTTTGTCCCCCATTAAGAAAACAGTTTACAAGAGAAAACTAAAGGATTCTCTCGAGAAAAATAGTGCGTAGATCTTGAAGATCAAGACATGTTTTAAAGAATTCAGAAATATGGCCTCAAGTACGCCTCTGCTTATGATTTAAGTCAAATTATTAATGATTTAGCATGATGAATTATGTGGCTTATGGGTTTTTCTCAAAAATAAATACAGAGGGATTAAATTACCATTTGCACTGGTAGATGTGCTTCTTACCACACTCGGAACCTAAGTGTCTGTAGCAACTGAGGTTGCTCATCAGGACAACAAAAGTCGTTGGCGAGTCCTGTTAGAATAGATGATCTGCAAGACAACGGTTGGCTATGAATCAAGTGTAATAAACAATCTTTATTTTAATATAATTTAACTTTTTATGGATTTTTTTTTAATTTATCTGTATACATATGCAATCAATATAGATAAAGTCCTTGATTATACTTTAATACAAATATATCGTAATTCGATCTTGAAACTCATTGTAAACACTGTATATTCTAAATTCGTTACTAATCGATTCAGCCACATAAAATAAGGATAAAGGCCGCTTGAGCTTGAGACTAGCATCTATGATGTTGTGTACTGTGTTTCATTGTAAGGGCATAGAGATGTCCAATCACGCAGATGGGTAATCATATGATGATTGTAACGAACAATCCTCCTTCGAACTTTCCAAGTGGTTACCATTCATCGAGAGGAAAAGTCTGTGGTTGTGATTGTACATGATTAGTCCTTACGACCCGGGACAACACTGAGCCTCTACATACTAGGGTTGTGCTTTAACTCGATTGGTTCTTGCAGGCACTATTAGTGATACCTATCGAATCATGGGACGATGCTACTAGATGCTCATACCATGATTCGATGGGTTTAATCAGAAATTAATTTATGACATTCTCATGACCAAATGTTGGTGCATGAAATGGAGCAAATTAGGGTAAGCTCGATAAAGGAAAATGTCCTGAATCACAAAGAGTTGTGAACCCACGGCTAGCTATATCCCTGAACCATTGAGGGTCACACAAGTTCTGGATCATTTTTTTCCTTAGAGAGAATAAATTCAAAGAGTTGAATTTATATAAAATTATGATATAGTAAGTTCAAGGAGTTGAATTTATGATAACTAATTTTTAAGAAAATAAATTCAAGAGTTGAATTTATGTGATAGAAAATTGAAGGAGTTGGATTTATAATATTTAAAATTTGGAGAGAATAAATTCAAAAAGTTGAATTTATAAAATTTGAGAATTTAATTTATTAAACTCAAAATTTGAGTTTATTAAATGTCAAATTAAATATAATGGGAGATATATTTAATGGGCTCGCAGAAGTATAAGTCCAACATATTAAATAATTAAAATTATTAATGGACTTTGATATAATTAATTAAACTTGTTGAACTAGTCCAATTAATTAATCAAGCCCATTAATGTTAATTATAGAACATAAATCTAACAATTAAGGTAATTAGGCTAAGACTTTTGTTTTTAAAGAATGAGAGTCATAACCCTAGCCACCACTAGCCTCCATTTTCTTCATTGGAAATTTCGTAAATTGCTCTCCTTTTCTCTCAAAATTTTCGGCCTCCATCGAAGAAAAATTTAGTTTGATCCGCCTCTCGATTTTTAATCTACAACGAAAATATCTTCTAAATTTCTAGTGCAATTTAGAAGATTAACAATCGATCTAGTCGTGCACTTGATAGGAGGATTAAAAAAATGAGATTTGAAGAATGATACCCCCCCATAAGAGCCCGGGTCATGGATGACCCGACATATTCAATGGATAGCTCAAATCAAGGTCAATCTGCAGAATGGATTTTTCTGAAGCCGGACATGTGGACGCCCGAGACATATTCTCCCCGGACATATTCTAAAATCGCGAGTGAGTTCGAGAGAATAACTTGTGCTAGGAACGGGTAGTATAGTCCGTGGATCTACAATTTACATAGAAATATGAAATTGTGTACATGTTGATAGTTATAGTCCTAAGGGTCGAAAGTTAGGGGATTTCATAGACCCAAATACAATTAACCTTTGATAAATAATTAAAGAGATTTAATTACTTCCCTGAGTGGAATTAGTTTGGCACAACTCGAGAGGGCGTGTTCAATTGTGTAGGAAATCCTATCAAAAGTGTAAACAATTGTCGAGGTTAATTGGTTAAATTAGGGAGGGGTAGGTGAACTAGAATTCCCAACAAATTCATTTGTCATTGAATTTTAATTAATCATTTTAATCAATCATTTAATTTTTGAATATTGTAGTTAGTTATTAGTTGCGCCATTTCAGTAGTTAACTATCAATCCGATTATCGTTGCTAAAAATTGAATAGTTGAAAATAATAAATGTATAAAACTGTCTCTGTGGGAACAATACTCGTACTCTCGTACACTATATTATTATTTGACATTGTGCACTTGCAATTATTTTGAGCTTCAACATTATAAATTTTTACTATGGATTTCACAGTGCAATGTTTTGCTCGATCAAACATCTAAGATTACAAGTGGCAAGTAGGCACTGAAAACAAGGTACCTACCACCTTCTTTCCTATAAATTGCATGTATGTATTTCATTTATGAGGATTGAGACATTCTTGTTTCTAAGCTCTTGACATTCATATATATCTTCACATATATGTCCATTATCCTTCACCTTCAACTTGCTGATGTAAGCATCGGAGTAGCCACGTCAGACACCCCTCCGACGCCCATTCACGAGTTCTTTCTCTTATTTGGAGGTTACAGTTGAAGCCATATTCCTTGCTCAGTTTCCTTACACAAAAACTCTCATAATCATCCAGTGGATTGCCCCGACCCAGCTCACCGGATTCACCCGGATATCATCATTGGTTCCGTCTGTGGGAAAATTGAGCTCGAGACGTAGATAAGACTCCTACAAGAAGGACAAATGAAGACACCTCCCGAATTCTAGGAGATAATGCACTTACCTCTGGACAGGGTGGTCCTCCGTCCAACGGACCTCCACCCGTCATTATTTTGTTCCCGAGAGAGTTGGCTCGGATAATATCCGATGCCCTATAAAAGGTTATAGCTCTGAGAGACCCTTCTCATCGTGCTAAACAGTCTAAAGGAGAGCAGCACCGAGAGCAGGAGATGAGGGAAGAGGAAGTAAGGATGGAGGAGAGGGAGTCCAGTGCCGGTTCTAAATCTCCTACTTTGGCAGAAGAGTTGCAGGAGCTGAGGCAAAAGATGAGGGTTTGTAGATAGGTGAGAGGAGCAGTGCTCGGGCAGTCACAAGAGGATTCCCTTTTGTTGATGCTATTATCCGATAGCCTTTGCTCGAGAATTTTAAATATTCCAAAATCAAGGACTATGATGACAGCGCTGACCCGGAGGAGAATTTTTCCAGGTTTGATAACATGACCATGCTGCACTGTTATGCTGACTAAATCAAGTGCAAAGTGTTCCTAACCACTTTGGTTGATTCAGCCCAAAGGTGGTTCGAGGGGTTGGTTCCTCAAAGTGTACATTCTTTTGAGGATTTCCAAAAGGTTTTTTTACATCACTTTAGCAGTAGTAAGAAGTATAAAAAGACTGCTTTTAGTCATTTTTTAGTCTTTTTGAAGTAAAGCAAAGCCTCGAAGAGAGTTTGAGGGCTTACATCCAGAGATTCAATCATGTTTCTTTGGATGTCCCTTCTTGTGCCCCCGAGGCAAAGACTACTGTATTTAATCAGGCGCTAAGGGAGGGAGAGTTTTTCCAATCATTGACTAAGAAGACGCCCGGAGATTTTGAAGATCTGTTATCTCGGGCAGAGAAGTATATTAATATGGAGGAGGCTCAGAAGCAGAAGAGGGAGGTGTTGAAGAGAGAGAGAGAGGAGACCGAGTATCTAGTACCTGAGGAGAGAGGGCAGAGGAGGGGTAACCCGGGGCATTTCTCTCATCACGTGCCTTTGAAGGTTGCCCGGGATCGGGATGTTCAATAATGTAGCAAGGACATGCCCCCACCTCAACAATTTACCAGGCCCGAGAAGGGATTTTGTACCCTTCATAAAGTGTGTTATCATAACACTGAGAACTGCCGGACGCTGAAGAGGGATTATGTCCAACCTACTGTCTCGGGATATAATCCACCTAGCAAGAGGCCGAGATTGCCACCATAGACAGCTAGGCAGTCAAGACCTAGTACCCGGGATGACTCGAGAGATGCTTCTGGTAGAAGGAAGAACCAAGAGCCTGAGAGGAAAAAAGCCTCACCACCTGTCATGGGGGTAATTAAAATTATTTCCAAAGGATCTACTGATGGAGACTCAAATCGGGATCGGAAGTCCAGGAGTAGGAGGGATTGTATGGAAGTAGAAGGAGTGAGGAGAAGTGAGGCAATCATTAGCTTTGACCCGGAGGATCTTAAGGGCATCAATCTTCCCCACAATGCTTCCCTGGTAATTCAAGCCAGGGTAGCAAATTATGATATCATGAGGGTCCTTTTTGACTCGGGAAGCTCTGTGAATGTCATTTTTAAGGAGGCCCTTGTACAGATTGATTTACAAGGGTACCAATTGGAGATAGTGGAAACAACACTTTTTGGCTTTGCTGTCAAGCTGTCTATACGGAGGGAGAGATCGTCCTGCCCTTAACTCTGGGCACTCGGGAGTTGAAGAAGACTGTAATGACCACTTTCACTGTTGTGGATTCCCCATCATCTTATAATATTATTCTGACCGGCCGCATGAATGAATTGAGAGCCGTGGCATCCACCTATCACCAAAAGATAAAGTTTCCAGTGGGAAGTCAAGTGGGAGAAGTCCGGGGAGATTCACCTATCTAAAATGCTATGCGGAAGTGGTTCGGGTGGATCAGAAGAAGGTCTGGAGAGTAGAGAAAAGAGCAAGTGGTGGGGAGAAGGCGAAGAGGATAGGAGAGAAGAGAGAGATTCGGTTTGTGGCGGAGGAAGAGAAGAAGTGGTGGAGATTGGACCATGCAAAGAGATCCGGGTGGCTCGGGACATTGACTCATCCACCCGGGTCAGTTTAATAAATTGTTTAAAAACTAATGTTAATGTGTTTGCCTAGTCCCAACAGAAATTGATCTGGATCTCTCCCCGGGTAGCTGAGCATCATCTTAACATTCTCCCAGGATCTCAACCTGTGAAGTAGAAGAAGAGACACTTTGGTCCCGAGAAGGACAAAGTATATGATGAACAGGTCCGAGATTTGCAGCAAGCCGGACACATTCGAGAAATACAATTTCTTACCTGGCTCTCGAATGTGGTGCTGGTACCAAAAGCTACCGAGAAGTGGAAGATGTGTGTTGATTTCAGATATCTCAACAAGGCTTGCACCAAAGACCATTATCCCCTGCCTAGAATTGATCAATTGATGGATTCTACCTTTGGATATGAACTGCTTAGTTTCATGGATGCTTACCAGGAGTATAATCAAATTCCCCTGGCCAAGAATGATCAAGATAAGGACAGCTTCATCACCTCGGGAGGTACAATTTTCTATGTTGTAATGCCTTTCAGGTTGAAGAATGCCAAGGTTACATATCAGCGTCTAATGAACAAGGTATTTTAGAAGCAGTTGGGAAGAAATGTGGAAGTTTATGTTGACGACATCCTGGGCAAGTCTAGGGAGGTTTCTGGTTTCATCTCTGATTTAGGATAGACTTTTTCCACTCTTATGCAATATGGAATTAAGCTCAATCCATCCAAATGCATCTTTGGCGTAAAGAGTGGTAAATTTTTGGGTTTTATGGTCAGTGACCGGGGGATCGAGGTGAATCAAGAGAAAATCAAGTCAGTGTTAAACATGTCATCCCCTCGATCTATCCGAGAAGTGCAGAAGCTGACCGGGAGAATCGCTTCTCTTTCTCGGTTCATATCCCAGGTCAGCACATCGGAGTTATCCATTTTTCCAGGTTCTTCGAAAGGCACAGAAGTTTGGGTGGGATGAGAAATTCGAGCAGGCCTTTCAAGACCTTAAAAGTCATCTGGCAGAGCTTCCTGTCTTAGTGAAGCCAGAGCCCGGGGAGAAATTATTTGTCTATCTGTCCACTAAGGAGTATGCTGTCAGCTCGGTACTTGTGAAGGAAGAGAGCTCTGATCAAAAGACTATCTATTATGTCAGCCATGCTCTTAGGGGCCTCGAGCTCCGATATAGTGAAGTGGAGAAGATAGCTCTGACTCTTGTTATGACTGCCCGAAGACTGCGACCTTATTTTCTGTCGCATCAAATTATTGTGCTTACTAATAGTCCTCTTAGGAGGATTATGACTCATTCCAAAGTGTTCGGGAAAATGATCAAATGTTCAGTCGAGCTGGGAGAATATGACGTTGAGTACAAGGCCCATGCTACCATCAAAGCACAGGCCTTGTCAGATTTATTATCTGAGATGGTTAAACCTGATGAAGAGCAGGTATGGAGGGTATTTGTGGATGGAGCGTCTAGCCTTTCTGGATGTGGGGTGGGAGTAGTGATAATAGCTCTCCCGGGAGAAAAAATTAAATTGGCTTTGAGAATTGACTCCCGGGTGACTAATAATGAAGCAGAGTATGAGACTGTTCTAGCCGGTATTCGAGCTGCTCGGGAAATTGGAGCTTCCCTGATTATTTTGTATTCAGATTTACAATTAATTACCCAGCAGAAAAAAGGCCTTTATAAGGCTAAGGATGACATGATGCTTAAATATCTACAGATCATTAAAGCCCATGCCAAATTCTTTGTGGATTAGAGCATTGAGCAAATTCCTCGGGATGAGAATGGGAAAGCCGATGCTTTGACCAAAATCCTCTTTATCGGAAGTAAATACCCGGGAAGTATTGCATATTACCCGTCTAATTCTTTCCACTGATGAGGAGATATTGCCAGCACAAGAGGATTCTTGAATGACACCCATGATCGAGTTCATTGTCAACAATGAATTACCTGAAGACAAAACTCAAGCTCAAAAGAACAAAAGACAAGCTTCTAGGTTTGTTCTCTTAAATAATATCTTCTACAAGAGATTGTTTCAGGGACCTTTGTTAAAGTGCTTATCTATGGGAGAGGTGGATTATGTCCTCCTGGAGATTCATGAAGGGTGTTGTGGAGAACATCTCGGAAGAATAGCATTAGCCCGGAAAGCAATGCTTATCGGATTTTGGTGGCCCACTGTTAGCCAAGACTCTGCTCGAGTAGTCCGAGCATGTGAGGGTTGTCAATGTCATTCTAATTTTCAGCACAGCCCGGCCACTCTCATGAAGCCCATCTGGGCATCTTTCACTTTTGATCAGTGGGGGATGGACATTGTTGGTCCCTTTTCTGTTGTCCAGGCTCAGAAGAAATTTTTTTTGGTAGCAGTTGATTATTTTTCTAAATGGGTAAAGGTCGAGCCCTTGGCTAGAATTACGAAGAAGGAGGATTTGAAGTTTTTGTGGAAGAATATTGTATGTCGATTTGGAGTTCTCAGGCGACTAATTTCAGACAATGGGAGCCAGTTCCAGGGAAGAGAGATCACAGCTTGGTGCCAGGAAATGAAAATCACTCGGTCTTTCACTTTTGTTGCCTATCCTCAAGCAAATGACCAAACAGAGGTTGTGAACAGAATTATTGTGCAAGTCTTGAAAAATAGGCTACAGGGAAAAGGAAAAGACTGGGTGGAGGAGTTTCCTAGTGTTCTCTGGGCATACCAAACTACTCCCCGAGCACCTACTCAAGAGACTCCTTTTAATCTGGTATATGGTTTTGAAGCAATCCTTCCTGTTGAAATCGGACATTTTTCTGCCCGGGTAGAATGTTACCCGGATGACAATGATCAAAGCCAGGCAATGGAGTTGGATCTCGTGGAAGAAAAAAGAGAGCATGCTATGATTCGAATGGAAGCTTACTGAGGCAGGGTTATTAAATCATGCAACAAGTGAGTCCGAATCCGAGAATTTGAAATAGGAGATCTGGTGATGAAAAAAGTCATTCCAGGCGGAGACGTTGGAAAATTTGAAGCTCGGTGGGAAGGACCTTTTAAAATAACCCGGAAGATTAGCTCGTGAGTTTTTTATTTAGAGGATGCTCAAGGACGATCTCTCAAGCAACCGTGGAATGTATTTCATTTGAAAAATTATTACGCTTGAAAGATATAATTAATGTTTGAAGATAAAATGAAAGATCTTTTCTTCTCATAAAGTATATGAGTATTATATCTAAACTTGGGAGGTACAAAGCGCCGATTAATCTATAACTCATGGGACATGATCCCCAGCCCAAGGCTTCGTACCTTGGTTATTAATAAGCCCAGTGCTATACACCCTGGCTCAGGACTCCGCACCTCGACCATTCCTAAGTCTCGGGACATGATCCCCGGCCCAAGGCTCCGTACCTTGGTTATTAATAAGTAACGTACCGTACTTTCGAACTATTTAAAATTTACGGAAAAATAAATTTTTTTTAAATACTAAATAAACTTTAACATTTCAGTCATCAATCAATTGTTCCTCCAAAATATTTGAAATAAAAAGGATCACCAATAAAGTTTGCTAAAGAAAATGCTTGTTTAACCATTGTAAACCAAAACGTGAAATAAAAGTAATTTTGAACAATGCGTAAAAACTTCAAAGCGTGGGCGGTCCTCTAGTATAGCCTCTCTCTCAGTCCAAGCTAGCTCACTGGTTCCTACCTCTCGTCTCCTCAAACTCATCCTCACCTGCATCGATCAAGTCTAGTGAGTCTAAAGACTCAACACGTAAAAACTGGAAGTAACGAGTAATACGTAATAAAACCACATGCAACTTTAAAATTGAGCATACATACTTGAACTTGAATTTGCAATTAAACTTGAACATACATATGTACATACATAGACATGCCATCAACATAAAATATGTCATAAACATGCTTGCATACTTGTACATACATAACTTCATCATTTTTGCGTAGAGATATGTTTCAAAGCAAGTGACCAATACATAAATATGCCTTATCAGACTAAACCACAGTACCGGGCTGGCAGGGAAAAATCCACTACCACATACATGAGATCCCCGTTCATGCTTTTACGGATGGATTGGTCCATGATCATGCTTTGCCGCTTTTCAATCCTTATCTAAACCCGTTCATGCTTTAACGGGGTGGAGAGGTCCTCGGTCACGTTCACCGACTTCCAAACCCATACATAATTTGGTCACAAGACATTTAGCATACCTCAAAAACTTAAAATATTTTCTTTTGGACATCGAACATACTTACTTGACGTTGAGAGATTCGTTGGATCTCACTTGGGGCCACTGCTGCAACATACTAAAATGCGTTTAAAATACTTAACTTTCATAACTTAGACGTAGGTACTTGAGCTCACCACCGAAGTGAATAAGTAGCTTATGACATTCTAGTTTGCTCGGGAATTGACCTCGTTTAATCATCGTACTAAACCATGACATAAAACCCCAAAGAAATCAATACAATTTACCCAAAACTGGAGTATCGGGATCCCGTGCCCAGGTTCGTGTAGGTTCTGTAAAACTATACACGAAAAGAAGTAAGGACACGGACCCCATGTCAGGGTCCTTCAAAGGGTCCATGTAGTCTCGGTTTGCTGACACTACGAAGTAAACAAGGGCACGGACCCCGTGTAAGGGTCCGGCCCCAGGTTTGTGCACTTGTGGGAGGAACGCACCAACGAGAAATCCCATGCTTGAGACTTAATCTCCCTAACTCGATCATCCTGACCATGCAACGACACCTCGAGACCCATCCTAGGATGCTAAGGCAATGACTCAAGCCCCTACAAACACCCTAAAACAACTACGCCTTACCAACAACATAACCCAATCAGTGAATACGACACTCAACACCAAAACAAGTTTTACGACTTTTAATTCAATCAAATGCCTAACGACACAAAACGAAACCCCAATAATCACCCCAACATCATTTTCGATATACCTAAATGCAGCAGTGATCACCTGTTTATCCCAACGAAGCCTACAACAATAAAACTTCAAGAACACATCAATAACATAATTTCAGAAAAATGCAGTTTGAGTAGTTCCACAAAAACGGTCATAAATCACTCAATGTTTGTCAAATAATTCAAATTTTATATCAAATCGAAGGTATCAAAAAGTTCTACATTTCATATGTTGAAAGTTTTCCCCAAATCACGACCGAAAAATCGCAGTAATTCAAAATTTAGTAATAACAAAATTCTGAGATCTAAAAACTATTTCAAAACACATCCAATCAATTTTCTGCTCAAACTACTACATAACATACACATTTTTTCATAAAAAACACATCAAAATTTATACTATGACAAGATCGATTCGAACATGAAAGATTATACATGCCTTTTGATATCAAAATTTACCGAACCGACGACACTGACGTGGAAAAGAAGCGAGGGTTGATCCGGGACGATCGTTGAACGATTTTCTTTGAAGAAAACTCAACGAAATCTTGCTGGAAAAATCAGAGGAAGGGGCGGCTGCTGTTCTCGCTAAGAACCCTAGTTTTCTCTTAAAAAAATTCTGAAGAAATTATGTGTGTGTGTTTTGTCGTGTGGGGTGTGTGTGTGTAAAAGTGTGTGTGTGCGTGTGTTTGATAGAAATTAGGGATAATTTTGGCTTAATAAAACCATTAACAACTAATTAAAATGCTAAAATTCCCCTAACTTAAAATAAAAACCCTTAATTAAAAATAAAATGCATAATTGCTCAATTCTAAAAGTTTTAAAATTCTAAAATCACTTAAATAAATAATTTAGGTTTTTAAAATACTAAAACTTAGTAAATCATTTAAAATGCCCATCCTCAACTTAAAATACTATACCGCATTTTAAAATTGTCAAAATTGTCACCGGTCTCTTTTCCTCGATCCCGCATCGAATAATCGTCTGAAACATGAAACTCGAGAAAACATTCAAAATGCATCACAAAGCATAAACAATTTAAAATATTAAATAATTCATGCACCACTAAAACTCATTTTTAAACTTGCTTAAATAATTTAAAATTAAATAAATGCCTGAGTTATACGTGTACTGAATTTGGGCTCTACAGTTCCTCCCCCACTTATATAAATTTTTTCCTCGAAATTAAAACTTACCAAAAAGTTCTGGATATCGACTCCTCATATCTGCTTCTGTCTCCCAAGTGGCTTCCTCCACTGATTGGTTTAGCCACCGGACTTTGACCAGCTTGGTCACCTTGTTCTGAAGTCTACGCTCCTGTCTGTCTAGGATTTTGACAGGTCTTTCCTCATATGACAGATCTGGAGTAAGCTGCAATGGTTCATAGCTCAAAACATGTGGAGGATTAGCTAGGTTATTCTTCAGCATTGAGACGTGGAACACATTGTGTACTCCGGCCAGATTCGGTGGTAATGCTACACGATAAGCTAATGTCCCAACTCTGTCAAGAATCTCAAACGGTCCAATAAACTTCGAACTGAGCTTGACTCTCTTCCCAAATCTTATAACACCCTTCATAGGCGCTATTTTAACAAAAACGTGATCTCCCACGACAAACTCTGGATCTCTTCTCCTCTTGTCAGCATAACTCTATTGACGACTTTGGGCGGTCTTCATCCTGTCTAGGATCTTGACCACCACATCTGCAGTCTGCTGAACAATCTCTGGACCAAGTTCTGCTCTTTCACCGACTTCATCCCAATGAATCGGTGATCTGCACTTCCTTCCGTACAATGCCTCGTAGGGAGCCATACCAATTGATGATTGAAAACTGTTGTTGTAGGTAAACTCCACTAGAGGTAGCTTAGACTCCCCAGTCTCCCGGAAATCAATTATACAGGCTCGCAATAAATCCTCCAAAAGCTGAATCACTCGTTCAGACTGGCCATCTGTTTGCGGATGAAAAGCTGTACTGAAAAGCAACTTCGCCCCCATGGCTGCATGTAAACTCTTCCAAAAGGACGATGTAAACCTCGGGTCCCTGTCGGACACAATAGAAACTGGAATCCTGTGCAATCGAACTATCTCCCTGATATAGAGCTCCGCATACTGTGTCATGGAGAATGTCGTCTTCACTGGCAAGAAATGTGCTGACTTGGTGAGTCGGTCCACTATAACCCAAATGGCATTAAATCCTCTAACTGACTTCAGCAAACCAACCACGAAGTCCATGGTGATATTCTCCCATTTCCACTCGGGGATAGGGAGTGGCTTAAGCATTCCTACTGGCCTCTGATGTTCTGCCTTCACCTGCTGACAAGTGAGGCATTCAGACACAAATCGGCGGATGTCTCTCTTCATCCCTGGCCACCAATACAAAATTTTCAAATCCTTGTACATCTTGGTGCCCCCTGGATGAATGGAATACGGAGATGTATGTGCCTCTGACAAGATATCTTCTCTTATCGAATCAACGCTAGGCACCCTACATTCTACCTCTGTATCTCACCATACCATCAGACACTGTGTAGAGTACACGGTCCTTGACTTCATCCTTCAATCTTCATTTCTACAACTGCTCATCTGAAGACTGACCCCTACAAATCCGGTCAAACAAAGACGATTGGACTGTCCTATTAGAGAGCTTAGGAGCTCTGCCCTTATGATAAACCTCTAATCCAAATCTCTGAATCTCTGACTGAAGAGATCTTTGCACTGACAACTGTGCTACGACTGTGACTTTTCTGCTCAAAGCATCTGCCACAACATTAGATTTCACCGGATGATAGCTAATTTCACAATCGTAGTCTTTCACTAACTCTAACCACCGTCTTTGTCTCATATTTAGCTATTTTTGTGTGAAGAAATACTTGAGACTCTTGTGATCAGTGAATATTTGGCATTTCTCGCCGTACAAGTAATGTCTCCATATCTTCAGCGCAAAGACGACAACGACTAACTCGAGATCATGGGTCAGGTAGTTCTTCTTATGCACCTTCAACTGTCTGGAGGCATAAGCTATAACCCGACCGTGCTGCATCAACACTGCTCCTAACCCGAGCTTAGATGCATCGGTGTATAACACAAAGTTTCCTTGCCCCGCTGGCATGGCTAACACTGGCGCTGAAATAAGAGCTTGCTTCAAAGTATCGAGCTCTTTTGACATTCATCACTCCACACAAATTTGACGTTCTTCTTGGTCAATGAAGTGAGTGGCACTGCTATCGAAGAAAACCCCTGAATAAATTTCCTGTAGTAGTCCGCTAGGCCTAGGAAACTACGGATCTCTGAAGCATTCTTCGGCTCAACCCATTCCTTAACTGCTGCTACCTTAGATGGATCCACCTCAATACCACTACTAGATATTATATGCCCCAAAAATGCTACCTTCTCCAACCAGAATTCACACTTACTGAACTTTGCAAACAACTTGCGACTCTGCAAAACCTGCAAAATTTTACTCAGATGTTGACTGTGCTCTTCATGGCTCTTCGAGTATATAAGAATGTCGTCAATGAACACTATGACGAACTGGTTTAGGTAGGGCTGGAATACTCGGTTCATGAGGTCCATAAATATTGCTAGGAGCATTCAGTCAATCCAAACGGCATCACTAAGAACTCGTACTGGCCATACCTTTTCCTGAAGGCTGTCTTGTGAACATCTGCATATTTCACCTTAAGCTGGTTATACCCCGATCGAATATCTATCTTAGAGAACACTGTAGCTCTCTGCAACTGATCAAACAAGTCTTCGATTCTAGGAAGTTGGTATTTATTCTTGATTGTCACCTTTTTCAATTCTCAGTAACCGATACACAGCCTCATGCTCCCATCCTTCTTCTTTACAAAGAGCACGGGTGCGCCCCATGGTGAGAAACTAGGGCAGATGAATTCTTTGTCAAGGAGCTCCTGAATCTGCTGCTTGAGCTCTAACATCTCAGCTGGAGCTAGATGGTACGGTGCCTTAGAGATTGGCACAGTGCCTGGCATAAGATCAATAGGAAAACTCCACCTCTCTCTCTGGTGGAAGGCCTGTGATGTCATCTGGAAAGACGTCAATAAATTCTATGATTACTGGCACATCAGATAATGACGGAGTGGGTACGTCAGGTGCGGAAACAATACTGGACAAGAAAGCCTGACATCCCTTGTGTATAAGTCTTCGTGCCTGCATGCAAGAGATCATGCGAGGGAACTTCTCCATCTATCAGGTTCAAATAGAAACTGCTCCATGCCCAACGGTCTAACCAACACTGACCTTTTCTGAAAATCAATCAGAACTCTGTTCTTCATCAGCCAGTCCATTCCAAAAATAATATTAAATTCTGGCATCGGCAATACAATCAAATCGGCGTACACTAGGTGGCCCTGTAGTTCAAGATCGTTGTCCCTGACCACGCTAGTAGATGATAGCTCTTCCCATGATAGGACTGTCACTGAATAGCTCACGTCGAGTCCGATAGACTTGACGTCTAGATGATTAGCGAACGTTTCTGAGATAAAGGAGTGAGTGGCTCCTGAGTCTATCAGGGCCTTCGTGGATACTCTCTTTATGAAAATATTTTCTGAGAGATGTTAGCACAACACAAATCTTATATCCCAAAATTCTAACCTTACCTCAAGCATAGTAGAAAGTTTCTACACAAGTCACTAACCATACGAACTAGCACACTAAAAATACAAGTTCAAATTTAAAACATGCATGGCAAAATACTACTGAGCTTAAGTAGATAAGTTTACCGGTCAGTAATGTCGTGTCTGGGTTTGCCTCCTGAGCATGCATGACGAACACTCTTCCTTGTGTCGACTGCCTCTACTGTGGGCAGCCGTTTAGGCTTTAGCATGTGGTCACTTGCTCCGCACATTTGAAACACTTGCCTGACCCATACAAACACTGTCCCGGATGCTGGCGGTTGCACTTTGGGCACACCGAGTACTTTCCCGGCCTCTATGGAGCCTTCTGCTGTGGAACAGGACCCTTTTTCTTTCGATGGTCCTTGATAAGGCTTCTTCCCTGGCTGCCCCTGGTAAGGCTTCTTAAACTGAGGTCGCTGCTGCTGCGGTGCCTGATAGAGCCTCTTGCACTGCCTATCACTCTCGATGTCTCTCTGATCCTGTTCTGCCGCCAAAGCTCTAGACATGGCAACTGTGTAAGTAATAGGACCAGCAACTCAGACATCACGGCGTAAGATCGGCCGTCAACCATCAATAAAATGCCTCAGCTTCTCTCGGGCATCATTTGCAATTAGGGGCACAAAGTGACACACATGAATTCCCTAGGTCAGCCTTGATCGTACTTCCTCAGTGAAGTACTTAGAGTAGAAAACCTCTTTGAACCCATCCCAATTCAGTGTTCGAAAATTCACTCACACTCATGCACTTTCCCACCATAGCCTGGCGTCCCTTGTCAGAAGGAACGTGGCACACCTGACCCTATCAAGATCTGTCAATTCCATAAAGTCAAAGATTACCTCGATGGACTTGATCCATCCCTCAGCCACCATCGGCTCAGTAGTCCTCGAAAACTCCTTTGGGTTCATCCTCATGAACCTTTCATATACTGCCTCTGCCCTGGGACTCGCCCCTGTGTCCGCTGCAGCTTGGTCCCCGCAAACTGTGCGAAGAACTGAGTCATACCTGCAAGCTTATGTGCTTGCATATCTGGCGGTGGAGGAGGAGGAGCGTTCCCCCCTCAACTCGGGCCTCTCTGCCCTCATCCCTTGCTTCCCGGTTAATCAATCGTCTAGTAGGCATACTTTTCCAACAATTTACCCAACACGTAAACCAATATGCGTGAATATAATCACAATAGCATAAGATGCACATACTTTGAACTTAAATATCAACATGCTGAAGTCATGACTTAATGCTTACTACATGAAATAATTCAAAACTTTAAAACTTATAGACTTGAGGTGTGGCTTTGTGAGCTTCTCGCAATTGGCAGTAGGCATAACCCTTTACAAGAACCTGGCTCTGATACCAACTGCAACGTACCGTACTTTCGAACTACTTAAAATTTGCGAAAAAATAAAAATTTTCTTAAATACCAAATAAACTTTTACATTCCGGTTATCAATCAATTGTTCTTCCAAAATATTTGAAATAAAAAGGATCACCAATAAAGTTTGCTAAAGAAAATGCTTGTTTAACCATTGTAAACCAAAACGTGAAATAAAAGTAATTTTGAACAATGCGTAAAAACTTCAAAACGTGGGCGGTCCTCGGGTCTAGCCTCCCACTCAGTCCAAGCCAGCTCACTGGTCCCCACCTCTCGTCTCCTCAAACTCATCCTCACCTCGATGAAGTCTAGTGAGTCTAAAGACTCAACACATAAAAACTGGAAATAACGAGTAATACGTAATAAAACCATATGCAACTTTAAAATAGAGCGTACATACTTGAACTTGAACTTGCAATTAAACTTGAACATACATACGTACATACATAGACGTGCCATCAACATAAAACATTTCATAAACATGCTTGCATACTTGTACATACATAACTTCATCATTTTTGCGTAGAGATATGTTTAAAAGCAAGTGACCCATACATAAATACGCCTCACCAGACTAAACCATAGTACTGGGCTGGCAGGAAAAAATCCACTACCACATACATGAGATCCCCGTTCATGCTTACACGGAGTGGAGAGGTCCTCGGCCACGTTCACCGACTTCCAAACCCATACATAATTTGGTCACAAGACATTTAGCATACCTCAGAAACTTAAAATATTTTCTTTTGCACGTCGAACATACTTACTTGGCGTTGAGAGATTCGTTGGATCTCACTTGGGGCCACTGCTGCAACATACTAAAATGCGTTTAAAATACTTAACTTTCATAACTTAGACATAGGTACTTGAGATCACCACCGAAGTGAATAAGTAGCTTATGACATTCTATTTCGCTCGGGACTTGACCTCGTTTAATAAATCGTACTAAACCATGACATAAAACCCAAAGCAATAAATATAATTTTACCCAAAACTGGAGTACACGGACCCCGTGTCAGGGTCCGTCAAAGGGTCCGTGTAGGCTCCGTTTGGTGACACTACGTAGGAAACAAGGGCATGGACCCCGTGTAAGGTTCCGGCCCTAGGTCCGTTTACTTGCGGGAGGAATGCACCAACGAGAAATCCCATGCTTGAGACTTAATCTCATTAACTCGATCATCCCGACCATGCAATGACACCTCGAGACCCATTCTTGGACGCTATGGTAATGACTCAAGCCCCTACAAACACCCCAAAACAACTACGCCTTACCAACAACACAACCCAATCCGTGAATACGACATTCGACACCAAAACAAGTTTTACGATTTTTAATTCAATCAAACGCCTAACAACACGAAACGAAACCCAAATAATCACCCCAACATCATTTTTGATAATCCTAAACACAGCAGCGATCACCCGTCGATCCCCAACGAAGCCTGAAACAATAAAACTTCAAGAACACATCAATAACATAATTTCAGAAAAACGCAGTTTGAGCAGTTCCACGAAAACGGTCATAACTCACTCATTTTTTTTCCAAATAACTCAAATTTTATATCAAATAGAAGGTATCAAAAAGTACATTTCATATGTTGAAAGTTTTCCAAAAATCTCGACCAAAAAATTGCAGTAATTCAAAATACAATAAAAACAAAATTTTGAGATCTAAAAACTACTTCAAAACGCATCCAATCAATTTTCTGCTCAAACTATTACATAACATACACATGTTTTCATACAAAACACATCAAAATTTATACTAGGACAAGATCGTTGCAAATATGAAAGATTATACATGCCTTTTGATATCAAAATTTAGCAAACCGACGACACCGACGTGGAAAGGAAGCGAGGGTTGATCTGGGACGATCGTGGAACGATTTTCTTTGAAGAAAACTCAACAAAATCTTTCTGGAAAAATCAGAGGAAGGGGTGGCTGCTGTTCTAGCTAAGAACACTAGTTTTCTCGTAAAAAAATCTAAAGGAATTATGTGTGTGTGTGTTTTGTCGTGTGGTGTGTGTTTGTAAAAGTGTGTGTGTGCATGTGTTTGATAGAAATTAGGGGATAATTTTGGCTTAATAAAATCATTAACAACTAATTAAAATTCTAACATTCCCCTAACTTAAAATAAAAACCTTTAATTAAAAATAAAATGCATAATTGATCAACTCTAAAAGTTTTAAAATTCTAAAATTACTTAAATAAATAATTTAGGCTTTTAAAATACTAAAACTTAGTAAATCATTTAAAATGCCCCATTTAAAATGCCCCATCTCTTTGCCAAAATCGTCACATGTCTCTTTTCCTCGATCCCGCATCGAATAATCGTCTGAAACATGAAACTCGAGAAAACATTTAACGTACATCACAAAGCATAAATAATTTAAACTAATGCATTTAAATAACTCATGCACCACTAAAACTCATTTTTAAACTTGCTTAAATAATTTAACAATTAAATAAATGCATGAGTTATACGTGTACTGATTTTGGGCTCTACAAATAAGCTCAGGGCTCTACAACCAGACTCGGGGCTCCGCACCTCGACCATTCCTAAGTTCCGGTACATGATCCTCGGCCCAAAGCTCCGTACCTTGGTTATTACTAAGCTCAGGGCTCTACACCCTGGCTTGGGACTCCGTACCTCGACCATTCCCAAGTTCCGGGACATGATCCCCGGCCTAAGGCTCCGTACCTTGGTTATTAATAAGCTCAGGGCTCTACACCCTGGCTCGGGGCTCCACACCTCGACCATTCCAGAGTCCCGGGACATGATCCACGACCCACGGTTCAATACTCTGGTTATTTATAAAATACAGGGCTCTGAAACCTGAATTAGGGGTTTTACACCTCGATCATATATTGAACAAACAGGGATTTATGTCCGGCTCAGAGCTCAACTTCCCGACTACTTATTTAAAGTTCTCGGTTATTTTCCAAAACTTAGAAATTTTTTGGATTTTACCATTCACAAGCAGTTCATATCTAATTATTTCTAAGGCCGGGTATGTATGAATGAATAATTGGAAACATAGAATATTAAAGAGAAAATGAGATTTCAATAATAAAGGCCCGAAGGCGGTGATTACAAAAGGGAAAATCAAAGGAAAAATACAATCCTATTCTATTTCTATGTGGCTTGACCCTTGCTCCTCTTCATTTGAGGCCCCTCCTACTCCTTTTCTGCATCCTTGGGAAGGGATGCTATGGCTCGTTCAAAGTCGAGGAATCCTTCCCTATCCTCATGCAATAGCCCTACCTCTTCAAATTGCTCCCGGCATTTGTCATAACCGGTCTTGAAGAGGGGATAGGCCCGATCTTCTACAGCCACCTTGAACTCTTGAAGCTAGAGGAAGGAGGCCTGCCACTTATCTCTCAGATAGTTAGCCGCAGCCAGGGAACTCTCAGCTCTCTCCTCCCGAGAACGCTGTAACTCTACTTGCTCGGATAGAGAATTACTCCTCGATTCCAAGACATATATTGTCCCTTGCATAGCCTTTTCACGGATAAGGCCTTCATTGATATCATCTCGAGCCGTCTCCAGATCTTCTCGAGTCAATTCCAAAGCAGCACGGAGGCCGGCCACTTCTTCCTCATGGGCAGATCTAACCCGAGAGAGCTCTCCTTGAAGCTGCTCATGAAGTTCTTGCAGAGCCCGGGCTTGATTAGTCTTTGTGGTAGCTGCCGCAGCTACCTCTTCAAAATCTGATATCAGCATTTAAACACACTGTACAGGAAGATTTAGTATAAAAAGAGAGAGAGAGAGAGAGAGAGAGAGAGATAGAGAGAGAGGGAGAAGAGAAGAGAAGTCATGAACTTACGGTGAGGATCCGATTTGATCCTTCGAGTAATTTTGGGGTAGGCCGGGAGCTCTTCAGATGCGCCTTCTCAGAAGGAACTAGCAGCTGCTTGAACAACCTAAGCCCGGTTGGGGTAGCTCCCTCTAGGAATAGATTGCCCCGGGGAGGCTGCTCAGTTTGGAGGGGCTCGGTGAGGGGCTGATGGCGAGGAAGAGTGATTGATGGGGTTGTCTGGGAGGTGCCTTGGTCTCCATCCCGGTTGTTCTCTAGCAGTATCAACTTTGAGCTTGTTACAGCCTTTCGTTTCCTCTGCACAAGAGAGACATGATCTTCATCTTCCTCCTAGGAGTCAGTCACCTCCCGATCTTGTTGATTTTCTGCCCAGACTAATTCTTTCAGGCGGACCGCCTCCTCTTCGGCCTGTTTTTCCTTCTCGGCAGCTGCTCGTCGAGCCTCCAGTTTTTTCTCCCAAGCCGTTTTCTCAGCCGCCCACTTCTTGGCAAAGGCCTCCTGCATCTCTGTATTGTCTGCACAAGATGAGAGAAGGTAGTAAGAATGATTACAAGATATTAAGACGAGAAAAAAAAAATAAAAAAAAAGAATTTTGGAAAGAGACAGTTACCGGCTTGAGCGCCTGAGCCAACAACTTCATCAATTACCCGGTCGACTGGGTCCTCTACCTGGGCACCCGTAAGATATTAAATTTTCCTCAGAGATGAGGTTAGAGGAGGAAAATTTTTTGCCCTCTACCAAGTCTTGGCTTCGGGTGAATGGTTCCTCAAATTTGTATGATTTTGGAAGAGAGGGTTGAGTAGGAAGGGAAGGGAGAAAGCCAGTTAAGCAAGAAAGGGGGGCCGGGAGGCAGATATAGAAAAAGCTTCCTTTCCACCCCTTCTAGGAAGAAGGGATATCATCAATGAATCAAGAATTGAGCCAGGCAGATAGGGAGAAGGCGGTGTCATCCAGTCGACAAGAAAAAAAAACTAAGAATAAGGGGGGTGATGAGAAGGTTGTGCATGCGGAAAAAGAAGTAGGCCGAGGCCATAATCCAGAATGAGTTAGGGTGAAGTTGGTTGATAGATACACCAAAAAACTTGGCGACCTCAATGTAAAAGGAGAGGATGGGAAATCGGAGACCATTCCTAACTTGGTCTCGGAAAAAAGTGGTGAAGCCAGAGGGGGGTTGTTTGCCCTGTCCAAGGGACCGGGAATTAAAATTTCGAAAGTGGAGGGGATGGAGCCGAGAGTCCTAAGCTCCTCGTCCGCTCTCGAGCGCAGAGTTCTGCTCATTGAACCGAACCAGGGAACTCCTGGAGTCTCAGATTGCGATGGGGAGGAAGCTCGATATTGGAACTTTTCAAGTTCGCAATCTTAATTTTGATGTTAACAAAACTTGTTATTTTGTGTTACTAATGTTTTACATTAGTGTGCAGAAGCTAGAATCAATTACGAGCTGTTTACATCGCAAACTGAAGACCCAAATGATCGCACAAACTTAATAAGGCAAATTGATATGTCAAATGAGTAGTTCAGCTGATTGTCCAGTTGATAGGTAGCTCAGTAGGAGAACCTCAGAAGCTCGTCCAGCCTAAGGAGTGTTCAACTGATGAAGAAACTCAGCTGATCAATTCAATTGAACGAGAGTGAAATCAGTTCAAATGACGAGTCAACTGATTTCACCAGCCCAACTGAAGATCACTTCCGCTCACTAGTTCGGAGCGTCAGTTAAGAATCTTTCAGTTGTAGGTGAAGACAAACTCATTCAGTGGATTCCAGCTATACACAAAGTACAAAGCAATTGTCTAGTCAAAGGACAATAATGAACGTTGCATCGGAACATTAAAGACAAACGTTTCAGAAGGGCAGTCGAAAAGTCGAGACACAGAGTGCAAGGAACAAATTCAAGATGCAACACATACAATAATTGAGTCTCACTGTACGATCAGTTTCCCGCCTATAAATAGAAGATCAGTGTAGACCAATAATAGAGAGGGTATGAAGATACAAAGAAAAAAGGCTCGCATATTGCATATTAGCTAGATACAAAGAAAAAGGGCTCGCATATTGCATATTAGCTTACAAGAAGCAATCAGTCCGGAGGGACACTTCAACGTGTTATCAGATTAGATTAGAAGCATACTTCCCTCAGTGTGTGGGAACACCTTTCTGGTGTATTCCTTGTTCAGTTCCCACACACAAACACACACTCACCGCCTCCACCAAAATACAGTCTTGCACAAAGATGTTAAACTTTTGTATGTAGTCTTTGTCACACAGACGTTAAAGAAGTGTTGGCTGAAAGGTGCTGCCTTCAGTCTAGGCTAGGAGTTTAGTTGAGGCAGTAGTGTAAGTCTTAAGCTGAGTGGGTTTGTACAAGTAGTTGTATAAATCAAAGTCTTCTAGTGGATCCTACCCAAGGTGGTAGAAGGTGTGACGTAGGAGCAGTTGAAGTCTCCGAACATCCATAAACATATCTTGTGTATTTAACTGATTAACTGTTGTTTTCAAACTGACTTGATCAGTTAGAACATCCGTTAGTTCAGTTCTTGTCATAACTGAACTGATATATGTGACAACTGATCCCCTTCTTTTCAGTAATTCAGTTTACATAAGTTAAAATGTTTTCTAATTTAACATTATTCTTCACGAAGGATTACTTCGAGTTTCTTCCGCTTGGTTTTTAACCAAACTCGATTTAATTCATAGGTGTTAACATTCGTAGAACACGAGCTATTGCAGCTCATGGGAGAATATGGTGTTTGAAATGCCTTCAAAGGCACCATCACACGATCCTTCACTCGGGCTTTACCTTTACCCTTGCCCTTTTTCAGAGCTCGGGAGGGGCCAGAAGATGATGGTTTTGTTTTTTTGGGTTTCGAAGAGGATTGAGTAAAGAAGTGTTTTGGGGGAGGAGAAGGAGGAATCGGAGCTCATCGCGGTGGACTCGTAGCTAGGCGAGCCTCGTGCATTTGCTCTGGATGTGGAGGAGGTAGAGTTCGACATTTTTAAAAGAAATGAAGTACAGAATACTTACGAGGATGGTGGAACAAAGGATTTTTGAAGACTTCTTGAAGTGGAATTCGCCGGAGTGAGGGAGCGTTGTGCGTCGGAGGAGGTGAGTGAAATTTGAGAGTTTTGAATTTAGAAGTTGCAAAAATTACAAATGAAGAGGGTGTGTTATTATATATAGGCGAAGGGGGAATGATCTCAACCGTAGATCTAAATCAAATCGAATGGATAATAGCCACCTTGGAAATTGCGCTGGAAAATGAAAAAACAGGCGCAGAAATCAAAGCGTGTCAGACTTATCATATTCCTGGAATACGAAGCATTTCGGACCGTTTGAATTCTAGGGCATACATCATCATGGCATCATCCCAACTGCCCAAGAATACTAAACGACAAAATATTCAAAGTCCGGGAGACATAAGGCCTCGACATCTTATTCAAAGTCTGGGAGACATGAGGCCCCGACACCATATTTAAAGTCGGGAAGGCATGAGGCCCTGAAACCTTATTCAAAGTCCGGGAGACATGAGGCACCAGCATCTTATTTGAAGTCCGAGAAACATGAGGCCCCGGCACCTCCTCCCATCTCTGGGAGATGTGAAGCCCCCGATGCTTTCATAATTTGAAACTGATTATCTTGATTTTGAATTCCAAACAAGACTAATCGAGACAGCGAGTATGAATCTATCCCGACTATTTAAAGAATTGGTGATACCCCCATAAGAGCACGGGTAATGGATGACCCAGGATATTAAATGGATATCCCAAATCAAGGTTAATCAGCAGCATGGATTCTTCAGAACCCGGGCATGTGGACGCCAGGGACGTTTTCTCCCCGGGCTACTGAAAGCCCGGGCTCTCTTATATAAAGCTCCTGGGTGATTTCTACCCAGGTACCTCTATAACAGTGCCGCAATCGAGTGCGAAAGTAGGTAAAGTCTTACCTCGATATGGTTTCCTGACAGAATCCTACTGATCTGACATGAAGGAAAAGTAGGACGGCGTGACAGAAAGTCAACATCTAAGATTATAGGTGGCATGTAGGCACTGAAAACAAGATACCTACCACCTTCTTTCCTATAAATCAGGTATGTATTTCATTTAAGAGGATTGAGACATTCTTGTTTCTAAACTCTTGGCATTCACATATATCTTCACATATATTGCCATTATCCTTCACCTTCAACTTGCTGACTTAAGCATCGGAGTGGCCACGCCGGACACCCTTCTGGTGCCCATTCACGAGTTCTTTCCCTTATTTTCAGGTTACAGTTGAAGCCATATTCATTGCTCAATTTCCTTAAACAAAAACTCTCATAATCATCCGATGGATTGCCCCGACCCATCTCACCCGATTCACCTGGATATAAATGTAATGTCCGAGATTTGAATACTGTAATCTGAGACTGATTATTGATTATGAATTAATTTGATGATAATTGCACCACTCCGAGACCAGATTTGGTAACGCATATGAGTTATGTAATATTTGGGACAGAACTGTTAGCGCCCGAGCGGTATAAAAAGACCGCCCGAGCGCCAGTGTTTAGCATGGTGAGAATTTGGCAGAGAGTTTGGCGCCCGAGCGGTAGTTTATGACCGCCCGAGCGCCAGTGTGTAACAAGAAAAGTGCTCGGATCGAACATGACGTGCCCGAGCGGTGAATGATAACCGCCCGAGCGCCGCCTGAGATTCATGAATATTGAGCCACGTTTCTTTGCATGAAAATGGGATATAAATATTAGTTCCTCTCCTTCAGAAAGATACAGTAAGACTCAAGAATTCCTCAAAGTTCCTTCGTACCATAGATTTATGATTTTAGCAGATCCGCCCGTCTGATTTTCAATCCGATTTCAGTACCGTATTCCTATTGACGAGTTTTATTGAGTTCTGTTATCATTTTAAAATACGATGTTGTAGGAATTTGATATAATTCATATATGGTATTCTTGATATGTTAAACATCATAGAATCGAAACCGGATTGAAGAACAGATACCGTATGGAATTGTTATGATTTTCTGATTATATTTATTGAAAATCAGACAAATTTGGATTATTGATTGATTATGGATTGTATCAGATATGGGTTATGATTTGTAATTGATATCTGTTGATATTGTATTGACGGGGATATCGAGATTGTGCCGTTATGCCGTTCATTTTGAATTAGATTCAGATTGATCAGATTCAGTATTGAATTGAGTTGTATATTGATACAGTATATTCCATTGTCATTTCCAGATTGAGTAGTGACAGCGGCGACTGCAAGATTTTATCCGATCGACAGAACGAAAGGTATTAGACAATGTTAACCGAGAGATTAACTTGAGTCAGATTGGACTCTAGTTCCCTGAAACCACATACCTTATGTTATTGCATTGATGTTTGCAACGTTGTATGCTTAGTCTATTGATTTATAGAAATGGAGAGCATAGCCGATAGCTATTGAGCGAGAGTCAATGACAGAGGTGCCTGATGGTGATCGAGTGGCCACGGGCACATTGCACATTGTCAGAGTAGGCATTGACGGATGTTCCAAGTCTGTGGCGGATATGCCAGGACACTGGATGTTTGAATTATATCGATGTTTTTTAGGAGTGTATCGACTTCTATTGCGGATATTCGATATATGTGTTAACATCCTAGATTCATGTTCTTTGATACATGTTTTAACTGTATTCTCTAATGTGTCATAAATTACGTTTCATGTTCTTTGATACATGATTTATGCTTTTGTATATGATTTTATGCATTGCATGTATACATGTTTTATACTGGGATTATATTCTCACCGGAGTTATCCGGCTGTTGTCTTGTTTGTATGTGTACATGACAACAGGTGGGACAGGATCAGGGCCAGGAAGTTGATGAGTAAGGACAAGTTAGCGTGGTGATCCGGATCGGATGTTTATAGGTTTCAGCACTGGATTGTAGTTGTTGAACTCTAGTTTAGTTTTGATGTATTTTGTACTTTTATACTGAGATGTATATGAGTTTGATTTCACTATGTGCCGCATTTAAAGAAAAAAATTTTTATGACCCAAATTACTTGATTAGTACAATGTTCCTAATGATGATTAAGAATTGAATTAGCGTCCGGGTCCCCACAACAGGTGGTATCAGAGCGATAGATTCTTTAGACGGAGATAGAAGCTAGTGAGCGGGGTAGATTGAGTTTTCTTTCCTGCTTTTGATTGCTAGCATGCCTTACTGCTTTAAATTGCATGTTACGTGACTATCTGATTTGATATAGTAATATGTTTTATTGAGAATGAATCAGAACCGATTCTAGATCAGCAGTAAGATGATCGGAGGAGGATTGAAACAGAATTGTTGTTTGGGGTTACTAATATTTTTGATAATTAGATATGCCTCCCCGAAGAATACTAGAACAGGGTAGTACTTCGAATTCCCCAATGGATGTCACAACAACTCCAATGGAAACACTATTGAAGAGATTTCGGTCATTTTATCCACCGACTCTGAAGGTTATTGAGACTTCAGTTGATTGCGAGAGTTGGCTAGATGATATTGAGATGTTGTTTGACTCCATGGATTATACTGATGAGCAGAGAGTGAAACTGATTGGGCACCAGTTGCATGATGTTGCAAAGAACTGGTGGATTACGACAAAGAGGGCATTGGAGCATCGAGGAACGAACATCACTTGGAATGTCTTTAAAACCGAATTTTATCAGAGATTCTTTCAGTGTCATATAGAAAGGACAAGGTTGCAGAGTTTGCAAATCTGAGACAGGGTCAGCTGAACATTGAAGAATATGTGGCCAAGTTCTCTTCATTGCTGCGATTTGCACCACATGTGACTGATAATGACGAAGCTGTTGCTGATCAGTTCATCAATGGCCTGAATCCCGAGATTATTATCTTGGTGAACACCGGGCGACCAAGCAACTTTACTGATGCCCTGAATAGAGCAAAAAAAGCCGAAGCTGGTCTGATTAGACAGAGATGAGCTTCGTATGTTGCCCCAGCACCGAGACCACAGCAACCACCTCCTAGATTTGAGAGTGGCAGCAGCAATGGTGGAAAGAAAGATTATCTGAAAGCCCGAGGGAAAAAGTTAAAGAGATCTGGAAGCAGTTCATCCAGTTCTAGTGGCTCACTGACAGATTGAACAGAGCCAGAGTTATACCGGGCCTTATTGCAGGACTTGCGGAGGGAGACATCCGACTGAGCAATGCCAGGGAGTGATTTGTAGTTGTCGTATTTGCAGACAGCAGGGACATTTTGCTAGAGTATGTCCCCGGAGAGGTTCCCAGGGATCCCTAGGGAGCAGAGTCATCTGGATCAAGTGGCTCAGATAGGTAGACGACCACCATCTGTTCATTCTTCTAGCCAGCACAGTCTACCCAGTCATAGCAGAGGCCAGGAGGAAGCCAGACAGTGAGCCAGCCTCCTAGAAATCAGGTCAGAGTTTTTTCCTTGATCGAGGAGCAGGCACAGGATGCACCTGATGATGTTGTTTCAGGTAACTATTCTTTATGTGGTTATCCTGCATATGTTTTTATTTATACTGATGCATCTCATACATTCATATCTGAGTGATTCGCATTGACACATGCATTGCCTGTTGAGTCATTATCTGTTGTAGTGTCTATCTCTTCTCCTTTGGGGACAGGTTTGATATCAGTGACATCTGTTAGATCTTGTGTACTACAGTATGACGGGCATGAGTTTGAGTTAGATTGTATTGTGCTTGGGTTGTCGGATTTTGACTGTATTATCGATATTGATATGTTGACCAAGTACAGAGCTACAATTGATTGTTTCCACAAGATCGTGAGATTCCGACCTGATATGGCTGAAGTGTGGAAATTTTATGGTAAGGGTTCTAGATCTAGAATTCCTTTTATATCCGTATTATCTATGACTCGATTGTTGCAGAAAGGAGCGGATGGATTCTTTGTATATTCAGTTGATTTACTGAAATCGAGTCCATCATTGGCGGATTTTCCAGTGGTGTGTGAGTTTGCTGATGTCTTCCCCGATGAGATTCCGAGATTGCCTCCGATTCGAGAGATAGATTTCAGCATTGAATTGATACCAGGTACAATTCCGATTTCTAGAGCTCCGTACCGAATGGCACCGATTGAATTGAAAGAGTTGAAAGATCAGTTAGAAGATTTACTGGCCCAGGGATACATCAGACCGAGTGTTTCTCCTTGGGGTGCTCCAGTACTATTTGTACGAAAGAAAGACGGTTTAATGAGACTCTGCATTGACTACCGGCAACTGAACAAAGCAACGGTAAAGAATAAATATCCTTTGCCTCGTATCGATGATTTATTTGACCAGTTGCTGGGTTCTTCTGTATATTCCAAGATTGATCTGAGATCTGGATATCATCAGCTGAGAGTCAGGGATTCTGATATCTAAAAGACAGCGTTCCGAACCAGGTATGGACATTATGAGTTTATTGTCATGCCGTTTGGTTTGACTAATACTCCAGCTGTATTTATGGGTCTGATGAACCGTGTGTTTTATAAATATCTCGATGATTTCGTGATTATATTCATTGATGATATTTTGATATATTCAAAGAATATGATTGAGCATGCTGAGCATTTGAGGATTGTACTAAGGATATTGAGAGCTGAGAAATTGTATGTAAAACTGTCGAAATGTGAATTCTGGTTGAGACAGGTTGTATTTTTGGGTCATATTATATCCGGAGATGGTATATCAGTTGATCCCAGCAAGGTTGAGGCCGTGATTTCTTGGCCGAGACCGACATCAATACCAGAGATTTGCAGATTTATGGGTCTGGCAGGATATTATCGACGATTTATTAAAGATTTCTCGAGTATTGCCAAACCGATTACACAGTTGACTCAAAAGAATGCCCCATTTGTTTGGTCTGAAGACTGTGAGTCCAGTTTTCTTGAACTGAAGAAGAGATTGACCAGTGCTCCGGTGTTGACTATTCCATCAGGTACTGGTGGATTTGTGGTATATTGTGACGCTTCTCACAGAGGTTTGGGTTGTGTTTTGATGCAGCGGAGACATGTGATTGCCTATGCCTCGAGACAGTTAAAGCCACACGAAATTCCCTACCCAATTCATGATCTTGAATTGGCAGCCATTGTGTTTGCACTGAAGATATGGCGACATTACCTGTATGGTGAGAAGTTTGAGATTTATTCTGATCACAAAAGCTTGAAATATCTGTTTTCACAGGTCAGAGCTGAATATGAGTCAGCGAAGATGGCTTGATTTATTGAAGGATTTTGATTGTGAAATCAAGTACTATCCAGGGAAGTCCAATGCAGCAGATGATGCACTGAGTCGAAAGGTAAGTTCTTTATCCTTATCGACTATAGGTGTTTCAAATTTGATAGAAGATTGCTATTTGTCTGGATTAGCATTTGAGACAGATTGTCAACCCTTGAGATTATATGCTATTCGAGCTGAACCAGAGCTGATTTTGAAAATTAAAGCGGCTCAGAAAGTTGATTAGAAGGTACAGAATTCGATATCGATGGTCAAAGCAGAGCATCGATCAGAATATCGGGTGCGTGATGATGTATTGTATGTGAATAATCGTCTTGTTGTGCCAGATGTTTCGGATTTGAGACAGCGGATATTAGGAAAAGCGCACAGCAGCCGATTTAGCATTCATCCTGGTCGCAGAAAGATGTATAATGATTTGAAGACACAGTTTTGGTGGAAACAAATTAAGACTGACATTGCAGAATTTGATTCCAGATGTCTGAATTGCCAACATGTGAAAGCAGAAAGAAAGAAACCTGGAGGACTATTACAGAGTTTATCGATTCCTGAATGGAAATGGGATCACATTTCCATGGATTTTGTGACGCAGTTACCGCGTTCCTCAAGAGGTTGTGATGCGATTTGGGTTATGATTGACAGATTGACCAAATCTGCATGTTTTATTCCTGTACAAGATGACGTACAGATATGACCAGATGGCTGAGATTTATGTCAGAGAAGTGGTCAGATTGCACGGAGTGCCGAAGTCGATTGTTTCAGACCGTGATCCTCGGATTACATCGCACTTCTGGCAGAGTTTGCAGCAGGCTCTAGGTACAAAGTTACATCTGAGTACCGCATATCATCCACAGAACAACGGACAGTCAGAGTGGACTATTCATGTAAGGTCCAAATTTAAGATTTCGTAATCCAACGACATGCGAATCTAGGAAATTGTGAAAATGGAAAAATTAATTGAGTTTAGTAGCTAATTAATTATGTGACTTACTTGTTTAATTGCTAAATTAGATTTTTATTATCATCGTGCATAAAATGGTATTTTTAGGAATATTCAAGTGACGATCGAGGAACGGGGACCGAGAGCTAAAAATGTAAGGATTTTTATTAAATGATTATGTTTTAATTATTTAAATACGGTCGATGCTTTTAAGTGTTTTTTTAAAAATATATGGTTTTGAGGTGATTTTTATACGCCGGGACGTATATTTTATCGGTGTTGATTTTTCAACAAAAAAATAGAGCTTCTTAGCAACCCGGCTATTAAATTCACATTTTTATTCAAAAGAAAACTTTGCTAACATCCTATTAAATTCTAAATTAAACTAATGGGCTTTAATTTATGGCTTGATAGGCCTAAAAGCCTACTTAGTGTTAATCTAGTATTTAATTTGTATATTGTTTCAAACCCTAGTCTAGTTAGCACTCAAAATAATCGGCCACTCCATCACACACACACACACGGCACCTCTTTTTTTCTGAAAATCATTCGGCAGCAGCACTCTTTAGCTTTGGAAGGATTTTCGTGGGGTTCTAGCCTTGTCGTCTCTCCCGTTCTTCGTCGTCAAAGATAATCGAGCGTAATCTACGCAAAGGAACACCTTAATCTCCCTTTTCTCATCCATCATGTCATATTAATTGTTTAAATTGTTGGATGCATGAAGTACATGATTTGTTTTTCAGAAACTTGAATTTACAGCCTGTATACCCTTAGCCCCTTTGGATTTTTGTGGCATGGTTTATGTTTGATCTTGTCTAGGGGCTGCCGTGACCTTAACAATGAACTGATAAGGGTGTTATATGAACTAGAGTCTTAACCTGCGCACGTAAAGTGTTGTACCAACTTGCACAAAGAAAAACAGTTTCTGTCAAAAGTTGTAAAGGGGTTCGGCTGTGTTCATGGTAGGGGCTAGGGCTTGGTTGGCATGTCTAGGGGCTAGCCAAGGGTTTTTGTAAGGCGGGAGGAGAGTCCTAGCCATGCTAGGACTCGGACCGAAGGGCAGTGAGGAGTCCTTGCAATCAAGGACTCCCACCCGAGAGAAGTGCACCGATCTGTGCATGACTTCGTGCTTCTTCTGGAGTTCAGGGGCTCGTTGCGTGGGGCACGGGCCGGGTTAGGGTGACTCATTAGGGTCCTAAGCAAGTGTTCCTGACTTGGGTTCGGGGGGTAGGGCTTTGGTTGGAGTTACATGATCACACACACAGAAATCGTGCATGTCACAAGTCTCGGCCAGTTTAGGAGTGTCTTGGGTGGGCTTGTTTTTGGGTTTTTGGGTGTTGTCTTGACAAGCCTAGCGTCCAGTAGGTGAGCTTAACTTGTTGGGCACCTTTTGGCTCGATATGGTTTGGGGGTAACTCGATAAATTAAGAGATGGCTCGGGGTCGAAGTTTAGGTGTCAAAATGAGTTTTAAAACAAAGAAAATTGGAAAACGACTCACGGGGGTCGAGTCATGATCCATAAGGGATAAAATAATATAAAAAGAATAAATTTAGAATTTAGGAATTTTATATTAAACTTTGGTATTTTTTCGGGATTAAAACACCGTTAAAATAATTAAGAAAAGATAATTGAAAAAGTCTAATTTGTAAGCCGAATAAAATTACGGAAAATTCATATAAGCTTAAATAATTATTTGCGACATTTTAGAGTCATGAAATCAAGAAAAAAGTCAAATTTGTAAATTATCGAGTCCAGGGGTAAAATGGTCTTTTTACACCGGGAATTTAGTAAAGGTCATGGCAGTGCCCGAAATGCTGTTTTTATGTTAAATTTAATATTTTTAAATTTTTATGAATTTCTCATTATTTAATTGTGATTTTAAATGTCAAAAAGATTTTTATGAATTAAAGAAGACATTTAAAATACATGTTGCATGCTTGGTTTAAAAATGAAAACGTAAATATTGTTCATGGTTTTTCTAAGTGATGCAAATGAAAATGTTGAAGGATGTGATGTTATTGTGACTAATTCGTTAATGTTGGCGACGTCGTGAGGGTTATGGTCCCAGTGGGAGCCCGACGATCGTGTTTTCATCATTACGAATTTATGGTAACGGAAAAGTGGTAACGGTTTTGTAGGTAACGGAAGAATGGGAATGTCGTGAGGGGAAAAAGCCCCAGAGGGAGCCCATTTATGGGAAAAGGCCCCAGAGGGAACCCCGACGATCGTATTCTTATTCGATAATGATAGGCCAGGGCACAGTTGACCGGTGAGAGTGTTGTTGGTGTCCCCCGCCGCCCAGTACTGTGGTTATATAGATGGATCCATCGACCCTCATGATCATGATCAGGAAAGTCACAATAAACGATCTGAATTCAACAAAGGAAAAGGAAAAGGAATAAGGAAAAATGATTATGATCAAGTTATAAGGAATTTATGTCATGATAAGGATAAGTTTAAGATTTTACATGCATATCATGAAAAGTTATTTTTACTTAAAAGTATTTTCACTGTTGCATGTGGTTTTATACTTATTACTCGTTATCAAGATTATGGTGTGTTGAGTCCTTAGACTCACTAGGTGTGATGGATGCAGGTGGTATTGATGGGGTTCTTGACGGATGATTCTACTGGACTGAAGGTGCACACAACCCGAGGACCAGCGCTTCATTTCCGCATTATGCTTTATGATTAAGTAAAGATTTTTAAGATTATTTATTTATGCTTTTGAGAGATTTTTGAGAGGTTTAGTATGGGCTTTACTTTTCAAACTATTGCTTTCTAGTTTTGGTAAAACAGTAGACGATTTTATTTTATGGCTATTTCACTCGAAGTTTTATATACTAGTTGATTGAGGTTTTATTTTATAGAGGGCAAAATATTTTATATAATATTTTCTTGTGTTAGTGTGAGTTGGCCGAAATTTAAAAAAAAAAATTCTAGTACTTTTAAAGCAATAAAAAGGGCAGTCGTCTCAGTTGGTATTAGAGCAAAGGTCCTGTAAAGGGTTGTGCCACCGTCAGCAGCCGGGAAGATCAGTCGTCAAGCCTCAAAGTTGTAAGTTTTACTTGCTTTATGTGATTTAGTATGTTATTACCTGCTTGACGTTATGAATATCATGATTATGATACATGTTTATTAGCTTTTTGAGTATTACTGCTATGCATGCTTAAATTTCTAATTATGTTAGGATTTGTCGCATGATTAGAGAACTTAGATTTAAATGCATGTTGGTTACGTTAGTATTTGGAAAACGTTCAGATATAATGCCTCCTAGACGTGCACCCGTTCATGAGAATCAAGCAGAGAACAGTGTTAATCACCGTGGGAATAGTCAAAGAAATGCACCACCACCGCCACCACCCCCTCCACCACAGGATCCTGCCACACGTGCATTAGAGGGTATGGCTTGTCTCTTCGAGCAACAGTTACAGCATCAGCATCTACAGCAACAGCAGTTGCAGCTGCAGTTACAGCAGATGCAGCAGAAGCATTTAGCGCAGCCACCTAGGCCACCGCGTGACGTTTATGATCAGTTCCGGAGGCTAGCACCGAGGGAATTTTCTGGCACCACCGATCCATTTGCTGCTGAGAGTTGGATCCGTTCCCTAGAAGTACACTTCCGTTATCTAGACATGGGAGATGCCGACCGGGTGAGGTGTACTACGTATCTGCTGAGGGATGACGCTTCGCTATGGTGGGAAGGAGTGGAGCACAGTGTTGACCTTGCTACACTCACATGGGCACAGTTCAAGACCAAATTCTATGAGAAATACTTTACTGCGGATGTCCGGGGCCGGATTAAGAGGGAGTTTATGACTCTCCGTCAGGGAGACGTATCTGTTGCGGATTTTGTGAAGAAATTTGACAAGGGCTGCCACTTTGTACCCCTTATTGCGGGAGATGCGGAAGAAAAGATGAGACACTTTATGGATGGCCTTTGACCTACCATTCGGGATAAGGTCATGATGATGCGTCCGAGGGACTATGCTACAGCAGTCACATTTGCATATCAGGCTGAGCAATCTCTGAAAGACATCGACTTCGAATTACAGCGCAAGAGACAGCAGTATCAGAATAATAATCAGCCTAATAAGAAGCCATACACGGGTCCTCCTAGACCTCAAGGGCCTCAAAAGCCCCAAGGTCAAGTCAACAAGCCAGCACCTCCAAAGCCACAGAATCCGGGAGCACCAAAGCCTGCTGAGAGGCAACCATGCAAACAGTGCAACCGCATTCATCTTGGCAAATGCGAGTTGGGATCTTATAAATCCTTCTACTGCAAGGAGGCTGGACACAGGGCTATTGACTGCCCAAAGAGGAAAGCAGTTGCTACGGCCCGAGCTTATGCTATGAACGCCGAGGAAGCTGAAGGAGAGGCAGACACTACACTCATCACAGGGTAACCTAGTTGTTTAACATTTTTATATTGCATATTTATGCATGAAATGTTAAATTGGTTATTAGAATTGTTTTGGGATCAAGTTTCAACCTATAATAAATTAGGTTG
The DNA here is from genome assembly GCF_022965805.1 of Primulina eburnea. NCBI lineage: Eukaryota > Viridiplantae > Streptophyta > Magnoliopsida > Lamiales > Gesneriaceae > Primulina > Primulina eburnea. Next base: position 29,529,416 of record NC_133117.1, on the reverse strand, counting down.
CATGTTCTACCTAGTTGGATTTAAGTGATGATTTTAGAAACCTTAGGGAAATTATTTGATTTTTGTGCCTTATTTTATGTGAAGGATGTTATGATTCCAAATAAAAAGTTTTAGGGCCAAAATTAAAGAAAATCATAATTTGGGGAAATTTCGATTTTTAGGGGGGTCAAATTGCAATTTTCGAAAAATAAAGGACTTAAATGCAAATATTCGAAATCTAAAGGACCTAAGTGCAATTTCTGAATTCTTAAGGATCAAAATGCTATTCTCAAGTCATAAAGGACATAACTGGAATTTCGAAATAAGTTATGGACTAAATTGCAATAAATCAAAATTTTGGGTCAGAAGTGCAAATTTCAAAAGTTAAGGGACTAAAGTGCAATTTCTCCAAGAAATGTCTAAGTTCAACGTGAAATCTTCTTATAACTTTGGGAATTAATGATAGTAAATCCTTAAGATTCAACTCGAAGAGATTTATAAGACATTTTCACCGTATGGAGGATTATCATTCTAGGTGTAGCTACTTATGCCTTGCTAGATTCAGGGGCTACACACTCTTTCATATCAGAAACCTTCATAAAAAGACTGAAAATTACTCCTCAAGATATGGGTTTGGGTTTCAAAGTTACTATTCCTTCCGGTGAACAAATGCTCACGACTAAAATTGTCAAGAATCTAGAGCTTCGTTTATTTAAAGATATTGTCCGGGCAGATCTTATCGTCCTTCCTATGCCCGAATTCGATATTATACTTGGGATGGATTGATTATCAGCGAATGGAGCTTCGATTGATTTTTGTCAGCGGTCTGTGTCTATCAGACCACCTAGTGGTAAATCTTTTGTTTTCGAGGCAGCGAGAAACAAGCAAATGCCGCACATTATCTCTTGTCTATGTGCGAGGAAGCTTATTAAGCGTGGATGTTCAGATTATCTAGCATGTGTCACCACTGCACTTGAGCCTATCAGTCAGAAGCTAGAGGATGTGGACATTGTGAGAGAATTTACTTGCGTGTTTCCCGAAGACAGTTTCTGGCATTCCACCCGACCGAGAAGTGGAATTTTCTATTGATCTAATGCGGGCACTGTTCCTATTGAAAGGGATCGATATAAGGTGTTCGAAATCGCAACGGAAGATCAAAATATTTTTCATCTCATGAAAACCGAAATTTTGCAATAAAATTTTTTAAAATTCGAACACCATGTACTAGTGTGCAAGCATATACAAAATCTCAACTTTCATACATAGGGTGTTGAGAAAATCGTTACCTATCAATCTCAAGAGATTGATGATGGCTCCAACTTTGTTGTTAAACAACAAAGCTCTTGAAAAGTTGAAGATCTACAAGCTCCTCCTTACTCCAAATAAAGCCCACCACTTGCTAGGTAAATCCCTTCTTGTTTTGCACTAGAAAAACAAGAAGATTTTTCAAAGAGAAGTCTTTTATTCTCCGACACTTGAAGAACAAAAGAGAGAAAAATGAGAGAGAAATTTTGTGCTCAATTTTCGGCCATGGTGAGAATGGAGGGAAGGAGAGTGAATTATTTCTTGTCTTGGTTGTGAGAAAAGCAAAAAGCAAAAGGTGCATGCCTTGCATTATTTTAATAAAAAGTAATCTCCAACCCTTCACCTCCCATGCATGCATATAATATAGTTTTTTATCAAATAAAAAACCATGGACTAAATTTAATTATCTCAAACATATTTGAGACAAATTAAACATTACTTGAATTTACCCAAGTCCCACTAGTTTAAATAATTATTTTAATTGAGCTCTACAAGACTCAATATAATTTAATAATCCAACACTTGAATTAATTTAATTATTTGGACTCTACTAGGTCCACTAGTGATTAATTAATTCAACACTTGAATTAATTTAATTTAGTCCATAATAATGTTTATGAAAATCACAATTTTCAAATACATTATTCACTTGGCCAAAAAGTGCAAATGGGCTAGGATATTCCCTGGTTCGGGTCTTTCTTGAGTCGGCTATATGTGACTTCTATTTTTCCTTACGCCTATAAACTCATTTATAAGCCGTTCAACACATTGAACTATTTTCTCTTCATCGGGATTTAGAAAGCTAGTACTTGTGTGGCCCTCAATGGTTCACTGATACAACTAGCCGTGGGTTCACATCTCCATGTGATTCGGACTAAACATGTCCTTATACGAGCATACCCCAATTGCCCCATTCTTACTTATCAACACCTTGATAACAAGAACGTCAGAACTCAAGTCTGATAGTATCCAACCAATCATGTTAAACGTCTAGCAGCATCGCTTACATGATTCTCTAGGTATCACATGATAGTGCCTGCAAGAACCATTATATTATGGTTAGCGTACAGTACGGTCCCTTCAACTCATATATCTCGACCGATTCGACAACTATTGGTATATCGAGAGTTGTCAATGAATCGATACTATGTGTCATGTCGTAGTTGCATCGATGGTGTAATCTATGAAACCCCTTTCATAATAACCACCATACTCTGGCCAGAGATTTCAAACTACATATACATGAAACCACATAGGATATCCATACCCGTAGGTAAGCGGTGAATCCCCGACTACAATGCATCGACTCCTATATGTTTCGCCATAACACCCAACCTTGCCACCTGATGACCCCATAAGAGTCAGGTAAACAAGTCAAAGTGAAACGCTAGCACATAGAGTCTCAATGTTGTCCCAGGTCATAAGGACTAATGGTGTACAACCATAAACTAGGCCCTTTTCCACTCGATAAGTGAGAACCACTTGGAAAGTCCTTTAATGGAGGGTTGTTCAGTGCACTCTACCAGGAGCACCTATCTGCATGCTCGGACATCACAATGTCCCTTACCAATGAAACATTGTACTCACATCGCAGATACTAGTTTCTAACTCGAGCGGCCTATATCCTTCTTAGCGGCGGCTGATTCGACTAGGAACCGTTTAGAACATACAGTATTCCAAATATGAGTTTCATGATACTCATCATATGAGCATCTCATATTCTTTCTACTATTTGTATATTCAAGGGCTTTATCTATGCAGCTTGCATAGGGTATATAGATAAAGATGTGACATAATAATAAATTCAAATATTATTAAAATAAAGATTGCTTATACATAGAGTTTCATTGTGAACACTCGGCCAACACTTGGCTCGACGTGCACCTACTCTAACAATCTCCCACTTGCACTAGAGCCAACTACCCATATACATCAAACTCATTGATTCGCGATGCATCTCGAATAATGGTTCAGGTAAAGGCTTAGCTAGTGGATCAGCAACACTATCTGCGGAGCCGACTTAGTCGATATACACTTTTCTTTCCACAATCTCTCCGAGGATGTGGTACTTTCTCAATACTTGTTTGGATTTCTGATGAGACCTTGGCTCCTCAGCCTGAGTAAAGGCTCCCGTGTTGTCACACAACACTGGGATAGGAGCAACTCTATTAGGAATGAAGCCCAACACTTGGACGAAATTCCTTATCCAAACAGCCTCCTTTGCTGCATCGGATGCAGCAATGTATTCGGCCTCAGTGGTGGAATCCGCAGTACTGTCTCGCTTGGAACTCTTCCAAGAGACAGCAGCACCAATGAGCATGAATACAAACCTAGAGGTTGACTTCGAGTCATCGATATCGCTTTGGAAGCTATAGTCGGTATAGCCTTCCAATATCTGTTCTCCACCCCATAGACCAAGAACAATTCATTGGTCCTTCTCAAATACTTGAGGATGTCTTGCACAACTTTCAAGTGTGGAAGACCAGGGTTCGATTGATATCTATACACTACACATAGTGCAAACGCTACGTCAGGACGTGTAGATATCATCTCATACATGATGCTACCAATTGCCGAAGCATACGGAATGCGTGTCATCACCACTATCTTTGCATCAGTCTTGGGAGACAGACTTGGATAGTGACACGCCATGACACATTGGTAGATGTCCTCTAATGGACTCATCCATCGAGAACCGCTTCACGATGGTATCATGTATGTGGACTGGGTGAGACAAAGCAATCTTCTTGATCTATCTCTATAGATCTGTATTCCCAATACAAAATATGCTTCACCCAAGTCCTGCATCGAGAACTTATTTGCTAACCATATCTTAGTTGATTGCAACATTCCTACATCATTCCCAATGAGTAGAATGTCATCAACATAAAGCACAACAATTGTCACAACACTCCCACTGACCTTCTTATACACTCAGGGTTCCTCAGGATTCTTAGTAAAACCAAACTCTTTGATTGTACTATCGAATATGAGGTTCCAACTCCTAGATGCCTGCTTTAGACCATAAATTGATCTCTGAAGTTTGCATATCATATGCTCACTTCCGATAGATGTAAACCCTTCAGGTTAAGACATGTAAATCACTTTCTTAAAATTCCCATTAAGAAAGACTGTCTTGACATCCATCTGCCATATCTCACAGTCATACCATGCAGCTATGCCTAGCAATATCCTTATAGACTTGAACATTGCAACTGGAGAAAAGGTTTCCTCAAAGTCAACTCCTTGTCTTTGAGTATATCCTTTTGCCACCAATCGCGTCTTGAAGGTCAATACCTTCCCATCCTCCCCAAGTCCCTAAGGGAACAGTTCTCTCAGGTGGATCCACAAGATTCCACACTTGGTTCGAATACATGGAATTCATCTCAGATTCCATTGCTTCAAGTCACTTGGATGAATCGGTATCAGATAACGCTTCTTTGAAGGTCCTTGGATCTCATCCCAGATTAGGCTCATCATGGCCTTCTTCAAGAAGCAGACCATACCACATAGGTGGTCTCGAGACTCTCTCGTATCTTCTAGGAGCTTGTATCTCCTCTCTTGGCTCATCGGGTGTGGGTTCTATAATTGTGGGTTTCTCTCGAACCTCTTCGAGTTCTATCATCTCTCTTTTTCTATCCAATAGAAATTCCTTTTCCAAAAAGGTTGCATTCATAGAAACAAACACATTTGTTTCTTGGGGATGATAGAAATAATATCCAACCGAATTCCTTGGATATCCCACAAAGTAACATTAAATGGATCAACTATCCAATTTATCTCCCACTACTTGCTTCACAAGCAGGGCACTCCCGTATACTAAGATAAGAATACTTAGGAGGCTTACCCATCCATATCTCATATGGTGTATGTCTTTGAATGGACATTTAGTAGAATATCTTTTAATTTTAAGTTATAGAGATCGTTTTCAAGTTCTCAAGTACCATTTAAACATTCATTCTTGTAAATGTTGCAAACACCTTTGCTAAATAAACAAGAATATCCATTTTTATCACCATAGAAATGGAAACAATGTTTTCACCAAAAAGGTACAAACAAAACATCTCTTAAAATAAAAATAACTTAAAATCATTGTTCAACAATAAGTAAACATCTCTTAAGGTCTTGGCAACAACTCTTGCTCCATTGCCCATCCTCAAGAAGGTCTCACCTTCTCTAATCCTCTTACTTCTTCCCATCACCTGCAACACATTACAGAGATGTGATCCACATTTGGTATCCAATACCAAAGAAGTAGAGTTAATTGAAATGTTTACTTCAATGTAGAACATACCATTTCCAGAACCTTTCTGGGCAAGATATTCTTTGCAATTACGCCTCCAATGTCCAGGCTTCTTGCAGTGATGACAAACATCAGCAGTCTTGTCAGCCTTGACTGGTGTGGCTGCCACAACGGGATTCGGAGATTGCCTCATCAAGGGCACGTTCTTCTTGGGACGTTGGAAAGAACGCTTCTTTTCTTCCCCATGTGGATCAGTCTTCGTACCAGATGAAGAACCCACATAAAGAACCAACTTCTCTTTCTTGATGGTGGATTCAAACGTAACAAGCATATTCACCAACTCCTCAAGGGTCGGCTCTAGCTTGTTCATGTTGAAATTCACCACAAAAGGATCTAATGAGCTAGGCAGTGACAAGAGCAACACGTCGGTGGTCAACTCCGAAGGCAAGATCAGATTCATGCTAACAAGCTTGTCCACGAGCCCGATCACCTTTAGGCCATGCTCATGGACCGAAGCCCTATCTCGCATGCGCAAAGTGATCAACTCCTTGACGGTAGCATGCCTAAGAGGACGTGTTTGCTCACCAAAGAGCTCCTTGAGATGCAAATGAATGTCAGCAGCACTCTTTGCATCCTCAAAACGCCTCTGCAGCTCATCATTCATAGAAGTCAGCATATAACACCTGGCTATCAAGTCATGGTCACACCATTCCTTGTAAGTCTGCAATTCCTCAGGAGTGCAGTCAGTCGGAGCCTCAACAGGGGGCGACTCAGTCAGTGTATATGCTACCCTTTCCGAATTCAAGATGATTTTCAGGTTTCTTAGCCAAGTGAGGTATTAGATCCAGTTAATATGTGTTTGTCGAGTATTGCAGATATCGGATTGCGAATCGAAGACATTGTCAATTTGTACTGAAAAGTAAAACAGATAAATGTTGATGACTAATTTAAAATATTTGGTAAGATATAAAGTATGGACTTTAACTTTATAAATATTCGCTCCCACTGTTTTGACATTTTCACTACCCTCTTGTGAAAACGGGAAACTATTTTCCTCAGTAGGTACGTAAGGTCCAATTAGCGAATTGTGATCCCGAATAATATCAGCCAATCACAAGTCCTAAAAGGTAGTTTCCAATTGCATCACCATGCAACCCTCTACGTAAAATTTTGTCTCACGTTTGATTAGGACCCAATAATATGACGTCGTTCATCTTTACGTGTCAAGCCTAACCCATCGATATTGAACTTTAGTGGACGGTCACCATGAGTTCCCTCAATAATATGAGCCGAAATCATGGGAGTTCCACGTAGTTCAGATCACCATGTCAATGGATGTCACAGCTTTCCGGCACCCAGAGCACCCCAATAATATGAGCCGAGCCCCGAGCACGGGTAGCGTTCAACATGCACCCATTGTCGATGGAAGACATGGAAATTATAAACAACTTTATAATTCCCTTTTTCGGGCTTGATATTTATTTTGAATCATATTCAAAATGAGGGTTTTTAATTTTGAAAAGTCTCATCATTAATTTTATTTTAAAAGCTCGCCATGTTTGATCGTATGTTTGCTGGATTCATGCAACTTTGTTATTATCATAATAATAACGCACATACTCATTATTTATAACATATCATGCATATATTATAAATAGTAAACAAACAAGGATGATCAATCGCCCCAACACTAATGGCCCGTTTGAGCTAAACACGGGCCTAGGTCAAATCCTAGGGAAATGCACGGGATGCAAATGCAACATTTACATAAGCTTCCAATATTTACATGTCTTCGATCTTCATAATCATCATGGCCACCATTCTTCTAATCTTGATCATCCACTATACTAATATTTACAAATAAATATCCATGACAAATAGGGATACATCTCATGGGGTGGGAACGGGCCATAAACCAAGCCCACTTTATAAATTGATAATTATTACAATCATTCAACACAAAATATCCTAGCATACACCTAGCAAATTGGGCTTGGGCTTTTGATCATCCTTCATGCATAATATCACATATCATACACCATCAATTAATTGTAACAATAATTAATTAATCCAATATTATATATCTTGAACCAATCACTAACCGCCACGATTATAAACTAAATTAACAAAGTATACAAACACCTTAGTCTACTTTCAAATTAATTTATTTATAACCGAATTTCTTATAAATCACAATTTACTCCAACTTCAATTATTTATTTTATGAGAAAAATTTGCAACATTTGTAATTTTAAACTTAAGGGCCCAAAAACTTATTTTTCACAAAAAACATTTTGGCCCATTTAAAATTCACAAATATGTTAGCCATCCAATGGCCCAACAACTCAAGGCCCATGCCACTTTGATATTCCAAAACACTTTGGAAACCCTAGCCGTCATCGCCGTCGCCGGAGCTCCGTCACCGGATTCCGGCGACAAAAAAAATTTTTTTTTTATTTAATTGAAGGGGCTGTTCGGGCAGCCCGAGATGCCCAAAATTCCCCAAAGAAGCCTCGGTTTTTGTTGCAAGTTTTCATCTCAATCGGTTAGAAATCGCCCTCAATATAATATCTTGTATATGCTATACAAAAACTAGTACCCTTAGCTCTGATACCACTTGAAAGGGATCGATATAAGGTGTTCGAAATCGCAACGGAAGATCAAAATATTTTTCATCTCATGAAAACCGAAATTTTGCAAGAAAATTTTTCAAAAATTCGAACAACATGTACTAGTGTGCAAGCATATACAAAATCTCAACTTTCATACATAGGGTGTTGAGAAAATCGTTACCTATCAATCTCAAGAGATTGATGATGGCTCCAACTTTGTTGTTAAACAACAAAGCTCTTGAAAGGTTGAAGATCTACAAGCTCCTCCTTACTCCAAAATAAAGCCCACCACTTGCTAGGTAAATCCCTTCTTGTTTTGCACTAGAAAAACAAGAAGATTTTTCAAAGAGAAGTCTTTTATTCTCCGACACTTGAAGAACAAAAGAGAGAAAAATGAGAGAGAAATTTTGTGCTCAATTTTCGGCCATGGTGAGAATGGGAGGGAAGGAGAGTGAATTATTTCTTGTCTTGGTTGTGAGAAAAGCAAAAAGCAAAAGGTGCATGCCTTGCATTATTTTAATAAAAAGTAATCTCCAACCCTTCACCTCCCATGCATGCATATAATATAGTTTTTTATCAAATAAATAACCATGGACTAAATTTAATTATCTCAAACATATTTGAGACAAATTAAACATTACTTGAATTTACCCAAGTCCCACTAGTTTAAATAATTATTTTAATTGAGCTATACAAGACTCAATATAATTTAATTATTCCAACACTTGAATTAATTTAATTATTTGGACTCTACTAGGTCCACTAGTGATTAATAATTCAACACTTGAATTAATTTAATTTAGTCCATAATAATGTTTATGAAAATCACAATTTTCAAATACATTATTCACTTGGCCAAATTTTAATTTAGGAATACTTCCATAAATTAAAATATACATTTCTCTCAAAGAAGTCATACTTCTATTTTTCCTTACGCCTATAAACTCATTTATAAGCCGTTCAACACATTGAACTATTTTCTCCTCATCGGGATTTAGAAAGCTAGTACTTGTGTGGCCCTCAATGGTTCACTGATACAACTAGCCGTGGGTTCACATCTCCATGTGATTCGGACTAAACATGTCCTTATACGAGCATACCTCAATTGCCCTATTCTTACTTATCAACACCTTGATAACAAGAACGTCAGAACTCAAGTCTGATAGTACCCAACCAATCATGTTAAACGTCTAGCAGCATCGCTTACATGATTCCAAGGTATCACATGATAGTGCCTGCAAGAACCATTCTATTATGGTTAGCGTACAGTACGGTCCCTTCAACTCATATATCCCGACCGATTCGACAAATATTGGTATATCGAGAGTTGTCAATGAATCGATACTATGTGTCATGTCGTAGTTGCATCGATGGTGTAATCTATGAAACCCCTTTAATAATTACCACCATACTCTGGCCAGAGATTTTAAACTACATATACATGAAACCTCATAGGATATCCATATCCGTAGGTAAGCGGTGAATCCCCGACTACAATGCATCGACTCCTATATGTTTCGCCATAACACCCAACCTTGCCACCTGATGACCCCTTAAGAGTCGGTAAACAAGTCAAAGTGAAACGCTAGCACATAGAGTCTCAATGTTGTCCCGGGTCATAAGGACTAATGGTGTACAACCATAAACTAGGACTTTTCCACTCGATAAGTGAGAACCACTTGGAACGTCCTTTAATGGAGGGTTGTTCAGTGCACTCTACCAGGAGCACCTATCTGCATGCTCGGACATCACAATGTCCCTTACCAATGAAACATGGTACTCACATCGCAGATACTAGTCTCTAACTCGAGCAGCCTATATCCTTCTTAGCGGCGGCTGATTCGACTAGGAACCGTTTAGAACATACAGTATTCCAAATATGAGTTTCATGATACTCATCATATGAGCATCTCATATTCTTTCTACTATTTGTATATTCAAGTGCTTTATCTATGCAGCTTTTATGGGTATATAGATAAAGATGTGCCATAATAATAAATTCAAATATTATTAAAATAAAGTTTGCTTATACATAGAGTTTCATTGTGAACACTCGGCCAACACTTGGCTCGACGTGCACCTACTCTAACACCTATATCAAAAGCACCTTATCGTCTAGCACCCGTCGAAATGAAAGAGTTAAAAGATCAGATTCAAGAATTGCTAGACAAGGGTTTCATTCGCCCTAGTTACTCTCCATGGGGCGCTCCGGTATTATTTGTGAAAACGAAAGATGGTAGCATGCGTCTTTGCATCGATTATCGGGAGCTTAACCGGGTTACTATTAAAAATAAGTATCCATTGCCAAGAATTGAAGATTTGTTTGATCAGTTGCAAGGAGCTTCGATATTTTCTAAGATCGATCTGCGATCGGGATACCACCAATTGAAAGTCAAGGAGTCCGATGTTCATAAGACAGCGTTTCGCACGAGATATGGGCACTATGAGTTTATGGTCATGCCATTCGGGTTGACCAATGCGCCAGCGATCTTCATGGATCTCATGAATCACGTATTTAAGCTGTATCTGGATCAGTTTATTATTGTCTTCATTGATGACATTTTGATCTATTCCAAGAGCAGAGAGGAACATAGCAGTCATCTGAGGACCGCACTGCAAGTAATGCAAGACAGAAAGCTTTATGCAAAATTCAGTAAGTGCGAGTTTTGGCTTGATAGAGTGGCATTCTTAGGCCACATCATTTCCAGTAGTGGAGTGGAAGTCGATCCGAGTAAAGTGGAAGCAGTGAAAGAGTGGCCAGTACCGAAAAGTGTCACCGAGATTCGCAGTTTCTTGGGACTAGCGGGCTACTATCGCAAGTTCATACAGGGGTTCTCATCTATAGCGGTACCCATGACCGCCTTGACAAAGAAAAATGCAAAGTTTATTTGGGTACCCGAGTGCCAAGATAGTTTTGACAAGTTGAAGCAAGCCTTGATATCAGCGCCAGTGCTATCTATGCCATCAGGGCAAGGGGATTATGTTCTTTATACCGACGCTTCTAAGCTTGGTCTAGGCGCAGTTCTGATGCAAAACGACCGAGTTATCGCCTATGCGTCAAGACAATTGAAAATCCATGAAAAGAACTACCCCACTCATGATCTTGAGCTTGCAGCAGTAGTCTTCGCACTAAAAATTTGGAGACACTACCTTTATGGTCAGAAGTGCAAAATATTCAATGATCATAAAAGCTTGAAATACTTCTTCACCCAAAAGGAGTTGAATATGAGACAGCGCAGATGGCTTGAATTAGTGAAGGACTACGATTGTGATATTAGCTACCATCCGTGAAAAGCTAAGGTAGTGGCAGATGCATTGAGTAGAAAAGCAGCAGTTATCAGTCAATTATCACTCCAAAGACCGTTGCAGTCTGAGATACTGCGGTTTGAGCTTACAGTATATGCCGGGGGCGAGGCCCCTAATCTTGCCACGTTATCAGTCCAATCGACATTGAGAGATCAAATCCGTGATGGACAGTTCACTGATGAGCAGTTACAAAAGTGGAGAGCTAGAGATGAAGCCAAGGGCCGAAATTTATATTCAGTAGTGGATGGTCTAGTCCGTTATCGTGACCGTCTATGGGTTCCTAGTGACGATTCTTTGAGAAATCTTATTATGAAGAAGCCCATGACACACCATATTCCACTCATCGGGGCAGTACCAAGATGTATAGAGATTTGCAGTTGTTATATTGGTGGCAAGGCATGAAGAGGGACATTCTGAGGTATGTATCCGAGTGTTTGACTTGTCAGCAAGTCAAGGCAGAGCATCAGAGACCAGCGGGAAAATTTAAACCACTCCCTATTCCCGAGTGGAAATGGGAAAATTGAAGCCACTCCCTATTCCCGAGTGGAAATGGACTTTGTTGTGGGATTGCCTAAGACTGTTAAGGGTATGAATGCCATTTGGGTGATAGTTGATCGTCTTACGAAATCAGCGCATTTTCTACCTATTAAGACGACATTCACCATGGTTCAATATGCAGAGTTGTATATTCGGGAGATAGTTCGTCTGCATGGGATTCCAGTGTCTATTGTTTCTGACAGAGACCCACGATTCACTTCATCTTTTTGGAAGAGTTTGCATGCAGCGATGGGGACCAAGTTATTATTCAGTACAGCATTCCATCCTCAGACCGATGGTCAGTCAGAGAGGGTTATTCAGATATTGGAGGATCTACTGCGAGCATGTGCTATCGATTTCCAAGGCAGTTGGGAACCGAAATTACCTCTAGTGGAGTTCACTTACAATAACAGTTTCCAATCATCAATCGGGATGGCTCCTTTTGAGGCACTCTATGGAAGAAAGTGTAGATCTTCTATTCATTGGGACTAGGTTGGGGAAAGAAGAGATATTGGTCCAGACGTGATAGAGGAGACAGCTGAGCTTGTAGTCAAAATTTGTGATAGAATGAAGACTGCACAAAGCCGACAGAAGAGTTATTCGGACAAAAGGCGAAGGGACTTAGAGTTTGCAGTGGGCGATCATGTATTTGTAAAGATAGCACCCATGAAAGGTGTTATGCGATTCGGCAAAAAAGGCAAGATTAGTCCGAGATTTGTTGGTCCGTTCGAGATTTTGGAGAGGATTGGGACACTAGCTTATAAAGTGGCTTTGCCACCAGCGCTTTCGGGAGTTCACAATGTGTTCCATATTTCAATTCTGCGGAAGTACATGTCGAATCCGTCACATGTACTTAATTATGAGCCTCTCCAACTAACTCCAAATATGACATACGAAGAAAGACAAATCCAAATCTTAGCAAGACAAGAAAGGCGATTGCGAAACAAAGTCATTCCAATGGTCAAGGTCAAGTGGCTGAATCACTCGGAAGAGGAAGCTACTTGGGAAACCGAGAGAGACTTGAAGAGTCGCTATCCAGATCTTTTCGGTAAGTTCTAATTTCGAGGACGAAATTTCTTTTAAGGGGGGAGGAATTGTAAGGTCCAAATTTAATATTTCGTAATCCAACGACATGCGAATCTAGGAAATTGTGAAAATGGAAAAATTAATTGAGTTTAGTTGCTAATTAATTATGTGACTTACTTGTTTAATTGCTAAATTAGATTTTTATTATCATCGTGCATAAAATGGTATTTTTAGGAATATTCAAGTGACGATCGAGGAACGGGGACCGAGGGCTAAAAATGTAAAGGATTTTTATTAAATGATTATGTTTTAATTATTTAAATACGGTCGATGCTTTTAAGTATTTTTTTAAAAATATAGGGTTTTGAGGTGATTTTATACGCCGGAACGTATATTTTATCGGTGTTGGTTTTTCAACAAAAAATAGAGCTTCTTAGCAACCCGGCTATTAAATTCACATTTTTATTCAAAAGAAAACTTTGCTAACATCCTATTAAATTCTAAATTAAACTAATGGGCTTTAATTTATGGCTTGATAGGCCTAAAAGCCTACTTAGTGTTAATCTAGTATTTAATTTGTATATTGTTTCAAACCCTAGTATAGTTAGCACTCAAAATAATCGGCCACTCCATCACACACACACACGGCACCTCTTTCTTTTCTGAAAATAATTCGGCAGCAGCACTCTTTAGCTTTGGAAGGATTTTCGTGGGTTTCTAGCCTTGTCGTCTCTCCCGTTCTTCGTCGTCAAAGGATAATCGAGTGTAATCTACGCAAAGGCACACCTTAATCTCCTTTTTCTCATCCATCATGTCATATTAATTGTTTAAATTGTTGGATGCATGAAGTACATGATTTGTTTTTCAGAAACTTGAATTTACAACCTGTATACCCTTCGCCCCTTTGGATTTTTGTGGCATGGTTTATGTTTGATCTTGTCTAGGGGCTGCCGTGACCTTAACAATGAACTGATAAGGGTGTTATATGAACTAGAGTCTTAACCTGCGCACGTAAAGTGTTGTACCAACTTGCACAAAGAAAAACAATTTCTGTGAAAAGCTGTAAAGGGGTTCGGCTGTGTTCATGGTAGGGGCCAAGGCATGGTTGGCATGTCCAGGGGCTAGCCAAGGATTCGTGTAAGGCGGGAGGGGAGTCCTAGCCATGCTAGGACTCGGACCAAAGGGCAGGGAGGAGTCCTTGCAATCAAGGACTCCCACCCGAGAGAAGTGCACCAATCTGTGCATGACTTCGTGCTTCTTCTGGAGTTCAGGGGCTCGTTGCGTGGGGTACGGGCCGGGTTAGGGTGACTCATTAGGGTCCTAAGCAAGTGTTCCTTACTTGGGTTCGGGGGGTAGGGCTTTGGTTGGAGTTACACGATCACACACACAGAAATCGTGCATGTCACAAGTCTTGGCCAGTTTAGGGGTGTCTTGGGTGGGCTCGTTTTTAGGTTTTTGGGTGTTGTCTTGACAAGCCTAGCATCCAGTAGGTGAGTTTAACATGTTGGGCACATTTTGTCTAGATATGGTTCGGGGGTAACTCGATAAAATTAAGAGATGGCTCGGGGTCGAAGTTTAGGTGTCAAAATGAGTTTTAAAACAAAGAAAAATTGGAAAACAACTCACGGGGGTCGAGTCGTGATCCATAAGGGCTAAAATAATATAAAAAGACTAAATTTAGAATTTCGGAATTTTATATTAAAGTTTGGTATTTTTTAGGGATTAAAACACCGTTAAAATAATTAAGAAAAGATAATTGAAAAAGTCTAATTTGTATGCCGAATAAAATTACGGAAAAATTAATATAAGCTTAAACAATTATTTGGGACATTTTAGAGTCATGAAATCAAGAAAAAAGTCGAATTTGTAAATTGTCGAGTCCAGGGGTAAAACGGTCTTTTTACACCGGGAATTTAGTAAAGGTCATGGCAGTGCCCGAAATGCTGTTTTTATGTTAAATTGAATATTTTTAAATGTTTATGAATTTCTCATGATTTAATTGTGATTTTAAATGTCTAAAGGATTTTTATGAATTAAAGAAGACATTTAAAATACATGTTGCATGCTTGGTTTAAAAATGAAAACGTAAATATTGTTCATGGTTTTTCTAAGTGATGCAAATGAAAATGTTGAAGGATGTGATGTTATTGTGACTAATTCGTTAATGTTGGCGACGTCGTGAGGGTTATGGTCCCAGTGGGAGCCCGACGATCGTGTTTTCATCATTACGAATTTATGGTAACGGAAAAGTGGTAACGGTTTTGTGGTAACGGAAGAATGGGAATGTCGTGAGGGGAAAAGGCCCCAGAGGGAGCCCATTTATGGGGATAGGCTCAGAGGGAGCCCCGACGATCGTATTTCTATTCGATAATGATAGGCCAGGGCCCAGTTGACCGGTGAGAGTGTTGCTGGTGTCCCCTGCCGCCCAGTACTGTGGTTATATAGATGGATCCATCGACCCTCATGATCATGATCAGGAAAGTCACAATAAACGATCTGAATTCAACAAAGGAAAAGGAAAAAGAATAAGGAAAAATGATTATGATCAAGTTATAAGGAATTTATGTCATGATAAGGAAAAGTTTAGGATTTTATATGCATATCATGAAAAGTTATTTTTACTTAAAAGTATTTTCACTGTTGCATGTGGTTTTATACTTATTACTCGTTATCAAGATTATGGTGTGTTGAGTCTTTAGACTCACTAGGTGTGATGGATGCAGGTGGTATTGATGGGGTTCTTGACGGATGATTATACTTGACTGAAGGTGCACACAACCCGAGGACCAGCGCTTCATTTCCGCATTATGCTTTATGATTAAGTTAAAGATTTTTAAGATTATTTATTTATGCTTTTGAGAGATTTTTGAGAGGTTTAGTATGGGCTTTACTTTTCAAACTATTGCTTTCTAGTTTTGGTAAAACAGTAGACGATTTTATTTTATGGCTATTTCACTCAAAGTTTTATATACTAGTTGATTGAGGTTTTATTTTATAGAGGGCAAAATATTTTTTAAAATATTTTCTTGTGTTAGTGTCAGTTGGCCGAATTTTTTTTAAAAAAATAATAATAATTTTTTAGTACTTTTAAAGCAATAAAAAGGGCAGTCGTCTCAATTCAGACACTGGAGGATATGCTGAGAGATGTAGTGCTTGATTTTAGCACTAATTGGCAGGATGCATTGCCACTTTGTGAGTTTTTGTACAACAACAGCTATCAGACGAGTATTGAGATGACACCTTTTGAGGCGTTGTATGGTAAGAAGTGTCGATCCCCTCTTTATTGGGACGATATCTCTCAGGTTCCTGAGATTGGACCTGATATGATCAGAGATATGACTTAAAAAGTAAAGCTGATTTAGAAGAGAATGAAGACAGCTCAAGATAGACAGGCCAGATATGTCAATGTTCGACGCAAACCGTTGGTATTTCAGGCAGGAGACCGAGTATTCCTGAAGATTTCACCTTTCAGAGGAGTTTTCAGATTTGGCAAGAAAGGGAAGCTGTCTCCACGTTATGTTGGGCCGTATGAGATTCTCGAGAAGATAGGAGATCGTGCATATCGACTCGCATTACCGCCTTCTCTATCTGGGATACATGATGTCTTTCATGTATCTATGCTGCGGAAGTATCTCCCCGATGATTCCCATATTATTCAGCCAAACGAGGCCGAGCTGGATGAGACATTGAGTTATGTCGAGAAGCCGACACAGATTATTGATCGTAAAGAAAAGAAGCTCATAACGAAAACTATTCCACTTGTAAAAGTGCAATGGACTCGTCATGGAACTGAAGAAGCTACTTGGGAAACTGAATCGGATATGAGACAGGAGTTCCCAGAGCTATTTCACTGATGTGAGTATTTATTCAGCTTCTATTATTTCTGCCTACTTATTTCATTTGATTTGATTTGACAGCCTACGATATGATTTGATTGCCTGTGATTTCGGGGACGAAATCTTGTCTTTGAGGGGGAGAAATGTAATGTCCGAGATTTGATTACTGTAATCTGAGACTGATTATTGATTATGAATTAATGTGGTGATAATTGCACCACTCCGAGACCAGATTGGGTAACGCATATGAGTTATGTAATTTTTGGGACAGAACTGTTGGCACCCGAGCGGTAGAAAAAGACCGCCCGAGCGCCAGTGTTTAGCATGGTGAGAATTCGGGCAGAGAGTTTGGCACCCGAGCTGTAGTTTATCACCGCCCGAGCGCCAGTGTGTAACAAGAAAAGTGCTCGGACCGAACATGCCGTGCTCGAGCGATGAATGATAACCGCCCGAGCGCTGCCTGAGATTCATGAATATTGAGCCACGTTTCTTTGCATGCAAATGGGATATAAATATTAGTTCCTCTCCTTTAGAAAAATACAGCAAGACTCGAGAATTCCTCAAAGTTCCTTCGTACCATAGAGTTATGATTTTAGCAGATCCGCCCGTCTGATTTTCAATCCGACTTCAGTACCGTGTTCCTTTTGACACGAGCTACAACTGGACGTAAGTTTTATTGAGTTCTGTTATCATTTGAAAATATGATGTTGTAGGAATTTGATATAATTCATATATGGTATTCTTGATATGTTAAATCATAGAATCGAAACCGGATTGAAGAAAAAATACCGTATGGAATTGTTATGATTTTCTGATTATATTGATTGAAAATCGGACAAATTTGGATTATTGATTGATTACGGAATGTATCAGATATGGGTTATGAATTTTAATTGATATATGTTGATATTGTATTGACGGGGATATCGGGATTGTGCCGTTATGCCGTTGATTTTGAATTAGATTCAGATTGATCAGATTCAGTATTGAATTGAGTTGTATATTGATACAGTATATTCCATTGTCATTGCCAGATTGAGTAGTGACAGCGGCGACTGCAAGATTTTATCCGATTGACAGAACGAAAGGTATAAGACAATGTTAACCGAGAGATTAACTTGAGTCAGATTGGACTCTAGTTTCCCTAAAATCACATACCTTATGTTATTGCATTGATGTTTGCAATGTTGTATGCTTAGTCTATTGATTTATAGAAAAGCAGATCATAGCAGATAGCTATTGAGCGAGAGTCAATGACAGAGGTGCCCGATGGTGATCGAGTGGCCATGAGAACATTGCACATTGTTAGAGTAGGCATTGGCGGATGTGCCAAGTCTGTGGTGGATATGCCAGGACACTAGATGTTTGAATTATATCGATGTTTCTTAGGAGTGGACCGACTTCTATTGCGGATATTCGATATATGTGTTAACATCCTAGAACCGGGATCCCTAGATTAGAGACGAGTCGAGTCAGAGATGATGAGCAGGGACGGAGCCACCCCAAAGGCTGGGGTGGGCTCCAGCCCAGGCTACAATTTTTGGCTTAGTTAGGAATATAGATTGGGCTTTCTTTTTTTAAAATTTTAGCCTTGTGTTTTTTAATTTATTAAAAAATGTTAGCCCAATTTGAAGCCCATTTTTTAGGGTTTTTTCAGCAGTGGAAACAAGAATATGAAAGCAGCTAGTCTCGTTGGAAATTTCACGCAAAGACTATTTTCCCCCACAACCTTCCTTGGCTCAAAGATCAGGTTTGTTCCATCTGCGTTTTGATTAATTGGATTTTCCCCTGATTTATTATGTTTGATTGACTACGATTATAATTTTTCTTGTGGGAGGTCTGAGTTTTAAAAAATAAAACGTACAATGATTTGATGAACTGGGCAGAAATCAAAAGCTAAAGTCCTTCTCCCTTTTCCA
This sequence comes from Primulina eburnea, assembly GCF_022965805.1. NCBI lineage: Eukaryota > Viridiplantae > Streptophyta > Magnoliopsida > Lamiales > Gesneriaceae > Primulina > Primulina eburnea. The sequence continues at coordinate 29,510,653 of NC_133117.1, read as the reverse complement.
GTTTCCTCTGCTAATATTACCCACAAAATTCCTCCGGGCCAGTATCTTCAGGTTGAAAACCTTGAGGTAAATTTCAACTTTAATTTGGGGTCGATAAAGCGTGATTGGCTCCACGTTTGGCCCATTCGGTGCACTCTGTATAATGACAAGTTTTGCTTGGCCAAGTGGTGTTATTGTATCTCCGATTAAGTTGCAACATTACATATTGATAGGATCGATTATGGGGGTAATCGTTGAGCTAAAATAGCTCGGTTCTTGAAATATTGAACACTGATGAATTAAATCGAGTTTGGTGTTCAAACCAAGCGGAAAATACTCGAAATAATCCTTCGTAGAAACCGAATAAATAATTTGTAAACCATTTAAAATATATGCACGTTGAATGAGTTAAAATATTCAGTTGAAGCATTTTATCAAACACTTGGTGTACAATATTTTGGTATTTGAAGAACACATAAAATGCTTCAACAATGCATCTTTAAAACTATGAAATGATAAGTAAATGCAATAAAGAAATAGACACGAATTTGTGTATGGATGTTCGGAGATTTCAAACACTCCTACGTCACCCCTTCTTCCCCTTGGGAAGGATCCACTAGAAGACTTTGATTTATACAACTCATTGTACAAACCCATTCAGCTAGGACTTACCCACTGCCTAAAACTGAACTCCTAGCACTCAAGATTGTAGGCAGCACCTCACACTCAGCATATTGTTTAATGTCTCATATGCAAAGACTACAAACACAATGTTTTACGTCTTTGTGTAAAGACTCACTCAACTAAACTTTTCAGCTCAAACTCTCTGTATATGTGTGAGTGATTGTGTGTGAGGAATTTATCAGTTACAGTGTACATCTCAAATGTTTCCTCACACAAGGGCTTGTGCTCTCAACTAGCTGATATATTCATGCTAAATGCCCATGCTTTGAATCCACTTCAAAAGCACTTGTTTGATCTTCAATATGTTGTATTTATAAGCCCCAACAATGATATATACGTTAGATACAAGAATATGACCGTTGGGAATGTTTCTGTACTGTTTCAGGAAGTGCAACGGTCAAATTCGTCTTGCTGGAAAATTTCCCGACTGGTCAACTCTGGTCAACTCAACTGGTCAATCAGTTGGTCTGGTTCAGTTCAATTGGTTCAGTTGGACTGGTTCAACTGGTCTGGTTCAGTTCAACTGGTTCATTTCAGCTGGTCTGGTTCAACTGGTCTGGTTCATTTCAGCTGGTCTGGTTCAACTGGTCTTCAGCTTGTCTGGTTCAGTTCAACTGGTTCAGTTGGTTGGTCAACTGGTCAGCAGCTGGTTCAGTTTCAGCTGGTGTGCTGAAATCAGTCTAGCTGATTTCAGTTTGTGCAGAACCAGTAGCTTCATCGTCATTTATCAGCATCGTAAGCTTCGATTCAGACTTTGACTTATAAGAATGATTTGTAGATCTTTGTCTTATCTTTCCAACGCATACTGAATCGCTTCGTTTCGTTAACCGAGCTGAAAGATATGACCAAAATATCGCAGCTGCTCAAACCGAATTGATTGCTGTTTTCGTGCAGTCAGTTCGTCACTTCAGCGATCAGTTAGCCCTTGATAAAATTCGATTTTGCCCAACTGACGTGAAATATGACTTGTTCCAAATTGAGTTTTTTGATCAGTCCAAGTAGCGGATTGTCGTTTGGATCATCCAGCTGAGAGATATCATCAAAATACAGAAGCTTGCCAGAAATTCAGTTTGTGCAGAATTCAGTTTCAGCTTGCTTCTTGTGTTTGCAACTTCACACTTGAGTAAATATGTTAGAAACACAATAACAAGTTTTGTTAACATCAAAATCAAGATTACGAACATGAAATGTTCCAACAATCTCCCCCTTTTTGATGATCACAAAACTTGGATAAACAATCAACTCAACTAACATATTTCTGCCCCTTTTTGTGTGAATCAAAAGTCATATTTAAAAAAAAAAAATTTTAAACAAAATTTTCTCCCCCTCAATAAATAATCTACTCATTAAAATTATAATGAGTTCTCCCCCTATATTTTTGAAATTTTGAAAAATTTAAAAGAAGAGGGGTAACTAACCAATTTTCTCCATGGCTCATTTTCTCTGCAGCACATATGCTCTGTCTTCCACGAATAAACTGTATTTTCTCGTGCATAATTAAGCTGCAAATTTTATACCGCTGTAAACCTCTATGAGTCTAGTTTGCAACGCAAAAAGCGGTTCGTCATTTGGACACTCGAGCAAGGAGATATGCCATTTTTCCCACAGTCGCTGCAAGCTGCGCGAAAATTCAGTTTTGCATATATATGTGTAAAAAAAAATCTGAAATTTTGAATTTTAAACATCAAAATCAGTTTCAATGTTCTTTCAAGAACAACCAGCTCTGATACCAATTGATAGGATCGATTATGGAGGTAATCGTTGAGCTAAAATAGCTCGGTTCTTGAAATATTGAACACCGATGAATTAAATCGAGTTTGGTGTTCAAACCAAGCGGAAAATACTCGAAATAATCCTTCGTAGAAACCGAATAAATAATTTTTAAACCATTTAAAATATATGCACGTTGAATGAGTTAAAATATTCAGTTGAAGCATTTTATCAAACACTTGGTGTACAATATTTTGGTATTTGAAGAACACATAAAATGCTTCAACAATGCATCTTTAAAACTATGAAATGATAAGTAAATGCAATAAAGAAATAGACACGAATTTGTTTATGGATGTTCGGAGATTTCAAACACTCCTACGTCACCCCTTCTTCCCCTTGGGAAGGATCCACTAGAAGACTTTGATTTATACAACTCATTGTACAAACCCATTCAGCTAGGACTTACTCACTGCCTAAAACTGAACTCCTAGCACTCAAGATTGTAGGCAGCACCTCACAATCAACATATTGTTTAATGTCTCATATGCAAAGACTACAAACACAATGTTTTACGTCTTTGTGTAAAGACTCACTCAACTAAACTTTTCAGCTCAAACTCTCTGTATATGTGTGAGTGATTGTGTGTGAGGAATTTATCAGTTACAGTGTACATCTCAAATGTTTCCTCACACAAGGGCTTGTGCTCTCAACTAGCTGATATATTCATGCTAAATGCCCATGCTTTGAATCCACTTCAAAAGCACTTGTTTGATCTTCAATATGTTGTATTTATAAGCCCCAACAATGTTATATACGTTAGATACAAGAATATGACCGTTGGGAATGTTTCTGTACTGTTTCAGGAAGTGCAACGGTCAAATTCGTCTTGCTGGAAAATTTCCCGACTGGTCAACTCTGGTCAACTCAACTGGTCAATCAGTTGGTCTGGTTCAGTTCAATTGGTTCAGTTGGACTGGTTCAACTGGTCTGGTTCAGTTCAACTGGTTCATTTCAGCTGGTCTGGTTCAACTGGTCTGGTTCATTTCAGCTGGTCTGGTTCAACTGGTCTTCAGCTTGTCTGGTTCAGTTCAACTGGTTCAGTTGGTTGGTCAACTGGTCAGCAGCTGGTTCAGTTTCAGCTGGTGTGCTGAAATCAGTCTAGCTGATTTCAGTTTGTGCAGAACCAGTAGCTTCATCGTCATTTATCAGCATCGTAAGCTTCGATTCAGACTTTGACTTATAAGAATGATTTGTAGATCTTTGTCTTATCTTTCCAACGCATACTGAATCGCTTCGTTTCGATAACCGAGCTGGGAGATATGACCAAAATACCGCAGCTGCTCAAACCCAATTGATTGCTGTTTTCGTGCAGTCAGTTCGTCACTTCAGCGATCAGTTAGCCCTTGATAACATTCGATTTTGCCCAACTGACGTGAAATATGACTTGTTCCAAATTGAGTTTTCTGATCCGTCCAGTTGGCGGATTGTCTTTTGGATCATCCAGCTGAGAGATATCATCAAAATACAAAAGCTTGCCAGAAATTCAGTTTGTGCAGAATTCAGTTTCAGCTTGCTTCTTGTGTTTGCAACTTCACACTTGAGTAAATATGTTAGAAACACAATAACAAGTTTTTTTAACATCAAAATCAAGATTACGAACATGAAATGTTCCAACACATATGATTTTTGGTAATACACTTGCTTGTGAGACAAGGGTAGCAAAATAAGATGTGATGAATTTTTCCTTTATTTCATAAACCTCATCTCAAGTTTGTGCTCAAGCCGTATACAATCATTTATAAATGGAATTGCTATTTCTATTTATTATTTAAGTAAGATGCTATATCATGAGAAAACTAATGTCTTGGTGGTGATGGTGTAGGTTTCAATGGATGCTCAAAGAGGCAAGAAAAAAAATGTTTTCATATTTTAATCCTAAAGCTAGTACATCGACTAGAGATTAGCATTCTCCAACTAATGATGAGATCTCAAACCATGATGATCAACATCCGGTCAAGTATCAAAGAGTTGATAGTGATGTTAGCGGTTATGTTCAACTAGATCCGGCCAACCGTACTCCAATTTGGCAATGTCCTGTCAATGAAAGAGATGCAATCAGACGAGCTTATATGTTAAGGGGGCCATATCAACCTGTTATGGAGTATCCACGAACCAAATTAGGAGAACAATACCGGCGATTTCAAAAGGGTTGGTTTGAGCAATTTCCTTGGTTGGAGTACTCTCCTAATAAAGATGCTGCATTTTGCTTCCCGTGTTTCCTTTTCCAAGGAAAAGAGGCTCGTTATGCCGCATTTAAAGTTGATGGTTTTAGAGGTTGGAAAAGAGTTAATGATGGGAAAAGATGTGCTTTATTGATGCATACAGGATGTCCCATTTCACCACATAACAATGCCGTGGAATCTATGAGTGCTTTGATGAATGTAAGTGGTCACATTGATAAAGTGATGATGCACAAACATTAGAAGAAGTGAAGAAAAACCGTTTGAGGCTTGCAACCACAATTGAAAGCATTCGTTGGCTTTGTTTGCAAGGATGTGCATTGAGAGGAAATGATGAATCTTCATATTCCAAAAATCAAGGTAATCTTATAGAAATGATAAAGCTTATGGGAAAAATGGATGTTAACATTAATAATGTTGTTTTGGAAAAAGCTCCAAAAAATGCAAAGTATACATCACCATATATTCAAAAAGAAATTTTGCATATTCTTGCTGAGAGAGTGAGAAAGAAAATACGTGAAGATGTTGGGAGTGCAAAATTTTGTCTTTTGATTGATGAGGCTAAAGACATATCAGACAAAGAGCAGATGTCTATTGTGTTGAGATTTGTTGATCGTGAAGCGTTCTTAATGGAGCGTTTCTTTGATATTGTGCATGTTTCTGACACCACTGTGGTAACACTTAAAAAAGAAATATGTAATGTGCTTGGTCGACATGATTTGCATATCAAAGATATCCGGGGTCAAGGATACGATGGAGCTAGCAATATGCGTGGCTCATGGAATGGACTTCAAGCTCTTTTTCTGAGGGATTCTCCTCAAGCATATCATGTTCATTGTTTTGCACATATACTTCAATTAGCGTTGGTGGCTGCTGCTAAAAAGGAGAGTTCTATTTGGCTATTTTTTTCAAAATTGAATTCTATTTGTAATCTTATTAAGGCATCTCCAAAACGTCACACTGAGTTAAAATCTGCACAAGCTATTGAAACTGCAACTATGGTAGATACTGGTATTCGCGAGACAGGTACTAAACTTAATCATATGATTTCTTATTAATAAAATTGAGTTCTCATTTTATTTCTCATTAATCATTTCACTTCTCATTTGTTTGCGACACAGGTACCGGCCTTAATCAGATTGGTACTTTGCAACGAGCTGGAAAGACGCGTTGGAGTTCTCATTTTGAGTCGATTTGCAGTATGATAGATATTTACAGCTCTGTGATTTTTGTGCTTGAGCACATGGTGGAGGAAGAATCTTCGAATTCTATACGAGGGGAAGCTACAGGTTTTTTGATTGAATTGAGATCGTTTGATTTCATATTTATCCTATATTTAATGCATAAGATTATGGGGATCACAGATTTGCTTTGTCGAGCTTTGCAAGAAAAGTCTTTGGACATTTTAAATGCAATGGATTTTGTCTCAACTACCAAAGATTTACTTCATACTTTGAGAGCAGAAGGTTATGATATTCTTCTAATGATTGTGCAATCAGTTTGTGAAAATAATGGTATTGAGATACCAGATATGAATGCTCGGTATAGATCTGCTACTGGACGTTCGAGCCAATAAAGGGATTATATTACATTTGAACATCATTACGTTTTGAGGTATTTAATGCTGCAATAGATTTTCAAGTTGAAGAACTGAATGTAAGTGGTCACATTGATAAAGTGATGATGCACAAAAATTAGAAGAAGTGAAGAAAAACTGTTCGAGGCTTGCAACCACAATTGAAAGCATTCGTTGGCTTTGTTTGCAAGGATGTGCATTGAGAGGAAATGATGAATCTTCATATTCCAAAAATCAAGATAATCTTATAGAAATGATAAAGCTTAAGGGAAAAATGGATGTTAACATTAATAATGTTGTTTTGAAAAAGCTCCGAAAAATGCAAAGTATACATCACCATATATTCAAAAAGAAATTTTGCATATTCTTGCTGAGAGAGTGAGAAAGAAAATACGTGAAGATGTTGGGAGTGCAAAATTTTGTCTTTTGATTGATGAGGCTAAAGACATATCAGACAAAGAGCAGATGTCTATTGTGTTGAGATTTGTTGATCGTGAAGCGTTCTTAATGGAGCGTTTCTTTGATATTGTGCATGTTTCTGACACCACTGCGGTAACACTTAAAAAAGAAATATGTAATGTGCTTGGTCGACATGATTTGCATATCAAAGATATCCGGGGTCAAGGATACGATGGAGCTAGCAATATGCGTGGCTCATGGAATGGACTTCAAGCTCTTTTTCTGAGGGATTCTCCTCAAGCATATCATGTTCATTGTTTTGCACATATACTTCAATTAGCGTTGGTGGCTGCTGCTAAAAAGGAGAGTTCTATTTGGCTATTTTTTTCAAAATTGAATTCTATTTGTAATCTTATTAAGGCATCTCCAAAACGTCACACTGAGTTAAAATCTGCACAAGCTATTGAAACTGCAACTATGGTAGATACTGGTATTCGCGAGACAGGTACTAAACTTAATCATATGATTTCTTATTAATAAAATTGAGTTCTCATTTTATTTCTCATTAATCATTTCACTTCTCATTTGTTTGCGACACAGGTACCGGCCTTAATCAGATTGGTACTTTGCAACGAGCTGGAAAGACGCGTTGGAGTTCTCATTTTGAGTCGATTTGCAGTATGATAGATATTTACAGCTCTGTGATTTTTGTGCTTGAGCACATGGTGGAGGAAGAATCTTCGAATTCTATACGAGGGGAAGCTACAGGTTTTTTGATTGAATTGAGATCGTTTGATTTCATATTTATCCTATATTTAATGCATAAGATTATGGGGATCACAGATTTGCTTTGTCGAGCTTTGCAAGAAAAGTCTTTGGACATTTTAAATGCAATGGATTTTGTCTCAACTACCAAAGATTTACTTCATACTTTGAGAGCAGAAGGTTATGATATTCTTCTAATGATTGTGCAATCAGTTTGTGAAAATAATGGTATTGAGATACCAGATATGAATGCTCGGTATAGATCTGCTACAGGACGTTCGAGCCAATAAAGGGATTATATTACATTTGAACATCATTACGTTTTGAGGTATTTAATGCTGCAATAGATTTTCAAGTTGAAGAACTGAATGTAAGTGGTCACATTGATAAAGTGATGATGCACAAAAATTAGAAGAAGTGAAGAAAAACTGTTCGAGGCTTGCAACCACAATTGAAAGCATTCGTTGGCTTTGTTTGCAAGGATGTGCATTGAGAGGAAATGATGAATCTTCATATTCCAAAAATCAAGATAATCTTATAGAAATGATAAAGCTTAAGGGAAAAATGGATGTTAACATTAATAATGTTGTTTTGAAAAAGCTCCGAAAAATGCAAAGTATACATCACCATATATTCAAAAAGAAATTTTGCATATTCTTGCTGAGAGAGTGAGAAAGAAAATACGTGAAGATGTTGGGAGTGCAAAATTTTGTCTTTTGATTGATGAGGCTAAAGACATATCAGACAAAGAGCAGATGTCTATTGTGTTGAGATTTGTTGATCGTGAAGCGTTCTTAATGGAGCGTTTCTTTGATATTGTGCATGTTTCTGACACCACTGCGGTAACACTTAAAAAAGAAATATGTAATGTGCTTGGTCGACATGATTTGCATATCAAAGATATCCGGGGTCAAGGATACGATGGAGCTAGCAATATGCGTGGCTCATGGAATGGACTTCAAGCTCTTTTTCTGAGGGATTCTCCTCAAGCATATCATGTTCATTGTTTTGCACATATACTTCAATTAGCGTTGGTGGCTGCTGCTAAAAAGGAGAGTTCTATTTGGCTATTTTTTTCAAAATTGAATTCTATTTGTAATCTTATTAAGGCATCTCCAAAACGTCACACTGAGTTAAAATCTGCACAAGCTATTGAAACTGCAACTATGGTAGATACTGGTATTCGCGAGACAGGTACTAAACTTAATCATATGATTTCTTATTAATAAAATTGAGTTCTCATTTTATTTCTCATTAATCATTTCACTTCTCATTTGTTTGCGACACAGGTACCGGCCTTAATCAGATTGGTACTTTGCAACGAGCTGGAAAGACGCGTTGGAGTTCTCATTTTGAGTCGATTTGCAGTATGATAGATATTTACAGCTCTGTGATTTTTGTGCTTGAGCACATGGTGGAGGAAGAATCTTCGAATTCTATACGAGGGGAAGCTACAGGTTTTTTGATTGAATTGAGATCGTTTGATTTCATATTTATCCTATATTTAATGCATAAGATTATGGGGATCACAGATTTGCTTTGTCGAGCTTTGCAAGAAAAGTCTTTGGACATTTTAAATGCAATGGATTTTGTCTCAACTACCAAAGATTTACTTCATACTTTGAGAGCAGAAGGTTATGATATTCTTCTAATGATTGTGCAATCAGTTTGTGAAAATAATGGTATTGAGATACCAGATATGAATGCTCGGTATAGCTCTGCTACAGGACGTTCGAGCCAACAAAGGGATTCTATTACATTTGAACATCATTACGTTTTGAGGTATTTAATGCTGCAATAGATTTTCAAGTTGAAGAACTGAATGTAAGTGGTCACATTGATAAAGTGATGATGCACAAACATTAGAAGAAGTGAAGAAAAACTGTTTGAGGCTTGCAACCACAATTGAAAGCATTCGTTGGCTTTGTTTGCAAGGATGTGCATTGAGAGGAAATGATGAATCTTCATATTCCAAAAATCAAGATAATCTTATAGAAATGATAAAGCTTAAGGGAAAAATGGATGTTAACATTAATAATGTTGTTTTGAAAAAGCTCCGAAAAATGCAAAGTATACATCACCATATATTCAAAAAGAAATTTTGCATATTCTTGCTGAGAGAGTGAGAAAGAAAATACGTGAAGATGTTGGGAGTGCAAAATTTTGTCTTTTGATTGATGAGGCTAAAGACATATCAGACAAAGAGCAGATGTCTATTGTGTTGAGATTTGTTGATCGTGAAGCGTTCTTAATGGAGCGTTTCTTTGATATTGTGCATGTTTCTGACACCACTGCGGTAACACTTAAAAAAGAAATATGTAATGTGCTTGGTCGACATGATTTGCATATCAAAGATATCCGGGGTCAAGGATACGATGGAGCTAGCAATATGCGTGGCTCATGGAATGGACTGCAAGCTCTTTTTCTGAGGGATTCTCCTCAAGCATATGATGTTCATTGTTTTGCACATATACTTGAATTAGCGTTGGTGGCTGCTGCTAAAAAGGAGAGTTCTATTTGGCTATTTTTTTCAAAATTGAATTCTATTTGTAATCTTATTAAGGCATCTCAAAAACGTCACACTGAGTTAAAATCTGCCCAAGCTATTGAAACTGCAACTATGGTAGATACTGGTATTCGCGAGACAGGTACTAAACTTAATCATATGATTTCTTATTAATAAAATTGAGTTCTCATTTTATTTCTCATTAATCATTTCACTTCTCATTTGTTTGCGACACAAGTACCGGCCTTAATCAGATTGGTACTTTGCAACGAGCTGGAAAGACGCGTTGGAGTTCTCATTTTGAGTCGATTTGCAGTATGATAGATATTTACAGCTCTGTGATTTTTGTGCTTGAGCACATGGTGGAGGAAGAATCTTCGAATTCTATACGAGGGGAAGCTACAGGTTTTTTGATTGAATTGAGATCGTTTGATTTCATATTTATCCTATATTTAATGCATAAGATTATGGGGATCACAGATTTGCTTTGTCGAGCTTTGCAAGAAAAGTCTTTGGACATTTTAAATGCAATGGATTTTGTCTCAACTACCAAAGATTTACTTCATACTTTGAGAGCAGAAGGTTATGATATTCTTCTAATGATTGTGCAATCAGTTTGTGAAAATAATTGTATTGAGATACCAGATATGAATGCTCGGTAAAGATCTGCTACAGGACGTTCGAGCCAACAAAGGGATTCTATTACATTGGAACATCATTAAGTTTTGAGGTATTTAATGCTGCAATAGATTTTCAAGTTGAAGAACTGAATGTAAGTGGTCACATTGATAAAGTGATGATGCACAAACATTAGAAGAAGTGAAGAAAAACTGTTTGAGGCTTGCAACCACAATTGAAAGCATTCGTTGGCTTTGTTTGCAAGGATGTGCATTGAGAGGAAATGATGAATCTTTATATTCGAAAAATCAAGATAATCTTATAGAAATGATAAAGCTTATGGGAAAAATGGATGTTAACATTAATAATGTTGTTTTGGAAAAAGCTCCAAAAAATGCAAAGTATACATCATCATATATTCAAAAAGAAATTTTGCATATTCTTGCTGAGAGAGTGAGAAAGAAAATACGTGAAGATGTTGGGAGTGCAAAATTTTGTCTTTTGATTGATGAGGCTAAAGACATATCAGACAAAGAGCAGATGTCTATTGTGTTGAGATTTGTTGATCGTGAAGCGTTCTTAATGGAGCGTTTCTTTGATATTGTGCATGTTTCTGACACCACTGCGGTAACACTTAAAAAATAAATATGTAATGTGCTTGGTCGACATGATTTGCATATCAAAGATATCCGGGGTCAAGGATACGATGGAGCTAGCAATATGCGTGGCTCATGGAATGGACTGCAAGCTCTTTTTCTGAGGGATTCTCCTCAAGCATATGATGTTCATTGTTTTGCACATATACTTGAATTATCGTTGGTGGCTGCTGCTAAAAAGGAGAGTTCTATTTGGCTATCTTTTTCAAAATTGAATTCTATTTGTAATCTTATTAAGGCATCTCCAAAACGTCACATTGAGTTAAAATCTGCCCAAGCTATTGAAATTGCAACTATGGTAGATACTGGTATTCGCGAGACAGGTACTAAACTTAATCATATGATTTCTTATTAATAAAATTGAGTTCTCATTTTATTTCTCATTAATCATTTCACTTCTCATTTGTTTGCGACACAGGTACCGGCCTTAATCAGATTGGTACTTTGCAACGAGCTGGAAAGACGCGTTGGAGTTCTCATTTTGAGTCGATTTGCAGTATGATAGATATTTACAACTCTGTGATTTTTGTGCTTGAGCACATGGTGGAGGAAGAATCTTCGAATTCTATACGAGGGGAAGCTACAGGTTTTTTGATTGAATTGAGATCGTTTGATTTCATATTTATCCTATATTTAATGCATAAGATTATGGGGATCACAGATTTGCTTTGTCGAGCTTTGCAAGAAAAGTCTTTGGACATTTTAAATGCAATGGATTTTGTCTCAACTACCAAAGATTTACTTCATACTTTGAGAGCAGAAGGTTATGATATTCTTCTAATGATTGTGCAATCAGTTTGTGAAAATAATGTTATTGAGATACCAGATATGAATGCTCTGTATAGATCTGCTACAGGACGTTCGAGCCAACAAAGGGATTCTATTACATTTGAACATCATTACGTTTTGAGGTATTTAATGCTGCAATAGATTTTCAAGTTGAAGAACTGAATGTAAGTGGTCACATTGATAAAGTGATGATGCACAAACATTAGAAGAAGTGAAGAAAAACTGTTTGAGGCTTGCAACCACAATTGAAAGCATTCGTTGGCTTTGTTTGCAAGGATGTGCATTGAGAGGAAATGATGAATCTTCATATTCCAAAAACCAAGATAATCTTATAGAAATGATAAAGCTTATGGGAAAAATGGATGTTAACATTAATAATGTTGTTTTGGAAAAAGCTCCAAAAAATGCAAAGTATACATCACCATATATTCAAAAAGAAATTTTGCATATTCTTGCTGAGAGAGTGAGAAAGAAAATACGTGAAGATGTTGGGAGTGCAAAATTTTGTCTTTTGATTGATGAGGCTAAAGACATATCAGACAAAGAGCAGATGTCTATTGTGTTGAGATTTGTTGATCGTGAAGCGTTCTTAATGGAGCGTTTCTTTGATATTGTGCATGTTTCTGACACCACTGCGGTAACACTTAAAAAAGAAATATGTAATGTGCTTGGTCGACATGATTTGCATATCAAAGATATCCGGGGTCAAGGATACGATGGAGCTAGCAATATGCGTGGCTCATGGAATGGACTGCAAGCTCTTTTTCTGAGGGATTCTCCTCAAGCATATCATGTTCATTGTTTTGCACATATACTTCAATTAGCGTTGGTGGCTGCTGCTAAAAAGGAGAGTTCTATTTGGCTATCTTTTTCAAAATTGAATTCTATTTGTAATCTTATTAAGGCATCTCCAAAACGTCACACTGAGTTAAAATCTGCCCAAGCTATTGAAATTGCAACTATGGTAGATACTGGTATTCGCGAGACATGTACTAAACTTAATCATATGATTTCTTATTAATAAAATTGAGTTCTCATTTTATTTCTCATTAATCATTTCACTTCTCATTTGTTTGCGACACAGGTACCGGCCTTAATCAGATTGGTACTTTGCAACGAGCTGGAAAGACGCGTTGGAGTTCTCATTTTGAGTCGATTTGCAGTATGATAGATATTTACAGCTCTGTGATTTTTGTGCTTGAGCACATGGTGGAGGAAGAATCTTCGAATTCTATACGAGGGGAAGCTACAGGTTTTTTGATTGAATTGAGATCGTTTGATTTCATATTTATCCTATATTTAATGCATAAGATTATGGGGATCACAGATTTGCTTTGTCGAGCTTTGCAAGAAAAGTCTTTGGACATTTTAAATGCAATGGATTTTGTCTCAACTACCAAAGATTTACTTCATACTTTGAGAGCAGAAGGTTATGATATTCTTCTAATGATTGTGCAATCAGTTTGTGAAAATAATGGTATTGAGATACCAGATATGAATGCTCGGTATAGATCTGCTACAGGACGTTCGAGCCAACAAAGGGATTCTATTACATTGGAACATCATTACGTTTTGAGGTATTTAATGCTGCAATAGATTTTCAAGTTGAAGAACTGAATGTAAGTGGTCACATTGATAAAGTGATGATGCACAAACATTAGAAGAAGTGAAGAAAAACTGTTTGAGGCTTGCAACCACAATTGAAAGCATTCGTTGGCTTTGTTTGCAAGGATGTGCATTGAGAGGAAATGATGAATCTTCATATTCCAAAAATCAAGATAATCTTATAGAAATGATAAAGCTTATGGGAAAAATGGATGTTAACATTAATAATGTTGTTTTGGAAAAAGCTCCAAAAAATGCAAAGTATACATCACCATATATTCAAAAAGAAATTTTGCATATTCTTGCTGAGAGAGTGAGAAAGAAAATACGTGAAGATGTTGGGAGTGCAAAATTTTGTCTTTTGATTGATGAGGCTAAAGACATATCAGACAAAGAGCAGATGTCTATTGTGTTGAGATTTGTTGATCGTGAAGCGTTCTTAATGGAGCGTTTCTTTGATATTGTGCATGTTTCTGACACCACTGCGGTAACACTTAAAAAAGAAATATGTAATGTGCTTGGTCGACATGATTTGCATATCAAAGATATCCGGGGTCAAGGATACGATGGAGCTAGCAATATGCGTGGCTCATGGAATGGACTGCAAGCTCTTTTTCTGAGGGATTCTCCTCAAGCATATTATGTTCATTGTTTTGCACATATACTTCAATTAGCGTTGGTGGCTGCTGCTAAAAAGGAGAGTTCTATTTGGCTATTTTTTTCAAAATTGAATTCTATTTGTAATCTTATTAAGGCATCTCCAAAACGTCACACTGAGTTAAAATCTGCCCAAGCTATTGAAATTGCAACTATGGTAGATACTGGTATTCGCGAGACAGGTACTAAACTTAATCATATGATTTCTTATTAATAAAATTGAGTTCTCATTTTATTTCTCATTAATCATTTCACTTCTCATTTGTTTGCGACACAGGTACCGGCCTTAATCAGATTGGTACTTTGCAACGAGCTGGAAAGATGCGTTGGAGTTCTCATTTTGAGTCGATTTGCAGTATGATCGATATTTACAGCTCTGTGATTTTTGTGCTTGAGCACATGGTGGAGGAAGAATCTTCGAATTCTATACGAGGGGAAGCTACAGGTTTTTTGATTGAATTGAGATCGTTTGATTTCATATTTATCCTATATTTAATGCATAAGATTATGGGGATCACAGATTTGCTTTGTTGAGCTTTGCAAGAAAAGTCTTTGGACATTTTAAATGCAATGGATTTTGTCTCAACTACCAAAGATTTACTTCATACTTTGAGAGCAGAAGGTTATGATATTCTTCTAATGATTGTGCAATCAGTTTGTGAAAATAATGGTATTGAGATACCAGATATGAATGCTTGGTATAGATCTGCTACAGGACGTTCGAGCCAACAAAGGGATTCTATTACATTTGAACATCATTACGTTTTGAGGTATTTAATGCTGCAATAGATTTTCAAGTTGAAGAACTCAATAGCAGATTCAATGATGGAGCTGTAGAACTTCTCAGACTTAGTTCTTCTTTGGAACCTCGAGACAACTTTAAGTTGTTTAATGCTGATGATATTTACGATCTTGTAGAGAAATTCTATTCTAGTGATTTCAATAAACAAGAACTGCATTATCTGAAAAGTCAGTTGGATCGTTATAAGTTTGATATAATTCATCATGAAAGGTTTCAGAATATTTGTACTATTTCTGAATTATTTCGACGATTACTTGAGACTGAAAAGGCACGTCATTATAACTTAATTGACAGATTGATTTGTCTTGTTTTAACGCTCCTTGTTTCTACTGCGACAACAGAACGATCATTCTCAGCTATGAAACTTCTTAAAACATCTCTCCGGAATAAGATGGAAGAAGAGTTATTGGCAGATTCTATGATTGTCTACATTGAAAGAGAGTTTACTGCAAGGATAGACATTGATTCAATAATTGATGAGTTCTACTCAATGAAAAACCGCAGGACACATCTTCAGTAGTTTATATCTGGTTTGTATCACTCCCTAATATTAATAGTTAATTTTTAAATATTTGATTTATATTATTTAAAGTTTTTTATCGACTGATTCAGCCCAGGATGAAATTAATTTCTGGCTACGTCCCTGATGACGAGTCAGAGAGTTTTATCTGTATTCACTAATGTGTCATAAATTACGATTCATGTTCTTTGATACATGATTTATGCTTTTGTATATGATTTTATGCATTGCCTGTATATATGTTTTATACTGGGATTATATTCTCACCTGAGTTATCCGGCAGTTGTCTTGTTTGTATGTGTACATGACAACAGGTGGGACAGAATCAGGTTCAGGAAGATGATAAGTGAGGAAAAGTTAGCATGGTGATTCGGATCGGATGTTTATAGGTTTCAGCACTGGATTGTAGTAGTTGAACTCTAGTTTAGTTTTGATGTATTTTGTACTTTTATACTGAGATGTATATGAGTTTGATTTCATTACGTTCCGCATTTAAAGAAAAAAATTTATGACCCAAATTACTTGATTTGTACATTGATCCTAATGATGATTAAGAATTGAATTAGCGTCCAGGTCCCCACATCATCAAAGAACGTTCGTAGGGACTTACAACAAGAGCTACGTCCGCTAATACCGGTGTAGTTGGAGTCAAGTGAATATTGTTCACGAATGGTATATAATAAATATCCAATTAATGTTTATTTAATTTAAATCAGACGAGTGTCCAAAGAATATTTTGAATGTCAAAATAAAATTTTAAAACTTTTGCTGCTATTTGAACATAAGAAAAACGAGATCCCTACAAGTCCAATTTTCATCAAGACTTCCGAGGGGGCCACTCTTTTGCCTTATCCAGTTGGCTGAGGAGTGATGATCCAGAGGCATTGCTTTCACCAGAGAGCTATATAACACACGGTGAGGATGGGTGACATGAAGACCGGAAAGAAGAAAACAAACAGGTCCATTGTAATGCCCAGAACTCTGATTGACATTTAGGAATTGATAGATATGTTATGAATAATGTATATAGAGATCAGACGTGGGAAATGAAGAAGTTTGGAATGAAAATAGAATTTTGAAGGAATGGCCGAAGCCATACCGCACCTGCACTGTATTTCCTACCGCCCCCGCGGTCAGTTATATCAGATTTGTGAAGTTTGTGCCGAAGTGAGACCGCACCCGCGCCTGGAAAGCCACCGCACCCGCGGTGCATGGCCAGTAGGGTAGGAAAATTTCAAAACACAGACCGCACCCGCGGTGCAAGAAGGACCGCACCCGCGGTCGTCAAAGTTCAGAAAATAAAAAGACATGCCGAAGCTGGAGCGCACCCGCGGTGCATAAGCCGCGCACCCGCGGTCGTATGTGCGAGAAATCCACCTTGAATTATTATGTTGACACATGTAGTTTAATGCATATGTGTAACCCTTTTCTTCATTTCAGCACGTCTAGCAGACCAGAAAAGGGAGGAAAAGCTCAAGAAAACCTCAACATCTTCATAGTTTGAATGGTGGTTGTGCTAAATCTACTCATCCGATTTTAATTCCGAGTCTAGATTATTGATCCCCTTGAGAAGAGCTTCAAAAGGGTACATGTTTTATAAAGTTCCTGCATGTTTCGAAATTTACATATGGAAGGAATTATGATTTGAATTCTAGATTGTGTTCTTGAGATTACGAGATACGTGTATTCACCACCGGATCGATTATCGGATGTCGTATATGATTGTATCGATTTCCAGCATGTATTATGGGGGAATTTCACAGATTTCAGAATATATATTTGTGGTGGATGGGATTATGAGTGATTGTGATTGATTATGATGTTATTGAATTATCGGTATCGAAGAATTACGCAGTTATGCTGTCAATTTATACCGAGACTGACTATTGAATTGTACAAGACTTGTTTAAGTTGTATATTGATAGATTATATCTACACATTGCCATTTAAGATTTGTATTGGCCACTTTGAACTCGAGATTTCGACTACGACAGATTGTTCGACACGAAAGGTATAAATGCATGTGAACACGGGAAGACACGACTCAATTCAGATTTGATACGAGTTTCCCAAAATCACATACTAGATTATTGTTTATGTTTGATTTTGATTATGTCTTGTTTATTGATTTATATTCAAGCCTTTGAGATAGGAGTCATTGAAAGATTGTCAAACCAGACGTTCGGTGTATCGACGCATAGGAGCAGATCATCTCCATGTGTAGACACTCGATACCGATCTGACCGGAGTCTAGGAATAAGACGTCCAGTTACCCCGATTGGGAGGGTAGGTGACAGATCAGTGAAGTCTTATTCACATCGGGATCCCTAGATTTAGAAATGAGTAGAGTCAAGAATTAGATAATGAATACAGATTTGTATTCATTTACTTGTCATAGATTATGATTCATATTTATTGAAACATGATATGCTTTTGTACATGATTTGATACATTGCATGCATACATGTTTTATACTGGGATTCGTTCTCACCGGAGTTTCCGGCTGTTGTCTTGTCTGTATGTGTGCATGACAACAGGTGGGGCAAGATCTGGGTCAAGAGCAAGATGAGAGATCAAGATTTGTGGTGATGTTGGGCATAGCAGATTACTAGTTGTTGTACTAGACTTGTACTTGAGTTTAAACACTAGTGTATGGTTGTACTTAAACAGACTTGTATGTACCTTATATTTGGTTAATCAAATAGAGACATCTTATGCTTTATTTATATACATGTTTAGAATGTTAAAAGCGAAAATTTGACCCGCATTTAGTATAAAGATCCATTTAATCCCAGAGAGATTTGATTTAGAGCCCGGGTCCCCACATCCATGTTAATGTCGGGAAGTTTCAAGTAACCTTTATTTGTTTTAGGGAATCGTTGTGTTTAACAAAATAGTTGGCGTTTACAGCATTGAACATGCAATTATACAAATGTCTAAATCGAAATATATTTACATGTAAACACTTAAAAAGTGGAGAAAATGTTTTAAAAAATCTGTACTTCTCTTCTATATTTTTTTTGTTTGCATAAATAATTAAATAAAAAAAATTAAGGCCCAAAACCCTTTCCCAAAGCCATGGCAAGTTACTATGTCCATTTTCAATGCTAGTGGCCGAATTTTGTTCATCGACAGTCAAGATTTGTATTAACAATAATTCTTACATTGAAGAAATTACAATTGGCAAACCACGGGTTTCCTATACTTAAGATTAACTTGTAAAATAAACCTCTTGTGCTGTTTTAAAACATTTTAAAACACTCCATGAAATATTAGTTAGTAAAATTTACTGTTTGTTACATATAATGAAGATTTTTTAAAAAAAATTAATGAGTTAAGATCCTACTGCATGGTTAAAAGATCGATAGAGTTAAACCTTCCGTTGAATTTTATTTTTTTTTTGTGATATGCATCCTTTTTTATGCGTATACAAATGCAGTTGTGTAGAAATTAAAATATGAAACGTCGATATTTATCATTTTTTATATAATAAAAACACTTTTTCCTTGATTTGAGAAAAATCCTTTTGCAAAAAAATTATAAAATTTCACGTGCTATATGAGGAAGAAAAATAATAAATCATGTATCTATTATATTCAAAGTAGGGACAAATTAAGAAATGAACCTAATCAAAATTTATTTTAGTTACAATTTTCTTTGACTGTTTTATTTTTTGATTGCATATTTACATATAAAATATAACATTTGTCTGTTTTAGGAAATCAAATATAAAGGACTTGTACTTTGGGTATTGGACGATTACATCACTTAAGTCCTTGATTTTATCTTAGAAGCCCCATTCTCACGTAGAATTTTTAAGTTGAATGAGCCACACGAACATAGCAACGCCTAGTTGAGATCAAACTCTAATAGGGGGGAGGTTTACCATTTTTATTTTTGGACTATATTCGGATTTTACTATATGTAATTTGACGGATTTGTATAATGTTTTAAGTTCCGTTTTTATATTTATGTTGAGACTTGGATTATGTTAATTTAAGTATTAATTGTGCATCCATTAGTTAATCAATGGTAGCGTGCAGCGTTTGACTTTACATTAGGTTGTATCGGAGCATGCAAGATTTTTGGGACATAGAAATTGAGTTTCAATGACTTAGAATTTATATTTTAGTGAAGAGTGTCATAAAGCGTTGTGTCACGGCAGTCAGCAGCACCTATCGGTGCAGGAGATTAGGCAGCATGCATATACTGTCGACTAAAAGCGCATGGAAAAGAATTGAAAAAAAGGAAGGAGAAATCCAGGAATGTAATGAACGAAGAAAGTTGGAAAACCAAGACGTAAAGTTCGGCGATCCAGCGCCCAGAAGCCGGCGATCGAACGCTTGTCGGGTGGAACTAAAAAACCGAGACGCAAAGTTCGGCGAGGGATCATCGCCTCGTGTCTTACAGTTTTATTTCAACAAGGACTCTAGGATTTAAATAGAGGATATATCATATTATCTGGGTTTTCTAATCAGACTTTCGATAGCGTATAACGAGATGACCCAAGAAGAAAAGGAAGCAAGAAGACGACGACATCAGGTGTGACGGAGAAGCATATTCAAATCAATGTTTTTCTTCCTTGTCTATTAGATTCATGCTTAGATTGAGGAACATGATTTCATATTCTCTCACTTTTTCATGAACTAAATTTATTTTATAAGAAAACGACGTAGCTTGATTTGAAATATGTTTTTAACTCTTTAATTTATATATTTGAATTCTTCTTCATTTATTTGTGTTTTCTTGAATGTAAGTTTTTCAATTTTCTGGTCATAGATTGATTGATAAAATAATCGTGATATATTACTTGGAGAGAAGATATAGAATAAAATCATAGGAAAACACATCGTGAATGTTTTTATAGTTCGGAAAACATAACTTTATTGAAGCCACTGAAAGAACAGTTGAATGTATCTATCGATTATGTTAAGTTTATGACAAGAATATCGAAATCAATATTAAAATGGAAAAATTTAGGTTCAATCCCTGAAAAAAAAAAAGCATTGTTACTGTACTCAGGGATTGAACCCTAATTTTTGCCACACTTTTCATATAAAATAAAATGAAATAAAATAATCAGTCACCGCAGCTGCCGCTTCTCCTCCCTCATCAAAGCATTGTCATCGTCTGAAATTTTTTTGATTCGGATATTGTTCTAATTAAAAATTACTAAAATGTTACAGATATGTTACATATCTGTAACATTTTAGTAATTTTCAGGTATTGAACCCTAATTTTTACCACATTTTTCATATAAAACTAATGTACCAATACATGCATTGTGAAACGTCTGTCCTTTTTATTGCTTTAAAAGTACTAGAAATTTTTTTTTTCTATCCTAATTTTCGAGATTTACAATTAAACACAAGAAAATATTTTCATAAAATATTTTTCCCTCTTTAAAATTAAACTTCAATCAACTAGTATAAAAACTTCGAGGGAAATAATAAACTTGTCTACTGTTTTACCAAAATTAGAAAGCAATAGTTTGAAAAGTAAAGCCCATACTAAACCTCTCAAAAATCTCTCGAAAGCATAAATAAATAGTCTTAAAATCTTTAACTTAAATCAATAAATCATAATGCGGAAACTGAAGCGCTGGTCCTCGGGTTGTGTGCACCTTCAGTCCAGTAGAATCATCCGTCAAGAACCCCATCAATACCACCTGCATCCATCACACCTAGTGAGTCTAAAAACTCAACACACCATAACCTTGATAACGAGTAGTAAGTATAAAACCACATGCAACAGTGAAAATACTTTTAAGTAAAAATACTTTTCATGATATGCAATAAAATCTTGATCATTTTTCCTTATCATGACATAAACCATTTAACTTGATCATAATCATTTTTCCTTTTCCTTTTCCTTTTCCTTTGTTGAATTCAGATCGTTTATTGTGACTTTCCTGATCATGCTCATGAAGGTCGATGGATCCATCTAACTAACCACAGTACTGGGCGGCGGGGACATCAGCGACACTCTCACCGGTCAACTGAGCCTCAATTGGCCTATCATTATCGAATAGAAATACGATCGTCGGGGCTCCCTCTGGAGCCTTTTCTCATAAATGGGCTCCCTCTGGGGCCTTTTCCCCTCACGACATTCTCATTCTTCCGTTACCACATTTCCGTTGCCACTTTTCCGTTACATAAATTCGTAATGATGGAAACACGATCGTCGGGCTCCCACTGGGACCATAACCCTCACGACGTCGCCAACATTAACGAACTAGTCACAATAACACCACATCCTTCAACATTATCATTTGCATCACTTAGAAAAATCATGAACAATAATTACGTTTTTCTTTTTAAACCAAGCATGCAACGTATATTTTAAATGTCTTCTTTAATTCAATAAAAATCCCTTTCGACATTTAAAATCATAAATAATTCATGTTAAATTCATAAACATTTAAAAATAGCATAAATAACATGAAAACAGCATTTCGGGCACTGCCATGACCTTTACTAATTTTCCGACGTAAAAAGACAGTTACCTCTGGACTCGAATTTTTACGAATTCGACTTTTTTCTTGATTTCATGACTCTAAAATGCCCCAAATAATTATTTAAGCCTATATGAATTTTCCGTAATTTTATTTGGCTTACAAATTAGACTTTTTCAATTTATCTTTTATTAATTATTTTAACGGTGTTTTATTCCCGAAAAATACCAAACGTTATTATAAAATTCCTAAATTCTAAATTTAGTCGTTTTATATTATTTTAGCCCTTATGGATCACGACTCGACCCCCGTGAGTCATTTTCCAATTTTTCTTCGTTTTAGAACTCAATTTGACATCTAAACTTCGACCCCGAGCCATCTCTTAAATTTATCGAGTTACTCCCGAACCATATCGAGCCGAAAGATGCCCAACATGTTAAAGTTACCTACTGGATTCTAAGTTGACAAGGAAACCACCCAAAACCCAGAAACGAACCCTCCCTTGAGACACAGACAAGCTGGCCGAGAGTTGCACCTAGACTAGGACTCTTGTTTGGCTTCTAGGATTCTTCCCCACGCACCCAACCGCTGAACCCACCTGTTATACACCCTCTAAGGACCCTAAGGACCAGACATGGCCCAGCATAAACCCCCTGAACCGCGCGCCCAAGCAGGTGCGAAGTGCAGGACCCTGCACGCGATTTCCTGGACTCTCGGGTAGAGTCCTTCTCGCGAAGGACTCTTCGCCGCCTCACAGATCGAGCCCTAGCTATGCTAGGACTCTACTTTGGTCTCCCCCACGCCCATGGCTAGCCCCTGGACAAGCCAACCAAGCCCCTAACCCTGCATGCGAAAGACCCGAACCCTACCCTCATGACAGCAGCTCTCGGCTGCTGCATGATTCTCTTTTTCTTCCTTCTTCCTTTTTCATGGCTGGTTTAAACGTGGTGTGTGGGACTCATAAACACAATTCCGAACCTTACCTACATCATGGCAGTCCCATATACATGCATATAACAATTTTAGTGTGCACAAAACACAACAGCCGAAGGTATAAATGCAGCAAATCAGTTTTTCTTTGGAAGAATTAAAGTGTTTCATGCATCCACAATTTTAAGTAAATAATATGACATGATGGATGAGAAAAGGAGTTTAGGGTGTGCCTTTGCGTAGATTATGCTCGACTAAACGATGACGACGAAGAACGGAGGAGACGACGGGTTGAACTTGTTAGAGTAGATGCCCTGCAAGCCAACGGTTGGCTAGGGAATTTATTGACTCAAGTGAAATAAACAATCTTTATTTTAATATAATTTAACTTTTTATGGTCTTGTTATACTTTATCTGTATACCCATGCAAACAGCATAGATAAAGTCCTTGATTATGCTTTAATACAAATGAATCGTACTTCGATGTTGAAACTCATTTGTAAACACTGCATACTCTAAATTCGTTCCTAGTCGATTCAGCCGCCTAAAATAGGGATAAAGGCCGCTTGAGCTCGAGACTAGCATCTGTGATGTTGTGTACTGTGTTTCTTGGTAAGGGCATAGAGATGTCCAAACATGCAGATGGGTAGTCATATGATGATTATACCGAACAACCCTCCCTCGGACTTTCCAAGTGGTTATCATTCATCGAGAGGATAAGTTCGTGGTTATGATTGTACACCATTAGTCCTTACGACCCGGGACAACACTGAGGCTCTATATGCTAGGGCTGTGCTTTGACTCGTTTACCGGCTCCAGGAGAGTCATCAGGTGGCGAGGTTGGGTATAGTTGCGACACATATAGGAGCCAGTGCATTGTAGTCGGGGATTCACCGCTCACCTGCGGGTGTGGATATCCTATGTGATCTAATGAAATAATAGTGCATGGAATCTCTGGCCAGAGTATGAGATGTACTTTGGAGAAGGAGTTCTCCAATAGTACACGCGATGCCACTATTATAGTTATCACATAGTTATCGAATTAATATGCAACCCTCGATGAACCAATGATTGTAGATTCGATCGGGATATATGAGATGAAGGGACCGTACTGTACATTAATCATAATCTACTGGTTCTTACAGGCACTATCAGTGATACCTAGGGGATCATGGGGCGATGCTACTAGACGCTCTTACCATGATCCGATGGGTGCTATCAGAAATGAGTTCTGACATTCTTGATCAAGGTGTTGATGAAAAGAATGGGGCTAACTAGGGTAAGCCCGAATAAAGGATTATGTCCTGAATCACAAAGAGTTGTGAACCCACGGCTAGCTGTATCCCTGAACCATTGAGGGTCACACAAGCACTGGATCGTTTGTTCCCGTTGAGAGAATAAATTCAAGGAGTTGAATTTATATTATGATATAGTAAATTCAAGGAGTTGAATTTATGATAATTAAATTTTGAGAAAATAAATTCAAGGAGTTGAATTTATGATATAGTAAATTTAAGAAGTTGAATTTATGAAATTTGGAGAGAATAAATTCAAGTAGTTGAATTTATAAAATTTGAGGATTTAATTTATTAAACTCAAATGTTGGGTTTATTAAATATTAAATTTTGGAGGTGATGTAAATTCAAGTAGTTGAATTTATAATTTAAATAATAAATTCAAATGTTGAATTTATAATGTATTTAATTTATTAAGCTCAAAAGTTGAGTTGATTAATTAATAAATTAAATATGATGGATAATATGTTTAATGGGCTTGTAGGGGTACAAGTCCAACATATTAAATAATTAAAGTTTTAATGGACTTTGATTAAATTAATTAAACTAGTTGGACTAGCCCAATTAATTAAATCAAGCCCGTTATTGTTAATTATGTAATTAGGGTTTAATTTAAATATAAATAACACATGCAAACATCTAAACCCTAGCCACCACCACCAAAACTCACGTGAACCTCCCTTTCAAAAGAAAAAAAATTTGGCCACCTTGAATTTTTAGGGTTTGAGCCGTCTCTCAAAATAATTCTCATGCGTTAAATATCTTCCAATATTTCTAGTGTAATTTAGAAGAGGAACAAATCATCTAGTCGTGGACCTGATTAGAAGAAAGGAGTCCTTGAAGAAAGTTCGTAGGGAATTCATCAAGAGCTAGATCCGCCTATACCGGATTAGTTGGAGCCAAGTGAATTTATTCACAAAAGGTATAATTCAACACCCTATGAATGTTTAATTTGTTAAATCATACGAACGTCCAAAGCAATATTATTTTGTTTTTCAAAATAAAATAAAAATTTTTAAATCTTCCGCTGCGTTTGGCCGTGTAGAAAACCAGATCCAACAGTGGTATCAGAGCCAGGTTTTCTAAATCGTATGGTTTTGATATATTGAATAATTTATTTCTAACCACACAAGAAAATTTTTCAGAAAATTTAGCACCACGAAAATTTATTTTTCCAGATTTTCGAAAAAAAAAAAAAGAATTAATCTGCCCGGAACTGTTCCGGGCAGTCCGTGCGCGCACCGCTCTAGCGCAGGCGCCGGCACCTGCGCGCACAGCGCGGACGCCTGCGCGCGGCGTCGGCGCGCCTGTGCCCTCCGCGCTAGTGCAGGCGTGCGACGCCTGCGCGCGGCGTCGGCGCGCCTGTGCGCGTTCTGCGCGCACAGGGCCGCTGCCGCTGCCCGAACGACGGCTGCCCGGGAGCGTCTCGGGAAGCGCGCTGAATAATGGGCTTGAATTGTTTGGGCCTGGGTGCGATTTTCTGATTTTTCAAATTTTTGGGTAAAATTGATATTTTTGAAAATTTGTTCAATTTTTATTTTGGAAAATTGATTTTTAGAAAATTAATAATTTTCTTGTGAAATAAATAATTAGAATATGATTTTAATTATTTATGGTAAAAATGAGTTTTTTACAAGAAATCAATTATTATTGATTTAATTGGAAATTAAATAAAGAGGTTTATTTAATTTATTAAATTCTTTAATAATTGTGGTGGTTTGTGATAAATTATTAGATATATGATTTATCAATTAATTAAATTGTTTAATTAAATTGATGTTAATATTTGATATTAAATGCATGAAGGATGATCGAGAGCCTTGACCAATGTGTTAGGTGTATGTTAGGATATTTTACTGTTTTTTATTCATTTTTATAATATTTGATATTATTAAAGTGGACCTGGTTTATGGCCCGTTCCCACCCCCATGAGATGTATCCCTTATGTGCCATGGCTATTCAAATGTAATAATTAGAAATAGTGAAAGATCAAGACTGGAAGATGGTGGGCCCGATGATCAAGACGAAGACATGTAAAATATTGGAAGCTTTTGTAATAAGTTGCATTTGCATCCCTGCATTCACCTAGGTTTGGACCTGGATCCATGTATGGCTCACATGGATCTAATAGTGTTGGCGATCGATCATCCTTATTTATTGTTGAATGTCATATTATGATATATATGCGATATATAGTAGTATGCATGTATGTATATTATTATATAATATAGTTGCATGAATCCGGCAAACATACAAACTCGTGGCACGCGATTTTTAAATTAAAATGATGAGACAATTTTAAAATTAAAATCCCTCATTTTGAATAAGATTCAAAATTTATATCAAACCGAAAAAGTAAAAATTAAAGGAGTTTAATTTTTCCTTGCCTTCCATCAACCGTGGTTGCATGTTGATGGCTACCCGCGGACAGTGTCTGGCTCATATTATTGGGGAGGCCTGTACGCCGGAAAGCTGTGACTTCCACCGGACATATGATTTGAATTGAGTGGAACTCCCATGACTTCGGCTCATATTATTGGGGGAACTCATGGCGACCGTCTACTACAATTCAATATTGATGGGTTGGTTTGACACGCGAAAATAAACGACGTCATATTATTGGGTCCTTATTAAACGTGAGGCAAAACACGCGGAGGTTGCATAGGGATGCAATTGGACTCTACTTTTTAGAAATTATAATTGGCTGATATTATTCGGGATTATAATTGGCTAATTGGACTCTACGTGCCCACTAAAGAAATACGATTTCTCTTTTTCATCAGAGGGTGGTGGAAATGTCAAAATAGTGGGAGTGAGATTTATAAAATAAAAATCCATATTTTATATCTTAAAATTATTTTAAAATAATCAGCAACCATTATTCTGTTTCCGTATCAGTATATTTTCGATTTCGTCACGTAATCAATTTTTATTATTAACAAGCTAATCAAATCTAATTTTCAAGACTGGTTGAAAAAATTGTTCTGAATTCAGAGAAAATAGCATACACACTAATGTCAGTCTTGTTGAACTGACAAAACATGCAAGATGGTAGGACCATAGTATGCAAGCTAAAGTGTAACATGCTCGCTTTTATGTCAAATGAACTGTAGGGACAGTTTGAGGAAATGTTGAATGCTGCTGACATTCGAATGCATGTGCAAGAGTTGCATGGTGCATGAAACTCGTACGATCATGCACACCACTTTCAAAGAGCTCGTGACTACACATATGAAAGATGGGGCTTTGGCTCATGAGCGTAGTGTACGTATGATTGTGCTTATTGAGAAAGTGGTGGGCTTGGAATATGTGATTCCTAACGAGTTACTAGATAACATCAATTTGTTGTCTTTCTCTTCCTCATTTGACGAGGTTATGGTGAACTTCAATTTGAATAAGATAGATGATAGCCTTGAGGAGCTAGTCAATATACTTATGACTTATGAGATCACCATAAAACAAGTAATTGTTGTTTTTCTAATGGGCCTCTCGTCAGACGAAAAATGGCCCACAAGGTAAGGGAAAGAAATGTTCTGCCTCTCACAAGAAAAACAAACTCAATAAAAGACAAACTCTGAAGGACACTTAAAGGGCTTACAAAGCCCGATAAGTCAGAACATATTTATTTCACTGCAAGAAGTTCGGACATAAGAAATTATATGTGCCAGAAATGTTCTGGAAATAATAAGTGAATGTCCAAGTAAACATGATTTCAACAACAAACAAATGAAAGTTAGATGATCCAAATCCCGCACAAATATGGCACGCTAGATTATGTCACATTTCCCAAAGAAGGATGCATAAACTAGTGGGAGAAGGCATGTTTGACTTGTCAGACAAATTCTCTACTTGCTTGTAAATCCTGTCTAAAAGGAAAAATGACTAAGACTCCATTCAATGGAAACGTGGAACGTGCACATGGTCTATTGGATTGGATCCACACAGACGTTTGTGGCCCGCTAAGTGTTAGCACAAAATATGGGCAATCCTACTTCATTACCTTTACTGATGACCATTCGATGTATGGGTGTGTTTATTTGATAAAACACAAATCTGAAACATTTGAAAAGTTCAAAGAATTCAGATCTAAAGTAGAAAATCAGCAAGAAAGAAGTATTAAGGCATTTCTATCTGATCGAGGTGGAGAATACTTAAGTGCTGAATTTTTGGGTTATCTAAAAGAGAATGAGATTCTCTCACAGTGAACTCCACCAGCAACACCACAATTGAATGGTGTTTCTGAACGTCATAAGCGAACCTTGTTGGACATGGTCCGATCAATGATGAGATTCACTGAATCGCCTACATCGTTTTGGGGCTTTGCGCTTGAAACTGCGGCATTGTTGTTGAATAATGTTTATACTAAAGCAGTGGATAAAACACCATATGAGATATGGATGGGTAAAACTCCCAAATATTCTTACATGAGAATATGGGGATGTCCTGCTTACGTGAAGCAGACAGTGGGAGACAAATTGGATAGTAGATCCACTTTGTGCTACTTTGTAGGATATCCAAAGAATTCTATTGGATATTATTTTTATCATCCTAATGAAGAAAAAGTGTTTGTTTCAAGGAATGCCACCTTTTTGGAAAGGGAGTTTCTATTAGATAGAAAAGGCAAGATGATAGAACTTGAAGAAATTCAAGATACTCCATCAACTATAGAAGTTGAACCCATTTCCCAAGAACCAGTAGTTGAAGTACAAGCTTCTAGAAGGTCTGATAGGGTTATTAGACCACCTGCAAGATATACGCTTCTTCATGAACAAGGCCATGATGAGTCTTGTGTTGGATGTGATCCAATGAATTTCAAAGAAGCATTATCTGATACTGATTCAACCAAATGGCTTGAAGCCATGCAGTCAGAAATGGACTCTATGTATTCAAACCAAGTCTGGACATTAGTGGATCCACCTGAGGGAATCATTCCATAGGATGCAAATGGATCTACAAAAGAAAGCTTGGGGCGGATGGGAAGGTAGTGACCTTCAAAGCAAGACTGGTTGCAAAAGGTTATACTCAAAGACAAGGAATCGACTATGAGGAAACTTTTTCACCAGTAGCTATGTTTAAGTCCATTAGAATACTACTAGCCATAGCAGCATGGTATGACTATGAGATATGGCAAATGGATGTAAAGACTGCATTCCTCAATGGAGACATCAAAGAAGAAATTTATATGTCTCAACCTGAGGGATACACATCAGTAGGAAGTGAGCGTAAGGTATGCAAACTTCAGAGATCAATATATGGTCTCAAGCAGGCATCAAGGAGTTGGAACCTCAGATTTGACAGCACTATCAAAGAGTTTGGTTTTGTTAAGAATCCAGAGGAACAATGTGTGTACAAGAAAGTTAGTGGGAGTGTAGTGACATTCCTAGTACTTTATGTTGATGATATCCTGCTCATTAGGAATGATGTAGGATTACTGCAATCAACTAAAGTATGGTTAGCAAGTAAATTCTCCATGAAAGACATGGGTGAACCATCCTATGTATTGAGAATACAAATCTATAGAGATAGATCAAAAGGATGTTGGGGCTCACCCAAGCGATTTATATCGATATCATTCTAAATAGATTCTCTATGGAAGAGTCCAAGAGAGGATACTTACCAATGTGTCATGGTACTACTCTATCTAAAGCTATGTGTCCCAAAACTGATGAAGAGATAGAGATGATGACACGTATTCCATATGCGTCAGCCATTGGTAGTATCATGTATGGTCTAATATAGACACGTCCTGATGTTGTTTGCGCTCTGAGTGTTACAAGCAGATATCAGGCAAACCCTGATCCAATGCATTGGAAGGCCGTGAAAGATATTCTTAAGTACTTGAGAAGGACTAAGAACTTGTTCATGGTCTAAGGGGTGGAGAATTGAAATTGGAAGGCTACACTGATTCTAGCTTCCAATGTGACGCAGATGATTCGAAATCGACCTCTGGTTTTGTATTCATGCTATATGGTGCGGCTTTCTCTTGGAAAGGTTCCAAGCAAGACACCGTTGCGGATTCCACCACTGAAGCTGAATACATTGTTGCATCTGATGCAGTCAAAGAGGTAGTTTGGATGAGGAATTTTGTCCAAGAGTTGGGCGTTATTCCTAATTGAGTTGATCCAGTCCCGTTGTACTGGGACAGCACTGGTGCCGTTGCGCAAGCAAAGGAACCAAGGTCTCATCAGCGATCCAAACATGTACTGAGGAAGTTCCACGTCATACGGGAGATAGTGGGAAGAGGAGACATATAAGTCGAAAGACTCCCCTCTGCAGATAATGTTGTTGATCCACTTACAAAGCCCTTGCCAGGACCATTGTTTGAAAAGCATCGCGAAGCAATGGGATTAAGGGTAGTTGGCTCTAGGGCAAGTGGGAGATTGTTAGAGTAGATGCCCTGCAAGCCAACGGTTGGCTAGGGAATTTATTGACTCAAGTGAAATAAACAATCTTTATTTTAATATAATTTAACTTTTTATGGTCTTGTTATACTTTATCTGTATACCCATGCAAACAGCATAGATAAAGTCCTTGATTATGCTTTAATACAAATGAATCGTACTTCGATGTTGAAACTCATTTGTAAACACTGCATACTCTAAATTCGTTCCTAGTCGATTCAGCCGCCTAAAATAGGGATAAAGGCCGCTTGAGCTCGAGACTAGCATCTGTGATGTTGTGTACTGCGTTTCTTGGTAAGGGCATAGAGATGTCCAAACATGCAGATGGGTAGTCATATGATGATTATACCGAACAACCCTCCCTCGGACTTTCCAAGTGGTTATCATTCATCGAGAGGATAAGTTCGTGGTTATGATTGTACACCATTAGTCCTTACGACCCGGGACAACACTGAGGCTCTATATGCTAGGGCTGTGCTTTGACTCGTTTACCGGCTCCAGGAGAGTCATCAGGTGGCGAGGTTGGGTATAGTTGCGACACATATAGGAGCCAGTGCATTGTAGTCGGGGATTCACCGCTCACCTGCGGGTGTGGATATCCTATGTGATCTAATGAAATAATAGTGCATGGAATCTCTGGCCAGAGTATGAGATGTACTTTGGAGAAGGAGTTCTCCAATAGTACACGCAATGCCACTATTATAGTTATCACATAGTTATCGAATTAATATGCAACCCTCGATGAACCAATGGTTGTAGATTCGATCGGGATATATGAGATGAAGGGACCGTACTGTACATTAATCATAATCTACTGGTTCTTACAGGCACTATCAGTGATACCTAGGGGATCATGGGGCGATGCTACTAGACGCTCTTACCATGATCCGATGGGTGCTATCAGAAATGAGTTCTGACATTCTTGATCAAGGTGTTGATGAAAAGAATGGGGCTAACTAGGGTAAGCCCGAATAAAGGATTATGTCCTGAATCACAAAGAGTTGTGAACCCACGGCTAGCTGTATCCCTGAACCATTGAGGGTCACACAAGCACTGGATCGTTTGTTCCCGTTGAGAGAATAAATTCAAGGAGTTGAATTTATATTATGATATAGTAAATTCAAGGAGTTGAATTTATGATAATTAAATTTTGAGAAAATAAATTCAAGGAGTTGAATTTATGATATAGTAAATTTAAGAAGTTGAATTTATGAAATTTGGAGAGAATAAATTCAAGTAGTTGAATTTATAAAATTTGAGGATTTAATTTATTAAACTCAAATGTTGGGTTTATTAAATATTAAATTTTGGAGGTAATGTAAATTCAAGTAGTTGAATTTATAATTTAAATAATAAATTCAAATGTTGAATTTATAATGTATTTAATTTATTAAGCTCAAAAGTTGAGTTGATTAATTAATAAATTAAATATGATGGATAATATGTTTAATGGGCTTATAGGGGTACAAGTCCAATATATTAAATAATTAAAGTTTTAATGGACTTTGATTAAATTAATTAAACTAGTTGGACTAGCCCAATTAATTAAATCAAGCCCGTTATTGTTAATTATGTAATTAGGGTTTAATTTAAATATAAATAACACATGCAAACATCTAAACCCTAGCCACCACCACCAAAACTCACGTGAACCTCCCTTTCAAAAGAAAAAAAAAATTTGGCCACCTTGAATTTTTAGGGTTTGAGCCGTCTCTCAAAATAATTCTCAGGCGTTAAATATCTTCCAATATTTCTAGTGCAATTTGGAAGAGGAACAAATCATCTAGTCGTGGACCTGATTAGAAGAAAGGAGTCCTTGAAGAAAGTTCGTAGGGCAATTCATCAAGAGCTAGATCCGCCTATACCGGATTAGTTGGAGCCAAGTGAATTTATTCACAAAAGGTATAATTCAACACCCTATGAATGTTTAATTTGTTAAATCATACGAACGTCCAAAGCAATATTATTTTGTTTTTCAAAATAAAATACAATTTTTTAAATCTTCCGCTGCGTTTGGACGTGTAGAAAACCAGATCCAACAGAACTTGCTTTGTTAACCTTCGAATTCCTTCCAAGATGTGCAGCCGTGTGTGTGTGTGATATTGAAGTGCCGTGAGTGTTAAGTTTTCAGAAAAGAGGCGGCCGAAAGTTTTTGTGAAGTATAGAATAGGTTGTGACAAAATACACTTTAAATACTAATTAAATTTTCTAACTAGGCTTAGGCCTATTAAGCCATAAATTAAAGCCCAATTAAATTAATTAGATTTTAAATAAAATAATAACAAGGTTTTCTTTTAAATAAAAATGTGAATTTAATAGCCGGGATGCCCGAAAGCTCGAATTTTATTTGAAAAGCCAATACCTATAAAAATTACGTTCCGGCGTATAAAATCAACTCAAAGCCCCATACTTTCAAAATTTACTTAAAAACATCGGCCGCATTTTAAATAATTAAAAATAATTATTTAACAAAAATCCTTTACATTTTTAGCCCTCGGTCCCCGTTCCTCGATCGTCACTTGAATTTTCCTAAAAATACCATTTTAATGCATGAAGACAATAAATATCTAAATTAGCACGAAAACAGGTAAGTCACATAATTAATTAACAACTAAACTTAATTAATTAATTCATTTTCATAATTTCTTAGATTTGCATGCCGTTGGATTACGAAATCTTTAATTTGGACCTTACAATTCCTCCCCCTTAAATGAAATTTCGTCCTCGAAATTAGGACTTACCGAATAGATCTGGATAGCGACTTCTCAAGTCACTCTCGGTTTCCCAAGTAGCTTCCTCTTCCGAGTGATTCAGCCACTTGACCTTGACCATTGGAATGACTCTGTTTCGCAATCGCCTTTCTTGTCTTGCTAAGATTTGGACTGGCCTTTCTTCATATGTCATGTTTGGAGTTAGTTGGAGAGGCTCATAATTAAGTACATGCGACAGATTCGACATGTACTTCCGCAGCATTGAAATATGGAACACATTGTGAACTCCTGATAGCGCTGGTGGCAAGGCCACTTTATAAGCTAGTGTTCCAATCCTCTCCAAAATCTCGAACGGACCAATAAATCTCAGACTAAGTTTGCCTTTCTTGCCGAAGCGCATAACACCTTTCATGGGTGCTATCTTTACAAACACATGATCGCCCATTGCAAACTCTAAGTCCCTTCGCCTCTTGTCCGCATAACTTTTCTGACGGCTTTGTGCAGTCTTCATTCTATCACGAATTTTGACTACAAGCTCAGCTGTCTCCTCTATCACATCTGGACCAATATCTCTTCTTTCCCCAACCTCGTCCCAATGAATAGGAGATCTACACTTTCTTCCATAGAGTGCCTCAAAAGGAGCCATCCCGATTGATGATTGAAAACTGTTATTGTAGGTGAACTCCACTAGAGGTAATTTCGGTTCCCAACTGCCTTGGAAATCGATAACGCATGCTCGCAGTAGATCCTCTAATATCTGAATAACTCTCTCTGACTGACCATCGGTCTGAGGATGGAACGATGTACTAAATAATAACTTGGTCCCCATCGCTGCATGCAGACTTTTCCAAAAATATGAAGTAAAACGCGGGTCTCTGTCCGAAACAATGGACACTGGAATCCCATGCAGACGAACTATCTCTCGAATATATAACTCTGCATACTGAACCATGGTGAATGTCGTCTTAATAGGTAGAAAATGCGCTGATTTTGTAAGACGGTCAACTATCACCCAAATGGCATTCAGTCCTCTAACAGTTTTAGGCAATCCCACAACAAAGTCCATGGTGATATTTTCTCATTTCCACTCGGGAATAGAGAGTGGCTTCAACTTTCCCGCTGGTCTTTGATGCTCTGTCTTGACTTGCTGACAAGTCAAACACTCGGATATGTATCTCAGGATGTCCCTCTTCATGCCTGGCCATCAATATAACAACTGCAAATCTTTATACATCTTGGTACTGCCCGGATGAATGGAATATGGTGTGTCATGGGCTTCCTTCATAATAAGATTTTTTTAAATAATTAATGAGCTAAGATCCTACTGCATGGTTAAAAGATCGATAGAGTTAAAGCCTTCCGTTGATTTTTTTTTTTTTGTGATATGCATCCTTTTTTATGCGTATACAAATGCAGTTGTGTAGAAATTAAAATATGAAACGTCGATATTTATCATTTTTTATATAATAAAAACACTTTTTCCTTGATTTGAGAAAAATCCTTTTGCAAAAAAATTATAAAATTTCACGTGCTATATGAGGAAGAAAAATAATAAATCATGTATCTATTATATTCAAAGTAGGGACAAATTAAGAAATGAACCTAATCAAAATTTATTTTAGTTACAATTTTCTTTGACTGTTTTATTTTTTGATTGCATATTTACATATAAAATATAACATTTGTCTGTTTTAGGAAATCAAATATAAAGGACTTGTACTTTGGGTATTGGACGATTACATCACTTAAGTCCTTGATTTTATCTTAGAAGCCCCATTCTCACGTAGAATTTTTAAGTTGAATGAGCCACACGAACATAGCAACGCCTAGTTGAGATCAAACTCTAATAGGGGGGAGGTTTACCATTTTTATTTTTGGACTATATTCGGATTTTACTATATGTAATTTGACGGATTTGTATAATGTTTTAAGTTCCGTTTTTATATTTATGTTGAGACTTGGATTATGTTAATTTAAGTATTAATTGTGCATCCATTAGTTAATCAATGGTAGCGTGCAGCGTTTGACTTTACATTAGGTTGTATCGGAGCATGCAAGATTTTTGGGACATAGAAATTGAGTTTCAATGACTTAGAATTTATATTTTAGTGAAGAGTGTCATAAAGCGTTGTCTCACGGCAGTCAGCAGCACCTATCGGTGCAGGAGATTAGGCAGCATGCATATACTGTCGACTAAAAGCGCATCGAAAAGAATTGAAAAAAAGGAAGGAGAAATCCAGGAATGTAATGAACGAAGAAAGTTGGAAAACCAAGACGTAAAGTTCGGCGATCCAGCGCCCAGAAGCCGGCGATCGAACGCTTGTCGGGTGAAACTAAAAAACCGAGACACAAAGTTCGGCGAGGGATCATCGCCTCGTGTCTTACAGTTTTATTTCAACAAGGACTCTAGGATTTAAATAGAGGATATATCATATTATCTGGGTTTTCTAATCAGACTTTCGATAGCGTATAACGAGATGACCCAAGAAGAAAAGGAAGCAAGAAGACGACGACATCAGGTGACGGAGAAGCATATTCAAATCAATGTTTTTCTTCCTTGTCTATTAGATTCATGCTTAGATTGAGGAACATGATTTCATATTCTCTCACTTTTTCATGAACTAAATTTATTTTATAAGAAAACGACGTAGCTTGATTTGAAAATATGTTTTCAACTCTTTAATTTATATATTTGAATTCTTCTTCATTTATTTGTGTTTTCCTGAATGTAATTTTTTCAATTTTCTGGTCATAGATTGATTGATAAAATAATCGTAATATATTACTTGGAGAGAATCTAGACTAAAATCATAGGAAAATATATCATGAATGTTTTTATAGTTTGGAAAACATAACTTTATTGAAGCCACTGAAAGAATAATTGAATGTACCTATCGATTGATGTTAAGTTTATGACAAGAATATCGAAATCAATATTAGATGATAAATTCATTTGAGAAAGATAATGTTATTGGATAATAAACAAAATGAATTTAAAAATATAGACATCAACACAAATTTTACATAGCGAACAACAAAGTGAAATAGAACATCTAAATTCATTCTCTTATTAATTCTCAATTTTAAAGCTTGCATAATTTTAGTTTGATTTTCATTAATCGATCCAAACTCCTCTTTGAATTTCTAGATAATGTTAAAGATTGTTTTAATTAGATAAAGTTAAAGACTGTTTTAATTACAATACTTGACATGTTTCTCAATACTTCATTTTTCGTGAGAACAATACTTTACTCATCACATATTAAAATTTGATATTGTGTGCTTGCAAGATAAAAAAAACGCCACAACTCATCTCTCAAGTCGATAGTCAACTGCTGCAACTTCTACTACATCCAAGAGGAGGTCGAGTTCTTCAGAGCCCGGATGAAAAAACGAGTCTAGCTTTAAATCCTTTCATTAAATCCAAATTTTCCAAACCGAACACAATGCAAGAGAATACGAATAATACAAGTTCTCATTTCTCTGGAAACATAATTTAATATAATTTCACATAAATAATGGCATCAATTTTGAAATAGTAATTTCGTGTTGTCAAATATATGACAATATATTTCAAAAGAAAGAACCATTTAACCAACCTACATATGTCTGTCTTCCCTAGAATTTGAAAACAAATTAAACAAAATTTCCTCACCTGATTTGTGCTTAACCTGCTTAAGCATATTGCTTTCATGCATGAAAAACATGACTTGTAGATATATACCTTAGAAAATCTTCAGTTGTCCCTCCAATGCATTACATATACGTCTCACACAAAGACCAGCGCTTAAAGGAAGTCGAGATACTGCAAACAGAAGGAAAAAAACCGTAAAATGCATTGTCAACCAGTTCATGCCCACCACCCCTAATTATGTATGCTTTCATCAAGATTGATTTCTTCATCTTCATCAATAAGATGAAGCTTAATAGATTTTTCTTAGTTGTGTCTTTTTACTATATTTGACCGACAAAGCTTGAGATCTAAACCATAAGCATTTTCACTGGGCCAGAGAAGCTTGTGCATCCTCATTCTAAATCCAATTATCATCGCCAAATACAAGATCAGTTTTTTTACCATTGTTATCATTCACGCGCCCTCAATCAACCATTCATTGCTATAATTTATCTCATCCAAAGAAATAGGATTGATAATACAACGCATCTCATACCAACGGCTTAAAGCCCTATTAGACATAACATAAACCAAATCAATCAATCTTTTATCTTTTGGAATGAAGTCTAAGATATACAACTAATTGAAAATTCAAGTATTTGAACATACAAGTACAGGTATATTAAATTTCCAATAATAATATTCAATTCAAATTAAATTAAATTTTTGTCAATCGTGTGTAGCTTCATTGCAAAAGAAAAAAGGATTAGAGCAAAAAAGATTGAATAATTTAGTTTATACAAAGTTTATCGCTTCGCAGTGTCGATATGACACCATTAATATAATTTCTTTGGATGAGAATTAGATAATAGCAATGCATGGCTGATTGGAGGGATTGAATGATAATAGTGATGAAGAAAATAATTTTATATTTGATGATGACAATTGCAGTTTGGAGAGAAGTTACATGAGCTTATGGGGCTGGTAAAGATGCTTATGATTTAGATCTCGAGGTTCGTCTTCTTCAAAATAAGTAATGACAACTATAACAAAGGAAACTAAAAGAAGATCTACTACCTGTCATCTTAATGATGAAGAGAAAGACCGAGATTAAGATACAAAAGGTTACAAATCAGAAACTTATGGAGATGATTATGATGCAAGTTAAGGAAGACGAAGAGGGATTTGCTGACTTAGATGAAGTTTATTTTTAATTACACTAATTATTTACTAATGAATTTTTTATTTAAATTATTTAATAGTATGTGAAATATATTTTTATGCAATATTGTAGTAAACTTCCTTTGCGTATTTTAATCTACAATTTGTGCCTAGCATACCTTACTTTGATGAGACACGAGCCTCAAGTAGCACCTTTAATAACTATGACTACTCAATTATTCCACATGATTCTATTGTCAAGGGAATTCTACACATTTGCAGAATACACAAAATTGGAGAATGCTTGTGACATCAAGCTCTAACAACTTGAGAATTGCTTGAGCTCCATCATCACTATTTGATAGAGCTTGAGTTCATACTATTTTTTGCCTAGTCAGGTTATAACAGAGTGCGATTGGAGCTTGACTCAATTCAATTGCACCCTAAATTATGATGGCTGCCTTTAAGTAAAATAAAAATAACTTCTCGAACTCATTTGGCCAGGTCTCGTTTGTTAAGAAAGAAAGCCATGAAAGAATCATCTTTATACATATGATTTTCAAGAGCAAGCCCAATTGATTACTCTAAGATTGCATATGCCTTGGAAGATTTGGATTTGAGTAAGTGCTTGAAGGAAGACTTTGAAATGACTCCACATTGAGATGAATATAAAATTCTCTACGATGATTCAAAAAATAACTAGTTTTGAAATTAAAATTCATTTTCAAATGATGAACCCAAACAAAGCAATGGATTTGATTATCAAATTGATGTACCCAAACAAAGCAATGGATTTGAAATACATTGTTCAAATCCACTAATCCAAATGTAACCTAAAGGAATCATGAGGGTAGGAGAAAGAGACAATAATGTTCAATTAGCATCATTTATAGCCAGCAAAGACCAACTTTAGGGAATAAACATTGAAAAACAATGCTTTGTTCTAAAATAAATCTTGATGCTTGTGAGACCATATTATTTCATGATAGGATCCCTAAAGATGTGTGCCAGAAATTCCAGGGTACTTGATTGTTACTGGTCATGACTCGTGATAGTCTATAATAACAGTTACAAAAAACTACACTTAATCTGCATAAATGTGTACCCATGTAAGATAAAATAATGGAAGGTCGTTACATTAGGCAAGAAACTAAAGGTGTACCTACTGCACAAAATAAACTAATCGAAGGTCGTAGGTTAGGCAAGAAACTAAATGTGTACCCACACATGATTAAATAATCGAACGTCGATATATTAGGCAAGAAACTAAATGTGTAGCATTGCAATAAATAATAATCAAAGCACGTTACATTAGGCAAGAAACTACCTGCTATAAAATCATCTGTGTACTCATTATCAATCTTCCCATGAGCCATTGCACCAATCTAAGATAATATTTCAAAGTTCAGATATGAGAGCTCTGTAAACTAAGAAGGCCAAGTCAAAAAATTCAATTTCCCAAAAATGAGTAAAACTTACCACAAAAACTAGAGGGTTGTCATTGTTATTGCAAATGCTATCAAAATGCTTCAATAAATTCACTGCTTTTGAAGAAGTCGAGGAAAGCCCTAACATAGCATTATATGTTTTGTCATTGTAACATTGATGGATAAATTAAATCAGTTGGACCAATTGCATTTTATTGTTCACCTATTTTCTTTGAACCAACTGGTAGGTGCATGGTCACAGGGTTTTTGACCATCTGTAATAGCTTTCGACACTTACTTCCACCTGAACCTTTGATGCTCAAATTCTGAAACAACTGAGCTGCCAAGTATATATAGAAAGAAAGGGGCGATGAAAACTAATGCAAACACAAAAACAGCTCTAGACCAAAATACATAGAAGAGTTAGCTTAATAAAACTCACACATCATGGCACAAAATCCCTTCAACGTTCTTGGAACACATAAATTGGGTTCAATTTTGATAAGATGCCCTTGAATGGTTTTAACATACACAGCTTGTATTCCACCACACAAATTAAGACGACTGTCCAAGAGACGAACAAGAACCTGTTTAAGTTCAGTACAAATATACGAGTCACACAAAATATTAGTTGTATATTAGATTTCTTGAAATATGGATTAGCAATTTACCTCATGAATGATATCAGGTCTATAATCACTTCGATTTAAGTTGTGTTTCTTCATAAAAGTAACATGCTCATCCGGATTAATTATCTGATAGTTCTGAAACAACGGTAAAGAACAGATCAATTTGTGTACAAAAAAAAAAGAACACTCGGCCATCAAGCGCTTCGAAAAAAATTAATTGCTTACATTTTTTAATTTCGCCAGTACCAAAGAAGCCTTCTCGAAAACAAAGATAACTCCGGGTCTTGGCTCTGTGCTACGAGCAAGTAATGGAATTCCAGACAGAACAGACCCACTGTCCACAGATGCTGATGAAATTCCCAGTTGGGCATTTTCAGAGCTAGAAGCATCATCGAATTCAGCAATGCGCGTTTTCCTTCTTCCATCATCTTCTGTCAATCCAAAACTCTCTCCCAGCTTTTGTGTTTTCGAGCCCATGTACGATGTCTTTTTCCGATACATTCTCCCCATCCTATTCCAAGGTAAATTGGAACGGAGAAGCGGCAGCTGTTGTTATATGAAAATTTTTGTAAAAATTAGGGTTAAAATTTTCAAATATTTAGGAATTGAACCCTAATTTTTATCAAAAAATTTGTAAAAATTAGGTTTAATTTTGGAAATTATTAAAATATATAATTTTTTTAGGATAGAACCCTAATTTTTATCAAACTACAAAACTAGTGTACCAATATATGCGTTTTGTGTTTGTACAATTTTTTTTATAATTCATTTGTATCATAACTATATTTTAATTTTGATGTGAATTAAAAAAATCACTACAAAAAATATATATATATATTAAACCGTCGCTAATTAGGTTAAACGACGGTTTGGCGATCCGTCACTGGAGCCTCCGTCGCCTTCTAAAAACTGACGGTTACTCAACTACTGTCGCTATATTAGCGACGGTGTATATAAACATCGTCGCTAAACAGCGGTTTTCTAAAAAAATCACCGATTAATAAAACGACGGAAACCATAAAATTCATTAAAAAAAACTACTGCACAAAACGTACAATAATGTAGTAAATTTTCTGTAAAAAAAAAATTAAAAACCTGATTTGTGCGAAGATATGCAGCTCCACGTAGCGTTGGAAGATCGCACCGATGAGCAAATCTACGAAATAAATAAGAAAAAATGTTAGTACAAAATAAAAAAATCGAAATTTTGAAAAAATTGATAGAGTTAACAACTACATGATATAGACGCAATCGTTCACGAAAATGTTCCGGGAAGTCGGTATATATAGAAACATAGCGACGGTTTTTTAAAAAACCGTCGTTATATAGCGACAGTGTTTTAAAAAACCGTCGTTCTATAGCGACGGTTTCAGAAAACCTGTCGCTATCTAGCGACGGTACAAGCAAAACTGTCGTTATATTTGCGACGGTTTGATAATACCGTACGCGAATCTAGATCGGCGACAGTTGTTGCATTACTGTCGCTATTTTGGTGACGGTTTTTAATCAAACCGTCGCCGATCTAGATCGGCGACGGTTGTTGTTAACACTGTCGCTACTATAACGACGGTCGCAATATTAGCGACAGTTAATCAAAATCGGTCGATAAAATTGCGACAGGTGTAGACTAAACCGTCGCTATCGCGTAATTAAATATTAACGGTTTATTGAAAACTGTCGCTAAATAGCGACAGTTTCATAAATACCGTCGCTATATAGCGACGGTTTCATAAATACCGTCGCTATATAGCGACGGTATATTTTAAACGGTCGCGATAATAGCAACGGTTTTCATTAACCTGTCGCTATATACTCCTTTTTTTTTTGTAGAGAATAAATAGAGAAACAAAATCTATATCCATAAAATATATATGACTTGCATAAAGATTTATCACTTTATTAATATATATAATTTTTAAAACAGATTATGACACAGAAAATAGTTATTTTAAGAGTCTCAAAATTAATAATAAAGTATAAATATATAAAAACAAGACATAAAAAATCTCATCTACCTGAAAAAAAAATTTACTACAATATTTCTTTATTTTATCCATTTTTTTGAATTATAAAAACATGTAATTATATAGATATGTGGTAATTTTTTTAAAAGGAAAAAAGGATAATTTTCGTAGTACTTACCTGATAAAATTAAAGTTTTTAAAAAAATACTGTTTTTTTTAAAATTAAACATAAAACACTAGAAAATTGAACTCTTCATTTTTACAATTCATTGGATTTTAAAATATAATTGATTTTATATAATGTTTTTTTTTGCCTTTTAAATTTTCACAAGGTGCTGACTGTTAAACGAATATACAAATTGCAAAAACTTATGTGAGACAGTCTCACAGATCGTATTTTGTGAAACGGATCTTTTATTTTGGTCATTTATGAAAAAATAATACTTTTATGCTAAGAGTATTAATTTTTACTGTGAACATCGGTTATTTTCGTCATCAATGAAAAAATATTACTTTTTATGCTAAGAGTATTATTTTTTATGTTAATATTATTACTTTTTATTATGAATATAGGTAGAAATGACCCGTCTCACAAATAAAGATTCGTGAGATCGTCTCACAAAACGACCTACTCTACAAATTAATATTTAAAAATTACATGCATATATGAATGGCTACTGGCTAGCATGCAAGAGACGCCGACACCCTATAGTATAGGGATGCGTATGAGTCAAGTTATTTAGTTTCGAGTTTTATATTTTTATAATCGAAATAATCGGATAAGAAAACAAAATATCCGTATGTTAGCAACTTCAACTAAAATATAACTGAACACAAAAAATTATATTAATTATGTAGTACCCGAAAAATCAATATACGTAGATATGTGCATAATTTTTATTATTTAATTTTAAATGATGATTATTTAAAGAATTTGATGATTTAATTGCATTTAATCATTTACGTTATTTTGAAGGATTTTAAATCACGTATTTCAAATCTTAACTTTTTAGATATATACACGAGACCGGACCGGAAATAGAAAATCGGAGATGAAGTTTATGATCCAAAAATATTCCTAAATTTATTCCGAGCTAAGAAATAATTGAATTTAATGAAATCAAGTGGAATTAAGTCTACTTTAATTAATTAATCACCAATTCAATTGTAGGTTTCTTAATTCATCAATATTATGCTTAATTAACCTTTTAATGAAGTTTATCTAACATAAGATTCTATTTAGCAAAACTTAAACTGTAAAGGCCCGTATTTCGTATTGCGGAATTATTAAAAATTTTCTAAATAAATAGTTATTTTGCCTTATTTATAAAATAAACATGTAAATAATTTTAACTTTAAAATAACAGCGGAAGTAAATAATATTTTCAAGCAACAATTTAAAAATAATCCAACGTAAACAACAATTTAAAAATAATCCAACGTATTAAAACTGAGTTTGAATGATAAAAGATGCATAAACTAAAACATGAGGTCCTCGGGTTTTCTACTGCTGCCACAAGGATAGCTCACCGGTCTACGCCCTTCGTCTCGACCTCATCCGTACCTACAACAATCAAATCTAGTGAGTCTAAAGACTCAACATGTATATATCGTGAATAACAAGTAATATATATCATAAAATCCCATGCAACGTAAAAATAAAGTATCGTAAAGCGTACAATGAAAATCGTATCATGAATAATTATAACTACGTGCATATCTGAAAATTCATACGTAAAAGCTTTGCTCAATAGAGCTCTGTCATAACATATCATAATTTTTCTGGTAGAGATAATGTTTCTAAGCAAGTGGCCCATAACATAGCGTAAGCGCCTGATCAGACTAAACCACAGTA
This sequence comes from Primulina eburnea, assembly GCF_022965805.1. Lineage (NCBI taxonomy): Eukaryota > Viridiplantae > Streptophyta > Magnoliopsida > Lamiales > Gesneriaceae > Primulina > Primulina eburnea. Next base: position 29,466,704 of record NC_133117.1, on the reverse strand, counting down.
TACTGGGCGGTAGAGATCAATCACAGCCCTTGGACTAGATGTCCGTACCCATACATAATCATAAACCGGTCGTAAGTCACCGGGCGGAGAGGTCCTCGGTTGCGCCTACCGACTTCCAAACCCATAAGCATAAGGTGGCCCCAAGACATATATCATATATCTCAAAAATAAACATTATATTTTTATGCACGTAATATAATTATAACCTTATTTTTACCGGATGAGTTGAATCGTTCCCAGGCTTGCTGCGACTTACTTCTAATAGGTGACACATTCCATAAATCTTAACTTGACAAAAATTTAACAATAGAACCAAAAAGAGACGATTCGAACCAACAACTTGATTTTTAACCATGGCTTCGTACCAACCCGAACCAACATTAAACCGACGTTTAACCATGATTAAAAATACCCCAAACATACTAAAAAATATGCATAATAACTGTAAAACACGAAAATAGGTGAAAGGAATCCAAAAACATAAAACACTCTTTCGAGAGTCATTTTGGCACATTTCGCCGTAAATTCTCGTACGACCTCTAAACTCGACCAAATCACAAACGGCCAAAAACATGACTTTCCTAACTCATTATGGTATTGTCCAGTCCAAGGCCATGGGCTAAAAGCCAACCAAGAACTCAAACCAACCTCAAAACCGAAGATGAAAGTTGCTGTAAAAAAAAAACCAGCAGTGGCAACTTGTGTGTTTGTGGTGTAAACTCTGAAATTTATTGACCAATGGCATGAACCACCTCCCAAGGACTCTTACCAACATCCTAAGGCATGGCTTGGACCATGGCTAAGGGCTAGAAGCCAACCACAATCCAAAACACACCCCAAAACCGAAATCATACTCACACAGAAAATCAGATTTTGAAAACTGAAGGGTACTTGTCATGTTTCTGTAAAAATCTGAGGGACCTATGACACAAGCTTTGAAAAGATGATTTGGTCACGTCCTAGACATGATAAGGAAGGGTTTTAACCATGGCTACGGCCCCTAGGATAGCCATGTTGGATCCGAGTTTTCTACACGCCCAAACGCAGCGGAAGTTTTAAAAATTTTAGATCTTGACATTCAAGACTGTTTGGACGCTCGTATGATTTTAATCAAACATTCATAGGGTGTAAATTATTATACCTTTGGATAATTCACGTGACTCCAACTACACCGGTATTAGCGGACGTAGCTCTTGTTGTAAATCCCTACGAACTTTCTTCGATCTTCTTCTATTAAGTCCACGACCAGAAGATTTGTTCCTCTTCCAAATAGCACTAGAATATTTGGAAGAACTTTTAACGTTGGAGATTGAATACTAAAATCCGGCACAACTCTCAAACCTTTTTGAGTGGCCGAATTGGAGAGAAAAATTGGGAGGAGCCGTGTGTTTTTCAAAAACATTGCAAAAAATCTTTTTGATGCCCATTTACATAAGATAAGATTCAAAAATCTTATCATATTTTCTAATCTTATATTTACTTAATTAATCTCATTAATTAAGGTAATTAAAGATTCTAAAATTGCATGCCAACTCAAAATCCTTTTCCTTTTCAAATCATGGACCAAACTTTCGAAAGGTGTGCAAATAAGAATAATAGAATCCTTATTATATCTTTAATCCATCATTTACTTAATTAATACAATTAATTAAGTTAACTATAGATTTTAATTTAATATTTAATAAACTCAAATTTTGAGTTTAATAAATTAAACTCATTATAAATTCAACATTTGAATTTATTATATAAATTGTAAATTCAACTCCTTGAATTTATCACCTCCAAAATTTAATATTTAATAAACTCAACCTTTGAGTTTAATAAATTAAATTATCAATTTTATAAATTCAACTCCTTGAATTTATTCTCTCCAAATTTCATAAATTCAACTTCTTGAATTTAATTTATCATAAATTCAACTCCTTGAATTTACTATATCATAATATAAATTCAACTACTTGAATTTATTCTCTCAACGGGAACAAACGATCCAGTGCTTGTGTGACCCTCAATGGTTCAGGGATACAGCTAGCCGTGGGTTCACAACTCTTTGTGATTCAGGACATAATCCTTTATTCGGGCTTACCCTAGTTAGCCCCATTCTTTTCATCAACACCTTGATCAAGAATGTCAGAACTCATTTCTGATAGCACCCATCGGATCATGGTAAGAGCGTCTAGTAGCATCGCCCCATGATCCCCTAGGTATCACTGATAGTGCCTGCAAGAACCAGTAGATTATGATTAACGTACAGTACGGTCCCTTCATCTCATATATCCCGATCCAATCTGCAACCATTGGTTCATCGAGGGTTACATATTAATTCGATAACTATGTGATAACTATAATAGTGGCATCGCATGTACTATTTGAGAACTCCTTCTCTAACGTACATCTCATACTCTGGCCAGAGATTCGATGCACTATTATTTCATTAGATCACATAGGATATCCACACCCGTAGGTGAGCGGTGAATCCCCGACTACAATGCACTGGCTCCTATATGTGTCGCAACTGTACCCAACCTCGCCACCTGATGACTCTCCTGGAGTCGGTAAACGAGTCAAAGCACAGCCCTAGCATATAGAGCCTCAGTGTTGTCCCGGGTCGTAAGGACTAATGGTGTACAATCATAACCACAGACTTATCCTCTCGATGAATGATAACCACTTGGAAAGTCCGAGGGAGGGTTTTTCGGTATAATCATCATATGACTACCCATCTGTATGTTTGGACATCTCTATGCCCTTACCAAGAAACGCAGTACACAACATCACAAATGTTAGTCTCGAGCTCAAGCGGCCTTTATCCATGTTTTAGGCGGCTGAATTGACTAGGAACGAACTTAGAATATGCAGTGTTTACAAATGAGTTTCAACATCGAATTACGATTCATTTGTATTAAAGCATAATCAAGGACTTTATCTATGCTGCTTGCATGGGTATACAGATAAAGTATTACGAAACCATTAAAAGTTAAATTATATTAAAATGAAGATTGTTTATTTCACTTGAGTCAATAAATTCCCTAGCCAACCGTTGGCTTGTAGGGCATCTACTCTAACAATCTCCCACTTGCCCGAGAGCCAACTACCCTTAACTTTAATCCCATTGTTTCGCGATGCTTCTAAAACAATTGTCTTGGCAAGGGCTATGAAGTGGATCAGCAACATTATCTGCAGAGGGGACTCTTTCGACTGATGTCTCCTCTTCCCACAATCTCCCGTATGATATGGAACTTCCTCAGTACATGTTTGGATCGCTGATGAGACCTTGGTTCCTTTGCTTGAGCAATGGCACCAGTGTTGTCGCAGTACGACGGGACTGGATCAACTCCATTAGGAATAACGCCCAACACTTGGACAAAATTCCTCATCCAAACTGCCTCTTTGGCTGCATCAGATGCAACAATGTATTCAGCTTCAGTGGTGGAATCCGCAACGGTGTCTTGCTTGGAACCTTTCCAAGAGACAGCCGCACCATATAGCATGAATACAAAGCCAGAGGTCGATTTCGAATCATCTACGTCACATTGGAAGCTAGAATCAATGTAGCCTTCCAATTTCAATTCTCCACCCCCATAAACCATGAACAAATTCTTAGTCCTTCTCAAGTACTTAAGAATATCTTTCACGGCCTTCCATTGCATCGGACCAGGGTTCGCCTGATATCTGCTTGTAACACTCAGAGCGTAAGCAACATCAGGACGTGTCGATATCATACCATACATGATACTACCAATGGCAGACGCATACGTGTCATCATCTCTATCTCTTCATCAGTATTGGGACACATAGCTTTAGATAGAGTAATACCATGACACATTGGTAAGTATCCTCTCTTGGACTCTTCCATAGAGAATCGTTTTATAATGGTATCGATATATGTGGCTTGGGTGAGCCCCAACATCCTTTTTGATCTATCTCTATAGATTTGTATTCCCAATACATAGGATGCTTCACCCATGTCCTTCATGGAGAATTTACTGGCCAACCATACTTTAGTTGATTGCATTAATCCTACATCATTCTCAATGAGCAGGATATCATCAACATAAAGTACCAGGAATGTCACTGCACTCCCACTAACTTTCTTGTACACACATGGTTCCTCAGGATTCTTAGCAAAACCAAACTCTTTGATAGTGCTATCAAATATGAGGTTCCAACTCCTTGACTCCTGCTTGAGACCATATGTTGATCTCTGAAGTTTGCATACCTTATGCTCACTTCATACTGATGTGTATCCCTCAGGTTGAGACATATAATTTTCCTTTTTGATGTCTCCATTGAGGAATGCAGTCTTTACATCCATTTGCCAAATCTCATAGTCATACCATGATGCTATGGCTAGTAGTATTCTAATGGACTTAAACATTGCAACTGGTGAAGAAGTTTCCTCATAGTCAACTCCTTGTCTTTGAGTATAACCTTTTGCAACCTAGCCTTGCTTTGAAGGTCACTACCTTCCCATTCGCCCCAAGCTTTCTTTTGTAGATCCATTTGCACCCTATGGGAACGATTCCCTCAGGTTGATCCACCAATGTCCAGACTTGGTTTGAATATATAGAGTCCATTTCTGACTGCATGGCTTCAAGCCATTTGGTTGAATCAGTGTCAGATATTGCCCTTTTGAAATTCATTGGATCACATCCAACACAAGACTCATCATGGCCTTGTTCATGAATAAGCATATATCTTGCAGGTGGTCTAATAATCCCTATCAGACCTTCTAGGAGCTTGTACTTCAACTACTGGTTGTCAGGGATTAGGTTCAACTACTATAGTTGAGGGAGTGTCTTGAATTTCTTCAAGTTCTATCATCTTGCCTTTTCTATCTAATAAAAACTCCTTTTCCAAAAGGGTGGCATTTCTTGAAACAAACATTTTGCTTCATTTGGATGATAGAAATAATATCCAACAGAATTCTTTGGATATCCTACAAAGTAGCACAAAGTGGATCTACTATCCAATTTGTCTCCCACTGTCTGCTTCACGTAAGCAGGACATCTCCATATTCTCATGTAAGAATATTTGGGAGTTTTTCCCATCCATATCTCATATGGTGTTTTATCCACTGCCTTAGTATAGACATTATTCTACAACATTGTCGCGGTTTCAAGCGCAAAGCCCCAAAACAATGTAGGCAATTCAGTGAATCTCATCATTGATCGAACCATGTCCAACAAGGTTCGCCTACAATGTTCAGAAACACCATTCAATTGTGGTGTTGCTGGTGGAGTCCACTGTGAGAATCACATTCTCTTTTAAATAACCCAAAAATTCAGCACTCAAGTATTCTCCACTTCGATCAGATCGAAATGCCTTAATACTTCTTTCTAGCTGGTTTCTACTTCAGATCTGAATTCTTTGAACCTTTCAAATGCTTCAGATTTGTGTTTCATCGTATAAACATACCAATACCTCGAATGGTCATCAGTAAAGGTAATGAAGTAGGATTGCATATATTTTGTGCTAACACTTAGCGGGCCACAAATGTCTGTGTGGATCAAATCCAGTAGACCATGCGCACGTTCCACGTTTCCATCGAATGGAGTCTTGGTCAATTTTCCTTTTAGACAGGACTTACAAGTAGGTAGAGAATTTATGTCTGATAAGTCAAACATGCTTTCTCCCACTAGCTTGTGCATCATTCTTTGGGAAATATGACCTAGTCTAGCGTGCCATATTTGTGTGGGATTTGGATCATCTAACTTTCTTTTGGTTTTTGTTGAAATCATGTTTACTTGGACATTCACTTATCATTTCCAGAACATTTCTGGCGCATATAATTTCTTATGTCCGGACTTCTTGCAGTGAAATAAATATGTTCTGACTTATCGGGCTTTGTAGGCCCTTTAAGTGTCCTTCAGAGTTTGCCTTTTATTGAGTTTGGTTTTCTTGTGAGGGCAGAACATTTCTTTCCCTTATCTTGTAGACCATTTTTCGTCTGACGAGAGGTCCATTAGAAAAACAACAATTACTTGTTTTATGGTGATCTCATAAGTTATAAGCGTATTGACTAGCTCTTCAAGGCTATCATTTATCTTATTCAAATTAAAGTTCACCATAACCCCGTCAAATGAGGAATAGAAAGACAACAAATTGATGTTATCTAGTAACTCGTTAAGAATCACATATTCCAGGCGCACCACATTCTCAATAAGCCCAGTCATATGTACACCACGCTCATGGGCCAAAGCCCCATCTTGCATGCTTGTAGTCATGAGCTTTTAAAAGTGGTGTGCATCATCGTACGAGTTTCATGCACCATGCAACTCTTGCACATGCATTCGAATGTCAGCAGCATTCAATATTTCCTCAAACTGTCCCTACAGTTCATTTGACATAAAAGCGAGCATGTTACACTTTAGCTTGCATACTATGGTCCTACCATCTTGCATGCTTTGTCAGTTCAACAAGACTGACATTAGTGTGTATGCTATTTTCTCTGAACTCAGAACAATTTTCCCAACCAGTCTTGAAAATTAGATTCGATTAGCTTGTTAATAATAAAAATTGATTACGTGACGAAATCGAAAATATACTGATACTGAAACAGAATAATGGTTGCTGATTACTTTAAAATAATTTTAAGATATAAAATATGGATTTTTATTTTATAAATCTCCCTCCCACTATTTTGACATTTCCACCACCCTCTGATGAAAAAGAGAAATCGTATTTCTTTAGTGGGCACGTAGAGTCCAATTAGCCAATTATAATCCCGAATAATATCAGCCAATTATAATTTCTAAAAGGTAGAGTCCAATTGCATCCCTATGCAACCTCCGCGTGTTTTGCCTCACATTTAATAAGGGCCCAATAATATGACGCCGTTTATTTTCACGTGTCAAACCAACCCATCAATATTGAATTGTGGTGGACGGTCGCCATGAGTTCCCCCAATAATATGAGCCGAAATCATGGGAGTTCCACTCAATTCACATCATATGTCCAGTGGAAGTCACAGCTTTCCGGCGTACAGGCCTCCCCAATAATATGAGCCAGACACTGTCCGCGGATAGCGATCAACATGCAACCACGGTTGATGGAAGGCAAGAAAAAATTAAACTCTTTTAATTTTTACTTATTTGGTTTGATATAAATTTTGAATCTTATTCAAAATGAGGGATTTTAATTTTAAAATTGTCTCATCATTTTAATTTAAAAACGCGTGCCACGAGTATGTATGTTTGCCGGATTCATGCAACTATATTATTTAATAATATACATACATGCATACTACTATATATCGCATATATCATAATATGACATTCAACAATAATAAGGATGATCGATCGCCTACACTATTAGATCCATGTGAGCCATACATGGATCCAGGTCCAAATCTAGGTGAATGCAGGGATGCAAATGCAACAATTACAAAAGCTTCCAATATTTTACATGTCTTCATCTTGATCATCGGGCCCTACCATCTTCCAGTCTTGATCTCCCACTATTTCTAATAATTACATTTAAATAGCCATGGCACATAAGGGATACATCTCATGGGGTGGGAACGGGCCATAAACCAGGCCCACTTTAATAATATCAAATATTAACAAAATGAATAAAACAGTAAAATATCCTAACATACACCTAACACATTGGTCAAGGCTCTCGATCATCCTTCATGCATTTAATATCAAATATTAACATCAATTTAATTAAACAATTTAATTAATTGATCAATCATATATCTAATAATTACATCACTAACCACCACAATTATTAAAAGATTTAATAAATTAAATAAACTCCTTTATTTAATTTCCAATTAAATCAATAATAATTGATTTCTTGTAAAAACTCATTTTTATCATAAATAATTAAAATCATATTCTAATTATTTATTTTACAAGAAAATTATTAATTTTCTAAAAAATTAATTTTCCAAAATTAAAATTGAACCATTTTTCAAAAATATCAATTTTTGCCCAAAAATTTGAAAAATCAGAAAATTGCACCCTGGGCCCAAACAATTCAAGCCCATCAATTTTCACGCTTCCCAAGACGATCCCGGGCAGCCGCCCTCGATGCCCGCCCGCTGCCCGAACGTTTCGGGCAGTGGCAGCAACCTGTGCGCGCAGGTTCGGGCAGTGGCAGCAACCTGTGCGCGCAGGCGCGCGCAGGCGCGCAACGCTGCGCGCAGCGTGCGGACGCTCCGCACGCTGCGCCGCTGTGTGCGCCGCGCAGGGCGGCGCACAGCGTGCGGACGTTCCGCACACTGCGCCGCTCCGCGCTCGCACGCCGCGCGCGCACGCTGCGCGTTCCTGCGCAGGCGCTACGCGCGGTCTGCCCGGAACAGTTCCGGGCAGATCGCAAAAATATATATTTTTTTTATTTGAAAATCCGAAAAATAATTTTATGGTGCATTAATTTTCTGAAAATTTTCTTGTGTGGTTAGAAACAAATTATTCAATATAATTTAAAATCATACGATTCAGAAAACCTGGCTCTGATACCACTGTTGGATCCGAGTTTTCTACACGCCCAAACGCAGCGGAAGTTTTAAAAATTTTAGATCTTGACATTCAAGACTGTTTAGACGCTCGTATGATTTTAATCAAACATTCATAAGGTGTTAGAATTATTATACCTTTGGATAATTCACGTGACTCCAACTACACCGGTATTAGCGGACGTAGCTCTTGTTGTAAATCCCTACGAACTTTCTTCCATCTTCTTCTATTAAGTCCACGACCAGGAGATTTGTTCCTCTTCCAAATAGCACTAGAATATTTGGAAGAACTTTTAACGTTGGAGATTGAACACTAAAATCCGGCACAACTCTCAAACCTTTTTGAGTGGCCGAATTGGAGAGAAAAATTGGGAGGAGCCGTGTGTTTTTCAAAAACATTGCAAAAAATCTTTTTGATGCCCATTTACATAAGATAAGATTCAAAAATCTTATCATATTTTCTAATCTTATATTTACTTAATTAATCTCATTAATTAAGGTAATTAAAGATTCTAAAATTGCATGCCAACTCAAAATCCTTTTCCTTTTCAAATCATGGACCAAACTTTCGAAAGGTGTGTAAATAAGAATAATAGAATCCTTATTATATCTTTAATCCATCATTTACTTAATTAATACAATTAATTAAGTTAACTATAGATTTTAATTTAATATTTAATAAACTCAAATTTTGAGTTTAATAAATTAAACTCATTATAAATTCAACATTTGAATTTATTATATAAATTGTAAATTCAACTCCTTGAATTTATCACCTCCAAAATTTAATATTTAATAAACTCAACCTTTGAGTTTAGTAAATTAAATTATCAATTTTATAAATTCAACTCCTTGAATTTATTCTCTCCAAATTTCATAAATTCAACTTCTTGAATTTAATTTATCATAAATTCAACTCCTTGAATTTATTTTCTCAAAATTTAGTTATCATAAATTCAACTCCTTGAATTTACTATATCATAATATAAATTCAACTCCTTGAATTTATTCTCTCAACGGGAACAAACGATCCAGTGCTTGTGTGACCCTCAATGGTTCAGGGATACAGCTAGCCGTGGGTTCACAACTCTTTGTGATTCAGGACATAATCCTTTATTCGGGCTTACCCTAGTTAGCCCCATTCTTTTCATCAACACCTTGATCAAGAATGTCAGAACTCATTTCTGATAGCACCCATCGGATCATGGTAAGAGCGTCTAGTAGCATCGCCCCATGATCCCCTAGGTATCACTGATAGTGCCTGCAAGAACCAGTAGATTATGATTAACGTACAGTACGGTCCCTTCATCTCATATATCCCGATCCAATATGCAATCATTGGTTCATCGAGGGTTACATATTAATTCGATAACTATGTGATAACTATAATAGTGGCATCGCATGTACTATTTGAGAACTCCTTCTCTAACGTACATCTCATACTCTGGCCAGAGATTCCATGCACTATTATTTCATTAGATCACACAGGATATCCACACCCGTAGGTGAGCGGTGAATCCCCGACTACAATGCACTGGATCCTATATGTGTCGCAACTGTACCCAACCTCGCCACCTGATGACTCTCCATGAGTCGGTAAACGAGTCAAAGCACAGCCCTAGCATATAGAGCTTAGTGTTGTCCCGGGTCGTAAGGACTAATGGTGTACAATCATAACCACGGACTTATCCTCTCGATGAATGATAACCACTTGGAAAGTCCGAGGGAGGGTTGTTCGGTATAATCATCATATGACTACCCATCTGTATGTTTGGACATCTCTATGCCCTTACCAAGAAATGCAGTACACAACATCACAGATGCTAGTCTCGAGCTCAAGCGGCCTTTATCCATGTTTTAGGCGGCTGAATTGACTAGGAACTAATTTAGAATATGCAGTGTTTACAAATGAGTTTCAACATCGAATTACGATTCATTTGTATTAAAGCATAATCAAGGACTTTATCTATGCTGCTTGCATGGGTATACAGATAAAGTATTACGAAACCATTAAAAGTTAAATTATATTAAAATGAAGATTGTTTATTTCACTTGAGTCAATAAATTTCCTAGCCAACCGTTGGCTTGTAGGGCATCTACTCTAACAAGCCAAGATTCGAACCCACCCATCAAACAACTCAATGACAGAAACTTGACACAAAATCTGTAACTCATTGACATGTGCTGTCAAATCTTTCTCCTGAGTGTATGGACTTAAACCAACGAACTAACCACACCCTAACACACTCTAAAACATTCCTGGAAGCAGACATGTGAGCCTGGAAACGAAGCAAAACCCTGTAATCATCAAAACATCTCAAACCGTGAAGTTCTAAATCAAAAGCCGTGAGTGTGCATATGCAGTTTTCTTGTAAAGTTGCTGTAAATTTCGTGTTGCCTCATGAATCCTGAACATATCATGTTTTAAAATATCTATAGGACTTGATTGAAGAGAAAAGAAACAATATATACATGCCTGGAATTTGTTTCGAAGAAAACAAATCAAAACGACAATACGACGCGACGGGATCGGAGTTGGCTTCCTTCTTGTTCAGCTGCTGTTATTCTCGATTATTTGCTGATGCTTTCTTCTGTAATTTCGAGGGTGGGGTTGTGGGGGATGTAGGCAAGGAAGGTGAATGATTTAATAGGTGTTAAAGGTGACATTATATGCCTTAAAATGAGAGTTACAAGTGAAGCTTTGAATGGAATTTGAAATGCATTTTGATTCCCTTTTTCTGCCGATTCTTTTCCCTTCTTCTTGCTGTTGTATACGTTTTAGTTGTTAGCATGAAGGGGTTGAGGAGCTTCAAAGAGAATTATGATACATGTATTACCCCTAATTATGGAGTTTAAAAGTGGGAAATCAATGCACTATAAAAAAACATTTAGTGGTAAATTTGAATGGGTTTGAATTGCTTCTCCTTCACTCCTTATTGCCGTTGGTTTTTTTCTCATTTCTTTGCTGCATGGACTCATTCATTTGCTAGTAAATTAGTTGGGGAGAAATGAGGTGCTTTATTGCATTTAAATTTCCTACTAATTAGAGAATTAGAATAGGACATTAATACACCATGAAGTGTAATTAGAGATAGTTTGAATGGAGAGTTATCAACCTTTGAAATATTTTAAATGTTGGTCATTATTATTAATTTGCATTGTATATTTTTATTTAAACCTTGCATTTTAATTGTTTAAGATTTTAAACCTTCATTATATTTATTTTAATGCATTAACAAATTAATTTAGTTTAGCATCTTGCTTAGAACTTTTGCATGGCATACATGACCTCAATTTAAATGTTTAAATGTTATGTTTAATTTCTTGAATATATTTACACTATATTAGTTCATCCCCAATTGTTTACCCATTTTACTTAAACTTTAATTAAATATTGAACCTAATAGAATTTATTTACTAATTTGACTCCCATTAATTTAATAAATCCTAAAATATTTTTTTTCTTCAAATTAAATTATTTCTTGACTTAAATTAAATTTAGGAATATTTGTCTTATTATTAATCTTATCTCAAATCTCCAAACTCCGGTCCGGCCTCACGTATTTATCCTAAAAAGATAAAACTAAACTTTTGCATTTAAAATAAATAGTTATGACTTGTCAAATATCAAAATGAATTAGACCCTTCATATATATATATATATATATATATATATATATATATATATATATATATATATATATATATAAATCTTTTTTAAATTTAAATAGTAATAATTATGCATGGCTTATACGTAGTCTGATTTTCGGGTCGTTACATAAACAAATCCTACACTAATTGGGCAGCCAACTCTCGGTCATTTCTACTCCACACAAATGAAAATCATTCAACTCCCTCAACAACACAATCCCAAACCATTCAACATGCATGTGCTACTTGACACCATTTACTCACCCATGCACCACCTTATTAAACATCAGCCTTCACCACCTTCTCCACTTCACATAGCACGAAATTTCAGAGTGTTAGCAGCTCCATTCTCGGCCAAGGCAGCAACAATAACAAGGTTTCTTCATTTTCGTTTCCGTGTCTCTCGGGCCGACGTATCGTGTTGTTTATTGTAAAAACAACTTAAGGCATGTGTATTTTCTTCCTTTTTCTCATCAATCAAGTGTATTACATATTTTTAGTATGATATATGTGCATGGTTTTGATTTTATAGCAAGAAACCACAAGAAATATTTTTTTAGAACCATAGTCCATTCTCGGCCATCTTGTGCAGGTCACGACCCTTGCTTGTTTTGTTGTTTTTAAGGTTGGCTCGGTTCCTAGGCTCCCAAGGCTGGTTATGGTCATGTCCTAGGGTGTGTTAGGGTCAAGTTTGATCAAGGGTTCATGCCCCAAAACCGTAAGTTAAGTGCTCAAATCAGTAGGTAAGAAACTTAAGTGTCACATTTGGGGTTCTTTTGTTGTCAATGGGTTTCGTAGGATAGTGTTCGAGCCATGGCTGGCCTAGGGTCGATAGCCATGGCTAGGACCCTTCCCTAGCAAGCATAGGACGTGGTAAAGTCGTCCCTAAGTGGTTTGAGCCATGTCCCAAATCGTTTGGACAGAAACAACTCATGTTGGTCGCGTTTGACAGTAACATTTGCGTGGGTGGTTCGTTGTTGGTTTATGGGTTTGTATGGTTCATGGTTGGCTAAGGGCCCTTAGCCATGACTCATACAACACCTTAACATGTATAGCATGGACCATGGTTAGCCTCAATGCCGTTGGATCCATTATTTGACAGCAATCAAACTAGTAAAGTCACAGTTCCATGACAGCAAGCTCTTGATATCTGATCTTTCGTATTTTAAATTCTGTTATCAGTCCGTCCATTTTTTGAAAATCTTTTCAACTAGAAAACTGTAGTTTATTGTGTTATCTTCGATTTGATATAAAATTCGTAATTTTTGAATAAGAAATGAGGGAGATATGATTTTTCTTACAAAACCGCACAATCTGTCCGAAAAATATTTTTGACAGCAAGCTCTTGATATCTGATCTTTCGTATTTTAAATTCTGGTATCAGTCCGTCCATTTTCTGAAAATCTTTTCAACTAGAAAACTGTAGTTTATTGTGTTATCTTCGATTCGATATAAAATTCGTAATTTTTGAATAAGAAATGAGGGAGATATGATTTTTCTTGCAAAACCGCACAATTTGTCCGAAAAATATTTTTGACAGCAAGCTCTTGATATCTGATCTTTCGTATTTTAAATTCTGGTATCAATCCGTCCATTTTCTGAAAATATTTTCAACTAGAAAACTGTATTTTATTGTGTTATCTTCGATTCAATATAAAATTCGTAATTTTTGAATGAGAAATGAGAGAGATATGATTTTTCTTGCAAAACCGTACAATCTGTCCGAAAAATATTTTTGACAGCAAGCTCTTGATATCTGATTCTTTCAGTATTTTTAAATTATGGTATCAATCCGTCCATTTTCTGAAAATACTTTCAACTAGAAAACTGTAGTTTATTGTGTTATCTTCGATTCGATATAAAATTTGTAATTTTTCGATAAGAAACGAAAGAGTTATGATTTTTCTCGTAAAACCGCTCAAGCTGTCTTAATTGTGCGAGAATATCTTTGTTTCAAGTTTTTGGTGTGAGTTCCATTGGGTCTATGGGTTTGGTTAGTTCTTGGTTGGCCTGTGGCCATTAGCCCTAGACTAAGACATGCCCAAATGTGTTATGGAGGTCGTGTTTTTAGCCGTTAGTGATTTGGTTAAGTTTAGAAGTCGTACGAGAATTTACGGTGCAATGTGCCAAAGTGACTCTCGAAAGAGCGTTTCATGATTTTGGCCTCCATGCACAATTTTCGTGTATTACAGCCCTTGGTATATATTTTCCAGTAATTTAGGTGTATTTTAATCATGACTAAATGATGGTTCGATGTTGGTTCGGGTTGGTACGGAGTCATGGTTAAATACTAAGTTTGTTGGGCATAATTGTCTCGTTTTTAGTTTGGATATGAAGTGTTGGTCAAATTGAAATTATTTACAAGTGTCTCATGTTAGAATTAGGTCGCAGCGAGCCTGGGAACGATCCAACTCAATTGGTAAATTAAAACAGGATAATAATTATATTACGTGCATAAAAATAGAAAATGATTATTTTTGAGATATATGCGATATGTCTTGTGGCCACCTTACGCTTATGGGATTGCTTCACCCGATGACTTACGACCGGTTTACGATTATGTATGGGTACAAATATCCAGTCCAAGGGCTGTGATGATCTCTATCGCCCAGTATATTGTGGTTTAGTCTGATCAGACGTGCATGTTATGTTATGGGCCACTTGCGTAGAACATTATCTCTACAGAAAAATTACGATATGATATTTTATGACAGGGCTCTATCGAGCAAAGCTTTTACGTATGATTTTCAGATTTGCACGTATTTATAATTACTCATGACACGATTTTCACGTTACGCTTTACGATACAATATTTTTACGTTGCATGCGATTTTACGATATAATTACTTGTTATTCATGATATATGCATGTTGGGTCTTTAGACTCATTAGACTTGATTGATGTATGTACTGACGATGCAGAGGCTGAGGGCGGGGAGCATTGAGTTAGCTCGGATCGGTGGTAGTACGAACCCGAGGACCTCACGTTTAGTTATTCAGTTTTATGTTCAAACTCTTGTTATAATTTTTATATATTTTAAGTTATTGTTTAAAACATTATTCAGTTTCTGCTGCTATGTTTATGTTAAACCGTTGGGTTATTTTACGAAAGTTTTTATACGTTGCAAGTTTATTTATTTAAAGAGAATTTTTTTAATAATTCCGCAAAATTATGAATACGAAATACGGGCCCTCACAAATTAAGTTTATAATTTTATTGATAAATTAAAATAAAAACATTAAAAATTAGGTATTTGAAAAATACGTGAATTAAGAAGTAATTATTCCATTAATTAAGTAATTAAGAAGTCTTTTTGTTTTGTTTTTTTAAAATCAGTTAACCCTAAGCCCTACACACGCACACATACCAAAACACACACACCTGAACTTACGTGAATTGGAGGGGTGAAGAACAGCAGCCGAAACATAAGACTCTTGGCAAGTGAAGTTTTGATTTTTTTCTCCTCCGTTCTCCGATTTTCTTCACCGTTCTTTCTTCCAACAACGATCATCTGACTCCCTTGCATCCCAATGTAGGTTTTCGGTGGGGTTTTGAAAAGGAAAAAATAGAAAAAATGTAGAAATTGTCCTCCCTTCGTACCAACGTTCCACCGCTTCGATATTCGTATTTCGAGCGTTTTAAACACAAAGGCACGTTTCTATTTTTTTTTCACTATTCAAATCACAATATGCTTCTTTATAATTTTTAAGCATGAAAAATGTTTAGATCGAATTATTTAAGGTTTCAACATAAATTTTCAAAGTTTTGACGTTTATACGCATATATGAGACATGTTATGAAATTCTAAAGGATTGCTACCAATACGAGATGTTTATAGATTGTAAAAAGTGTCCTTTAAGTGGTAAACGAAGGTTGGATAGTAGCAAAGGACTTGTATGGTGGAGGCTTGAAAGTTAGGGTTTTTCTTGCATGTTTTGAGATGTTTCCATCGGCTAGGTTGTAGGATGTGAAAGGGCTGGTGCGGATGGTCTGGTTTGGTCGGTTAGGGTCCATGAGGGTAGGTTAGGGGATGGACGTGGTCTTTTCCAAGGTGGCTCGATGGTGGCTGGAGAGTTTTGGGTGAGATGGCTTGATTTGGGAATAAGGGTTCAAATATGGGTTAATTAGGGAAGATATGGGGCTCGAACCGTGGTTCACTGGGGATGGTTCATGACTCACGAGAGTATTTTAGAGATGAAAAGTTTATGTTTAAAATTTGGGAAAAAAATATTAAGTTTTGAATTAATTCGGGTTCGAAACGCTTTGTGGTTTAGCTATTAAATCATTAAATAGAAAGGCTCGGGCTTAAGTCTAAAAAAAATTAGAAGTCAAATTTAAGCTTATATGATGGTTCGGGATAGACTAGAGTCAAGAAAAGTAAGAAAAAGTCAAAATGAGAAGTTCGGGGTCCAGGGGAAAAATGGTCATTTTACGTCCCGGGTAGTTCGAAAGATCTGGCAGTATTCCGAAGCATCATAATACATGCTAAATGATATTTTAAAATGGTTATGATGAAAATATGATATTTTTACGATATATGAAAAGGCTGTACGATTTTCCAGAAATGCTTTTTTTACGATTTTTGAAGGATACAATATTTTATAAATAAAAGGAAAAGAAAATTATTTTGAAACATGTGAATTGACTGTGACATAGAGGATATGTGAAGGATCCGTTTTAAGAAGGAACAATGAACTTACAAATTGGGATATCGTGAGGGAAAAAGCCTAGAAGGAGCCCATTTACGGGAAAAGGTCCCAGAAGGAGCCTAACGATCGTATTTTCATATTTGGCCACAGCCCAGTGACGAGATTTGCTGACGATCCGCCCCCAGGTACTTGGTGTATATATATTGATCAGTCGACCAGAGGATGAATGATAAAGGATAGTCACTTTCAAGGATCAAACTTCACCCAAAATGATATACGCTGATAAAAGACTTTATGATTTAATGATTTACGATTTATTTATGCTTACAAGTTTTATGCCAGCTTATTTTAAATAAAAGCATGATTTTTAAATGCATGTGCCTGTATTCGTATTACTTGTTATTTACGGTTTAGAACTTGCTAAGGCATTAGACTCACTAGGTTTGAGTGGTTGCATGTGACAATGATATTGAGGGAGGCACTGATGTTTCAGTGGATCGGGTCCGGCACTACACTCCCGAGGGGCTTTTATTTTTTGCACTACTAGATTTAATTTTAAAGTTTTTAAATAAAGTTTGAGGATTTATATTATAAAGATTTTATGCTTTGATTTGAAGTTTGATGTTGAGTTTCTTTTAAATTAACATACGAGTTTATGATTAATGATTTATGAATTTTTATGCATTTAAGATTTTTAATTATTATTTTATTTTTGTAACGTTCGAAAACTCGAACACACTAACCACATGCATGCATGAAAATTAATTATAATCTTATTTAAATTAGTGGTTTAAAGGTATGTTTAAATATCGGTATGATTGAATGAATTTTTAAACCAATCCTTACAAATGTGAACTTCTGCAATCGAATATGCGATGGACGACAAAGGCGGGAGAATCGAAGACGATTATGATAAGGTTTCTATTTTAGAAATTTAAAATAGGAAACTTGGGAATTAGTAATCCAAAATAGGAATGCAACAAATTTATTTATAGTAAGGGACAAACTTAATCGGTAACGAACTTTTGCTAGAAAATAAGAAGTTTTGGGTTTGTGATACTAGAAACGAGCGGCACCAAATATATATATATTTTTATTGTTGGGACTTTTAGTGGACTAATTTTGTATTTAACTAATTCTTTAATGGGCCTAGATTAATAAGGATTTAGTTAATAAAATTAGGGCCTTTAATCTAACCTAGAGCACACTTAGCAACCTAATTATCTAATTAAATAAACCCTAGCCACCCTACACCCCTCACACAAGCCTCTCATCAAATCTCAGCGCACACACACACACACACACACAAAACCTTAGGATTGGTCATGAGGTTCATGTTGGGACATCTTATTCTTGCACCTAATTACAAAATTATGATCCGAATAATATCATCCAATCATTCTTTCTCTTCACGTGTTGAGTCCGACCCAACAACGTTGAACCTTAATAGACGGTCTCCATGAGATCCCCCAATAATATGAGCCGAGTCATGGGAGTTCCATGTAGTTCACATCAAATATGTCAGTGGAAGTCACAGCTTTCCGATGTCCATGCCTCCCCAATAATATGAGTCAGACACTGACTGCGAGTAGCGTTCATCATGCAACCACCGTTGATAGAAGGTAATGAATTATTAAACTTTCTTTTAATTATATTTTTAATGGGCTTGATTTAAATTTTGGATCTCATCCAAAATGATGGATTTTAATTTTAAAAATTTTTCTCATCATTAATTTTAAAACTAATGCCATTATTCGTATGATTGTCAGATTCATGCAACTCTTGTTATTATATTAATAATAACGCACATACTGATTATTTATAATATATCACATACATCATAAATAATAAAGGATAATCAATAACCGAGAGATAATTGATCTGTACGAGCCACATACGGATCCATGTCCATAAACTAGGTGAATGTAGGGATGCAAATACAATATTACATAAACTTCCAATATTTTACATGTCTTCGACCTTCAAAAATCCTTCCGAGGATCGGGCCCACCGTCAACAAATCTTGATCTCTCATTAATCTTTACATTAAATATTCATGGCACATTGGGATACAAATTTAGGGGGTGGGAACGGACCAAAAATCAGGTCCACTTTTTATTATCAAAAATTACAACACGTAAAATATCCTAACATACACCTAGCACATTGGTCATGGCTCTCGTTCATCTTTTTACCATATAATATCATATATTATATAAATCCGATAATATCACATATTATCAATAAATCGCATATCTTGTAAATTATCACTAACCGCCTCACTTTTATTTAATTTCAAATAATTAATTTTCTTGTAAAACACATTTTACCATAAATAATTAAAATCATATTTCAATTATTTATTTTGTAAGAAATTAATTTTATCAAAATTATTGTACGGGTAAAATCGTTCGTATTTTCATAAAATATTAATTTAACCCAAAATTTTGAAAAATCATAAAATCGCCCCTAGGCCCGAACAATTCAAGCCCACGACTCAGCGTGGTGCCCGAGACGTTCCCAGGAACCTGATCTCGCCGCCCGTTGTGCGCCTGTCGTGCCGTGCGCGCTGTGCGCACACGTGCCCGGAATATTTCTGGGCAGACCCAAATTTTTTTTTAAAAAAAAATTCTGTTTTTGAAAAATAATATTGAGGGGTGTTTTTCTTAAAAATTCTTACGCGGTTAGAAATAATAAATTTAACACAATTTAATTAAAACACACTATTGAGAATAACCTGGCTCTGATACCACTGTTGGACATCGTATTCTCGTACCCAAGACGCAGCGGAAGTTTAAATTTTTTTTGCTTGGGCGTCGTGTGTTGAAAACCATACATATGGTGTTCTATGAATTATACCTTCGCATATATAACGTTGGACTCCAAACTATTCCTGTTTTTAAGCGGAGATAACTCTTATTGTATATCCCTACAAACGACTATTCAACCTTGATCTTCTAATTAGGTTCACGATTGAAAAATTTGTTCCTTGATTGGATTGCACTAGAAATCGCAAACAATTTCTTTCGCTGAGACTGAGACGTCCGAATTTCCTAAATCCGGAGTCGGTGTAGCGAAATGGTGCGTCGCAAGGAAGAAACTTGCAGCCAAATTTTTCTTCACTTTTTCAAAGTTGCCGAATGTTTTGAAAAAAAATTGACCGAGAGATTCTTTGGTGAGAATTTTAATTGATTCTTAATCAATTATTATGGAAACTAATTAAGTCAATAATCCAAGAATTACATGACTTGATTTGCTTCTAATTCAAGCTTGGTTTGTTGTACTTTGTTCAAGAAAACAACCACAATGCATTGAGCCCCTTATGGTGTATATATAGACATTGACTCCTAATCCAATTAGGAGTGATTAGGAGTCCTTCTCCCTTAAAGACTCTATCTTTTCGTTATATTTAATTCCCATAATATTAATATAATATGTTAATTAACTTTTGATAATACATGATATATTAATCATATATACACATATTTTATATCACCATATAAAATAAATCATGTATATGTACATTAATTAAATTAAATAACCATTACTTAATTTATAAAATTAACTTCTTGGTTAATTTAATTCTATACACATCTAGAATATTTATGGGAATTTGTGCATGTTAGTAGTCACCACTATTAGCACAATCAATTAGTAAATTCTTAATTCACTAAATAAATTATTCTGAACTCATTATAACCACAATCAACGATCCGAGAGCGCCGATGTATCAAGGATACAAGTCTCGTTCATATATGAAAATAAAAAAATTTCGAAGATCAAAATTTTCACTTACCATATTGGGCAGCTGCCAGTTTAAATGAACTCCTTAACAAAATAGGCAGTTCCACTCTACTTATGCCCTAGTTCGACACTATTTTGGATATGGATTGGTTGGTAGCGAATGGAGCTTCGATCGACTTCTGTCGGAGGACCGTATCTATTAATCCAGTCAGTGGGGAGTCATTCTTATTTGAGGCAACTCGGAGCAGTCTTGTGCCACGCATTATCTCTTGCTTGCGCATGAGGAAGTTGATGATTAAGGGATGTCAAGCTTTCCTGGCTAGTGTTATCTCAATCCTTGACACTACCGGTCGGATTATTGAGGAGGTAGAGGTCGTCAAGGAGTTTCTTGATGTTTTTCCCGATGACGTGACCGGCGTTCCACCAGAGAGGAGGTGGATTTTCTATTGAGCTGATGTTGGGCACCGTTCCAATCTCTAAGGCACTTTATCATCTTGCACCTACAGAGATGAAAGAGCTGAAAAATCAGATTCAAGAGTTGTTAGACAATGGTTTTATTCGTCTTAGTTGATCTCCATGGGGCGCGCCTGTTCTCTTTGTGAAGAAGAAGGATGGCAATCTGAGACTTTGCATTGATTATCAAGAGTTTAATAGAGTGACCGTGAAGAACAAGTATCTGTTGCCAAGAATTGAAGACCTATTTGATCAGTTGCAAGGAGCTTCGATGTTCTCAAAGATAGATCTTTGTTCTTGTTATCACCAATTGAAATTCAAAAAAGCGGAAGTTCATAAGACCACTTTTAGAACTCCTTATGGGCATTATTAATTTCTGGTGATGCCTTTTGAGTTGAAAAATGCCCAGCGATCTTCATGGATCTCATGAATCGTGTATTTCAACCGTATTTAGATCAGTTTATTATTGTGTTCATCAATGACATACTAATCTACTCGAGAAGTCATGAGGAGCACAATCAGCATTTGAGGACGGCACTGCAGGTGCTTTGAGATCGAAGGTTTTTTGCCAAATTCCGCAAATGTGAGTTCTGGTTGGAGAATGTGGCGTTCTTAGGCCACATTATTTCGAGGGATGGAGTAGAGGTTGACCCATCTAAGGTCGAAGCTGTGAAGGAGTGGTCAGTACCTAGGAATGTATACAAGATTCGTAGTTTCTTAGGCCTGACCAGATATTATTGAAAGTTTACCAAGGTCTTTACGTCTATTGCAGTACCCTTGATAGCTCTGACAACGAAAAATGTCAAGTTTGTGTGGAGTGCCGAGTGTCAGAGCAGTTTCGAGAAGTTGAAGCAAGCACTTACTACAACATCAGTTCTAGCAAAGCCATCCGGGAAAGGGGATTATGTGCTATACACTGATACTTTTGCGTCGTGCTGATGCAAAATGATAGGGTGATCGCCTATGCGTGAAGACAAATAAATAATCTTGAGAAGAACTATCTGACGCATGACCTTGAATTAGTTGCAGTTGTTTTTGCACTGAAGATCTTGAGACATTACATGTACGGTGGGAAATGCAAGATTTTCATCTATCACAAGAGCCTCAAGTATTTCTTTACTCAGAAGGAGCTGAACATGAGGCAAAGACGATGGTTGGAGTTTGTTAAAGACTATGATTGTGACATTAGCTACCACTTGGGAAAAGCTAATGACGTGGCCGATGGACTGAGTAGAAATACCACAGTATCAGGCCATCTAGCAGTATAGAAACCTCTCCAGACAGAGATTCAGAGGTTTGAACTTGAGATTTATGCAAGTGGTCATGCACAGAGAATATCTACTTTGACGGTGCAGTCCACTCTGAGGGACCTCATTCATACTGAGCATGCTACTGATGAGTAGTTGCAGAAGTGAAGAGAAGGGATGAATCGAAGGGCAGTACATTGTATTCTATGGAAGATGTCATTGTCAAATATAGAGGCCGTTTATGGGTGCCTAGTGGTGACTCGTTGAGAGTCGAGATCATGACGGAGGCACATGCTTCACTGTGCTCTATCCACCCTGGGAGTACGAAGATGTACAAAGACCTACAGTTACTCTATTGGTGGCCGGGCATGAAGATAGATATTCGGAAGTTTGTATCGGAATTCTTAACTTGTCAGCAGGTGAAAGTATAGCATCAGAGAACTGCAGGGTTGATGAGGCCACTTCCTATTCCCGAGTGGAAGTGGGAGAATATTACGATGGACTTTGAAGGATCGAGTGTGCTAGTGCCTTGGAAGATATTTCGAAGACTATATTCTCCAATGAGCTGCAATAGCTCGTGTTCTAAGAATATTAACACCGATGAATTAAATCGAGTTTGATTTAGAACCAAGCGGAAGAAACTCGAAGTAATCCTTCGTGAAGAATACTGTTATATTAGAAAATATTTTACCTTATGTAAACTAAAGAACTGAATAAGACTAAATTAGTTTTGGCATTCATCAGTTTAGTTATGGTGACAACTGAACTGACGAATACTCTAACTACTCCGACCAGTTTGAAAACAGCATTTAATCAGTTAAATGCACAAGATATGTTTATGGATGTTTGGAGACTTCAACTGCTCCTATGTCACCCCTTCTACCTCCACGGGTAGGATACACTAGAAGACTTTGATTTATACAAACACTTTGTACAAACCCTACTCAGCTAGGACTTACATTACTGCCTAAATTGAACTCCTAGTTACGACTGAAGGCAGCACCTTCCAGCCAACACTTCTTTAACGTCTATGTGTCAAAGACTATATACAAAAGTTTAACGTCTTTGTGCAAGGCTGTATTTGAGTGGTGGTGAGAATGTGTGTGTGTGTGAGAACTGAACAAAGGGTGTTCTCACACACTGAGGGAAAATAGCTTCTAATCTAAGCTGATAGAACAATGGCGAATTCCCTCTGGGCTACAGTGCTTCTGAAAGCTAATATGCAACTGAGCATGCCCTTTTTTTTATCACACTCTCTTCCTCGTCTGTCTCTCTCTCTTCTTCTTCAGTTTATCCTCTTATTTATAGGAGGGAACATTGAACGTACAGAGAGATACATTAATGCATCCGTTGCATTTGAATAGACTCCTTGGACTTTCTGCCTCGTCTTTTCGACTACCTTTCTGGAGTGTTTTGTCTTTAATGCTATGATGCAACGTCCATTATTGTCCTTTGACTGGACACTGACTTGTACCTTTACACACAACCGGAATCCACTTCGTATAAAATTGTCTTGATCTGCAATTGAAAGGTTCTGACTGATGCTTCAAACTGGTCAGCTGGACTGATCTTCAGTTGAGCTAGTGAAATCAGTTGACTCGTCAGTTGAACTGATTTCACCCTCGTTCAGTTGAACTGGTCAGTTAGGCTCTTCGTCAGTTGGACACAAGATCAGCTGACCAAGATTCTGAGGTTCTCCTGTTGAATCACCTGTCAACTGCACAGTCAACTAAGCTACTTGTTGAAAGATCAGTTTGACTGATTCAGTTTCATCGATCAGTTGGTTCAATCAGTTGGCATCTCCGATAACTTCAGTTGTGGCTTCGTAAACTGATTATTTCGGTTTTAGCTGTCTGCGCACTAAGGTAAATTATTAGTAACATGATAACAAGTTTTGTTAACATCAAAATCAAGATTGCGAACTTGAAAAGTTCCAACAATCTCCTCATTTTTTATGATCACAAAACTTGAGCAGTTAAGCACAATATATTCAGTTTATGGGTTAGTACATTCAAACTCTATTAAAGGCTCCCTCTCAAAAACTGAATTAAAGAAATTTTGAAGACAAAAGAAAACTTCCCCTTTAAAACTGAATTGTTTACCAAAGGAAATTTAAAATAGTACTTTTCAGTTGACTAAGAGAGTAACTGGATTTTAATACTGATTTTTCAGTTGAAAGAAAGCTTCCCCTTAGAGACTGAATAAAAGCCCGTATTTGAAAAATACTTATTTAATCGTTTAATCATTCAAGCATCGCAAACAAGAAAACTGAGAATATCTATTTAATCATAACAAAACACAACTGAATGAAAATGATGTTTTATTTAAATAAATTTCCTTGTATTTACATATGAGTACATACATCAAAGGAAAAATTGCTACAATAATATCATAATTTAAACAACATCAGATATCAGTCGGATTTTGTGACAGAACTGGATATACCATCAGCTAGCTGTTTTGACTGCTTGAATTGCTGCATCAGTTGTGAGTTCAATTTGCTAGAGAAACGAGTTATACTGCTTTAAACTTATCCTCTGTGCTTACCCAATTGGTCGAGCAGACTCTGACTAGGCTCATGTGGAGTTCAGCTGGTGATTAAATCGACCAACAGGCAACATCCCAACATGTATAAGTTTCTTCTGAAGAACAGCTGACTTGGTAGGTTTGCAACTAAATTCTTGTTCATTGAGCAATTTAGCTTTGCATCTTTGCAGATGTTCCTCAGTGCAGGCTGATTAAAACCCCAAAGTTAAGAGTCCAGAGAATTGGCTACAATATTAGTTGCAGAACCAATCCTCTCAACTATTTACTAAAAAGCGACATATAAATATTTTCAAATAGTTTTGAAAATAGTACTAAATACTTTTAAATAGCTTTTAACACTATTTTAAAACACAGTTTTCTTCAAATGTTCTTCTTAGAACAACCTGCTCTGATACCAATTGAAGGATCGAGTGTGCTAGTGCCTTGGAAGACATTTCAAACACTATATTCTCCAATGAACTGCAATAGCTCGAGTTCGAAGAATATTAACACCGATGAATTAAATAGAGTTTGGTTTAGAACCAAGCGGAAGAAACTCGAAGTAATCCTTCGTGAAGAATACTGTTATATTAGAAAACATTTTACCTTATGTAAACTGAAGAACTGAATAAGACTAAATTAGTTTTTGCATTAATCAGTTCAGTTATGATGACAACTGAACTGACGAATACTCTAACTGATCCGACTAGTTTGAAAACAACATTAATCAGTTAAATACACAAGATATGTTTATGGATGTTCGGAGATTTCAACTGCTCCTACGTCACCATTTTTACCTCCACGGGTAGGATACACTAGAAGACTTTGATTTATACAAACACTTTGTACAAACCCACTCAGCTAGGACTTACACTACTGCCTAAATTGAACTCCTAGTTACGACTAATGGCAGCACCTTCAAGCCAACACTTCTTTAACGTCTACGTGTCAAAGACTGCATACACAAGTTTAACGTCTTTGTGCAAGACTGTATTTGAGTGGTGGTGAGAATGTGTGTGTGTGTGAGAACTGAACAAAGGGTGTTCTCACACACTAAGGGGAAATAACTTCTAATCTAAGCTGATAGAACAATGGCGAATTCTCTCTGGGCTTAAGTGCTTCTGAAAGCTAATATGCAACTGAGCGTGCCCTTTCTTTTATCACACTTTCTTCCTCATCTGTCTCTGTAGAACCCGTAACTTAGGCTACGTATAAGCCATGAATAATTATAGTATTTAAATTAAAATGATTTTTATTGCATGAGTTTCTAAATTTAATTATTTTACTCAGTAGTTTAATTGTTATCTTTTTAGTTAAATAAGTGAGGCCGGACTGGAGATGGAGTATTGAGATAAGTTAATAAAGAATTAATTAAGAAGTGGTAATTTAGCATGTTAGTAAATATAATTTAAAAATTTGGCATGCATGCAAGTTATTAAACTTCTTTGGTATTTTATTTAATTGTTTTAAATCATTAAATGCATGTTTATTTCATCAATTTATGTTTAATTATTTTTATGCATAATTCATGCACGGTAAAATTTAATTCATGAAATTTTAAATGTTCACGCATTAGGATTTCTAGTTGCATTTCACGTTCGAACGAGGATCGGAGACCGGGGAATTTTCAGGAAAATTATTTTATTCCACGATTTATTTTTATAAATTAAGTGGGAGCGTTTTAAGTGTATTTTTTTCAAAAATGGGAATTTTTGGGTATTTTTAGCCGCAAAATTTTTATTTTTATCGATACGCTAATTTTATCGAGTCACGGGCCTTTTTAAGGGTTCGGCTAATATTTTCAAAATATTTTCAACACGATATATTTTTCGGGAGAGCGTTTGTATTTAATGAGCCCACTTTTAAACCTATTAGACTTAAATATTTTCTTTAAACTATTGATTAGCATTGAAGGCCCATTTAATTAATCCTAAACCCTATATTTAACACCAAAATATCTCCCTAAGCTCCCCACAAAACCTAATCACACTACTCAGCCGCCCACCCCCCTCCACTCACAAGCCTTCACGTGAGTTGCTGCAGCAAGGATTTTTTCGGTGACCCCATTTTTCCCTTCAAGCAAGAATTCCTCCTTCGGTCTTGTGTGCTCCTCGATCGGTGGTTCCAATTAAATATCAGGCACGCCTCGTATCTCTTTTGTGCATCATTCATGTCAGTATTACGGTTGTGTATGCATTTGTGTATGATATCTCTAGATCCAATCCAGTAGCGAGAAGTGTATCCTAGTTGTTCAAATTTGTGCATGTTTTTCTCATCCCACTCACGTTATTGTTTAAAAATATTTCAAGGGGGCTGCTGTCATGCCATGTGGAGGGGTTGTCATCACCGAGTAAGGAAGAGTTTGGAGATTAAATCGTGGTTGTGGTGAGTCGGTCGAGTGAGGAGTAGGAGAGGAAGCCAAGGTTGAGCGTGTGAGGGAAAAGACGATCGTGTGACCTGTGCTCTTTGCATGGGAGACTAACGTGAATTCTTTGGGTTCAGGAGATTCCTAGGGTAGTCTAGATGCGAGTGGTTAAAGGCTGGTTACGTGGGAGAATGCTAGAGGCGTGAGTTTGGGAAGGGAGAGTGCACGAGGTGGAATGTTAGGAAGGGCCGAGAGTTATGTTTTTTTTTTCTGAAAAATTAGCCGAGAGTTTTTGGGTCTGAAATTAAAGTATTATGAGCTTTATAATGTTTATAAGATATGGTAAAAAGTTGGGAAAATTTGGGCGGTGTTACGTTTTGATTCGGGTTAAAACCGGGACCCCGGTTCAAGTTTTAAAACGAATCGGTTAAGTTTTGATTTTGGCTCGATTTTAAGCCTAAGAATGCTTTTAAAAATATTTTGGGTTATTTTAAGGAGTTTGGTAAGCTTCGGGTCAATTTTAGAGGTCCAGGGTTGAAACGATAACTTTTGGGTTTATAGGGGCAAAATGATCATTTTGCCCCCGGGATGAGATTTTGGTCCTAGCAGCGCTCTGAGCACAAATCATGATATTTTTAAATGTTCATGCATCACGTTTACGATTTTTACGCTATTATAATAATTATGGTGCATGCTTAATTTAAAGGAATTAAGAGAAAAAAAGTAAGAAAGTGAAGAGCACTCCGTCTCCGCCGCGCCGCGTCGTTATTTCGTTTGTTTTATGTCAAAACAAACTAAGGCATGTTTATATCTTCTTTCACTCTTCAATCAAGTCATATAGGTACTTTTAAATATCGCAAGTACATGATTTTAATGCAAGAAGATCGAAATTGTTCATATTTAATGATGTTATTTAATTATATCACATGAAAAATATTCATTTTTGAGATTTATGCGATATTGCTTGTGGCCATTTCACTATCATGGGAGCATTATTAAATCCGGTCGCCAGTTACCGGTCAGTTCAGTTGCACCCGGTCGTTAGTTACCGGTCATGAGATCATTACTAAACCCGGTCGTCAGTTACCGGTCATGAGAGCATTATTAAATCCGGTCGCCAGTTATCGGTCAGTTCAGTTGCACCCAATCGTCAGTTACCGGTCATGGGATCATTACCAAACCCGGTCGTCAGTTACCGGTCATGGGAGCATTATTAAATACTGTCGCCAGTTACCGGTCAGTTCAGTTCAGTGCAGGGGCCACTTGCGTAGACCATAATCTCAACAAAATTTTTACATGTTATTTCACTACAGGGCTCCAAGGAGCAAGCATTTTCACGATGATATTTCCAGTTCAGTTATGCACGTTTTATAATTACTCATGAAATGATATTTTACGTTATGCCTCACGACAAGATATTTTCAATTGCATGCGACTTTATTATTTATTTACTTGTTATTTACGATATATGCATTTTGAGTCTTTAGAATCACTAGACTTGATTGTTGTAGGTACTGATGATGTCATGACCGAGGGCGGGGACCAGTGAGCTAGCTTGGGTTGGCAGTAGTGGGACCCGAGGATCTCATTTCAGCATTTATTATTTTTAATTCAAACCAAGTTTTTATGTTGCTGAATTATTTTTAAGTCATTATTTTGCAAACCTTAGATTTCTTCCGTTGCTATTTTGAATATCAAACAATTTTATCAGTTTAACTTATAATTGAGACATTTTAATAATTTAAAAAGAAAATTTTAATTTTTCCGCAAATTTTCAAGCACGAATTTCCGGGCCTTTATTCAAGCACGAATTTCCGGGCCTTTACAGCTGGTATCAGAGCCTATGTTCTTATAAAGGGTTACACTACTACTGACCATGAGAAGCTCACGAAGCCACGTCTTCGGTCTGTAAGTTTTACATTTACGCATTTTATTTAAAGCATGAATTATTTTAACAGCATGCTTCCATGAAATATTTACGTTCAGATTTTGATTATCCAGTATTTACTTAAATTTAAAGAAATAATGTAATTATGCATGTTGGTTATGTTTGGAATTGGAAATGTCTAAGAATTCGAATATTGGGCTTTAGGAGAAGTTGAAAATGACTTGACTGTATTAATTTTTAGATCATTAGTATTGATGTCCTTCTTATGGGTCATAAGTTAATCTTGAAAATTATGAATGATTTTGGGACTTGAAGAATTTCTAAAAAATTAGTGATGGTTCTTAGTTTCCAGTCGAGTAAATTTTTGAGGATTTCATATAAACAATAGCGATTCGAAGACTACGACAATCTGTAGGATTATAAATGTAAAATTTGAGGATTTTAAGTATCTATAAAAATGTAAGATTAATTATGAGAATTTATTTATGATGCATGCTCTATCTAGTTGGATTTAAGGATTGAATTGCATGAATTAAGAATTTTAAGGACTCGATTGTGATAACTAATAATTTGAGGACCTAAGTGCAAAATAAAATTCTAAGAGACTATTTTCGAGTTTATCGAATTTTGGGATTAAATTATGAGGTTTGAGAATTTTAAGGTTTAATGAAGCAAAAAAAAAAAAATTGAAACTTTTATGGGTACTAGAAATGCAAATTTCGTAGGGTTGTAGGGCCAAAATGATAATTTTCGGGAAATTTAAGGGCCAAATGACAAAGTCTGAAATTTTTGAGGATTAAATGCGAACTTTTGAAGAACACTTGGGATTTTAAGTATTTATAGAAATGTAAGACGTGCTATAAGAAATAATTATGATTTTAATAAACTTAAGGCTATTGAACCTTATGATACGAGAAATCTATAAAATGAAATTGAGAATACTGAGGAGTCATGGGTAATTGTGGAATTTTCGAGATTTAGAAAAAAATTGGATGATGTTCGAGGAAAGTAAGAATTAATTTTACAATTTTAAGAAATTTAAGAACTTATTTAGTAGTAAGTGAGAATTGAACGGTTTAAAGGATATGACTTTTCAGTTATTTAGTCTTGAAGGAAATATAGAATATTTAGATATTTGGGTTATATAATGTTATAATGAATGGTAACCAAGAACATTGTAGGATGAATCAATCTTAGGCGTGAAAATTTAAGCGTTAGTGAAATAATGTTGAAATAATGTTGTGGCAAATTAAGAATTTAAAGTGATGACGATTTAAGGTAAATTTGATCAGGTTAGTTAAGTTATCAGAATAAACATGGAGTTAGTAAAATTTTTGGGAACGTAAGTTTGATGTGTCATACGTTTTAGTCATGATCTTAACAGTTAAGATTATATCTTGTGAGAATTTAAAATTTTTGAAAGTTGGGTACAATGAGAGTTAGTTTAATCGATAGACCAACGCAAGAGGTGAGGTAGACACCTTGTCTTGAGAAATGTTGGAAGTCATTAACAAACCTGAGACTAAACGGATATGTGTATTGGGATTATTTTATTCAAATATATTTGGATTAGGTAAGTTTGAATTTCAAATTTATGGGATATTTGTTCATACGGAAATTTTGGGTGAAATAAAAAAAAAAATTAGTTGTGTTCAACATAAATTATCAATGAATGAATATTAAGATTTTTATCGACTAAGAATTCTAAAATATTAATATGGGAATTCTAGAATTTTATGGGTTGTAAGTAAAAATTGATTTATTAGAGTTAGTCCAACATTAAGATGGGATAACTTAGTAAGTTTATACACTAGTATTAATTAAGCATTAAGGATACGTAAGAATGCGACATTCGCTTCAAGGAGGAAGGTCCAAGGGTCTTAGGCCAACTATATTGTAATTGGAAAGGAAATAGTTTAAGCATGCAACTGATGCGAGAAGGGTTTTACTAATTAGGTAGAAGATCATTATTGTATAATTGGGTTTTATGGATTTACGTTATTCGAGGTTTAAGATTTGCAACAATTTTACATCTGAGATATACTTGTAACTAGTAGGTTACTAAGTCTGGTGTCGTAAAATAAAGATTCAATTTAAGGGACTTAGGCTAATATTATCATGGGGTTGAGATAAGGTTTAACTTTTAAGTACATTACCGAGGATAAGTCGATTAGTAACTGTTGGTACTAAGATTTCTTAAATTGAACAAAATGAAGGACAATATAATAGGTTAATGAACAATATGAGTATTGCATAAGAAAAATAAAGTGCGATAAGTTGGGACATCCCTTGCTAGTATGAGGAATTGCGAGAAAGGTCAAATCCGAGGTCTTATAAGAATGGAACTAAGTCACTATAAATCGTCTTAAGCTGCGATTTACAAACAAGGATTTTGACAGGCAAAATAATTGGGACCGAGGAAACGTAAGGACATCTTAAAAATTTATTATTTTATCAGAGTAGCGCCGCAGAAGCGTGGATTATTGGAATACTAGAAGTAAGAGTCTAAACTTTTTGATTATTAAGGATAAGCAAATTTCGGGACGTAATTCAAATTAAGGGGGGAGGATTGTAGAACCCGTAACTTAGGCTACGTATAAGCCATGCATAATTCTAGTATTTAAATTAAAATGATTTTTATTGCATGAGTTTCTAAATTTAATTATTTTACTCAGTAGTTTAATTGTTATCTTTTTAGTTAAATAAGTGAGGCCGGACTGGAGATGGAGTATTGAGATAAGTTAATAAATACTTAATTAAGAAGTGGTAATTTAGCATGTTAGTAAATATAATTTAAAAAGTTGGCATGCATGCAAGTTATTAAACTTCTTTGGTATTTTATTTAATTGTTTTAAATCATTAAATGCATGTTTATTTCATCAATTTATGTTTAATTATTTTTATGCATAATTCATGCACGGTAAAATTTAATTCATGAAATTTTAAAAGTTCACGCATTAGGATTTCTAGGTGCATTTCACGTTCGAACGAGGATCGGAGACCGGGGAATTTTCAGGAAAATTATTTTATTCCACGATTTATTTTTATAAATTAAGTGGGAGCGTTTTAAGTGTATTTTTTCCAAAAATGGGAATTTTTGGGTATTTTTAGCCGCAAAATTTTTATTTTTATCGATACGCTAATTTTATCGAGTCACGGGCCTTTTTAAGGGTTCAGGCTAATATTTTCAAAATCTTTTCAACACGATATATTTTTCGGGAGAGCGTTTATATTTAATGAGCCCACTTTTAAACCTATTAGACTTAAATATTTTCTTTAAACTATTGATTAGCATTGAAGGCTCATTTAATTAATCCTAAACCCTATATTTAACACCAAAATATCTCCCTAAGCTCCCCAAAAAACCTAATCACACTACTCAGCCGCCCACCCCCCTCCACTCACAATCCTTCACGCGAGTTGCTGCAGCAAGATTTTTTCGGTGACCCCATTTTTCCCTTCAAGCAAGAATTCCTCCTTCGGTCTTGTGTGCTCCTCGATCGGTGGTTCCAATTAAATATCAGGCACGCCTCGTATCTCTTTTGTGCATCATTCATGTCAGTATTACGGTTGTGTATGCATTTGTGTATGATATCTCTAGATCCAATCCAGTAGCGAGAAGTGTATCCTAGTTGTTCAAATTTGTGCATGTTTTTCTCATCCCACTCACGTTATTGTTTAAAAATATTTCAAGGGGGCTGCTGTCATGCCATGTGGAGGGGTTGTCATCACCGAGTAAGGAAGAGTTTGGAGATTAAATCGTGGTTGTGGTGAGTCGGTCGAGTGAGGAGTATGAGAGGAAGCCAAGGTTGAGCGTGTGAGGGAAAAGACGATCGTGTGACCTGTGCTCTTTGCATGGGAGAGTAACGTGAATTCTTTGGGTTCAGGAGATTCCTAGGGTAGTCTAGATGCGAGTGGTTAAAGGCTGGTTACGTGGGAGAATGCTAGAGGCGTGAGTTTGGGAAGGGAGAGTGCACGAGGTGGAATGTTAGGAAGGGCCGAGAGTTATGTTTTTTTTTTCTGAAAAATTAGCCGAGAGTTTTTGGGTCTGAAATTAAAGTATTATGAGCTTTATAATGTTTATAAGATATGGTAAAAAGTTGGGAAAATTTGGGCGGTGTTACGTTTTGATTCGGGTTAAAACCGGGACCCCGGTCCAAGTTTTGAAACGAATCGGTTAAGTTTTGATTTTGGCTCGATTTTAAGCCTAAGAATGCTTTTAAAAATATTTTGGGTTATTTTAAGGAGTTTGGTAAGCTTCGGGTCAATTTTAGAGGTCCAGGGTTGAAACGATAATTTTTGGGTTTATAGGGGCAAAATGATCATTTTGCACCCGGATGAGATTTTGGTCCTAGCAGCGCCCTGAGCACAAATCATGATATTTTTAAATGTTCATGCATCACGTTTACGATTTTTACGCTATTATAATAATTATGGTGCATGCTTAATTTAAAGGAATTAAGAGAGAAAAAGTAAGAAAGTGAAGAGCACTCCGTCTCCGCCGCGCCGCGTCGTTATTTCGTTTGTTTTCTGTCAAAACAAACCAAGACATGTTTATATCTTCTTTCACTCTTCAATCAAGTCATATAGTTACTTTTAAATATCGCAAGTACATGATTTTAATGCAAGAAAATCGAAATTGTTCATATTTAATGATGTTATTTAATTATATCACATGCAAAATATTCATTTTTGAGATTTATGCGATATTGCTTGTTGCCATTTCACTATCATGGGAGCATTATTAAATCCGGTCGCCAGTTACCGGTCAGTTCAGTTGCACACGATCGTTAGTTACCGGTCATGAGATCATTACTAAACCCGGTCGTCAGTTACCAGTCATGGGAGCATTATTAAATCCGGTCGCCAGTTACCGGTCAGTTCAGTTGCACCCAGTCGTCAGTTACCGGTCATGGGAGCATTACTAAACCCGGTCGTCAGTTACTGGTCATGGGAGCATTATTAAATCCGGTCGCAAGTTACCGGTCAGTTCAGTTCAGTGCAGGGGCCACTTGCGTAGACCATAATCTCAACAGAAAATTTTTACATGTTATTTCATTACAGGGCTCGAAGGAGCAAACATTTTCACGATGATATTTTCAGTTCAATTATGCACATTTTATAATTACTCATGAAATGATATTTTACGTTATGCCTCACGACATGATATTTCACTTGCATGCGACTTTATTATTTATTTACTTGTTATTTACGATATATGCATGCTGAGTCTTTAGACTCACTAGACTTGATTGTTGTAGGTACTGATGATGTCAGGACCGAGGGCGGGGACCAGTGAGCTAGCTTGGGTCAGCAGTAGTGGGACCCGAGGACCTCATTTCAGCATTTATTATTTTAATTCAAACCAAGTTTTTATGTTTCTGAATTATTTTTAAGTCATTATTTTGCAAACCTTAGATTTCTTCCGCTGCTATTTTGAATATTAAACATTTTTATCAGTTTAACTTATGATTGAGACATTTTAATTACTTAAAAAAAAATTTAATTTTTCCGCAAATTTTCAAGCACGAATTTCCGGGCCTTTATTCAAGCACGAATTTCCGGGCCTTTACAGTCTCTCTCTCTCTTCTTCTTCAGTCTATCCTCTTATTTATAGGAGGGAACATTGAACGTACAGAGAGATACATTAATGTATCCGTTGCATTTTAATCGACTCCTTGGACTTTCTGCCTCGTCTTTTCGACTGCCCTTCTGGAGCGTTTTGTCTTTAATGCTCTGATGCAACGTCCATTATTATCCTTTGACTGGACACTGACTTGTGCCTTTACGCACAATTGGAATCCACTTCGTATAAGCTTGTCTTGATCTGCAATTGAAAGGTTCTGACTGATGCTTCAAATTGGTCAGTTGGACTGATCTTCAGTTGGGCTAGTGAAATCAGTTGACTCGTTAGTTGAACTGATTTCACCCTCGTTCAGATGAACTGGTCAGTTGATCTTTTCATCAATTGGACACAACATCAGCTGTCCAGGATTATGAGGTTCTCCTGCTGAATCACCTGTCAGCTGCACAGTTAACTAAGCTGATTGTTGAAAGATCAGTTTTACTGACTCAGTTTTACTGACTCAGTTTCATCGATCAGTTGGTTCAATCAGTTGGCATCTCCGATAACTTCAGTTGTGGCTTCGTAAACTTATTATTTAAGTTTTAGCTGTCTGCGCACTAAGGTAAATTATTAGTAACATGATAACAAGTTTTGTTAACATCAAAATCAAGATTGCGAACTTGAAAAGTTCCAACAGACTTCGTCGTTGGTTTGCCGAAAACAGTGAAGGGCTACAATGTTATTTGGGTGATTGTGGATCGTCTGACTAAATCAACACATTTCCTACTAGTGAAGACAACATACTCCGTGTCACAATATGCCCAGCTGTATATTCGAGAGATAGTCCGACTGGATGGAATATCAGTGTCCATAGTATCTGACAGAGATCCGCGCTTTACTTCATCGTTCTCGAAAAGTCTTCATTCCACCATGGGGAACAAGCTGTTTTTTAGTACGACCTTCCATCCCCAGATTGACGGCCAATAGAGAGAGTGATCCAAATTTTGGAGGACTTGCTACAAGCTTGTGTGATCGACTTCCAAGGTAGTTGGGAGCCGAAGCTGCCGCTAGTGGAGTTTATCTATAACAATAGCTATCAGTCGTCTATAGATATGGCTTCCTACGAGGAGTTATATGGAAGGAAGTGTAGGTCACCAATTTATTGGGATGAGGTCGGAGAGAGAGTCGAGATTAGATCGGATATTGTTCAGCAGATTGTGGATTTGGTGGTAAAGATCCAGGATAGGATGAGGACGGCGCAAAGTAGACAAAAGAGTTATGCAGACAAGAGGAGGAGAGATCTCGAGTTTGTCATTGCTGATCAAGTCTTTGTCAAGATAGCTCCCATGAAGGGAGTTATGCGATTCAGGAAGAAGGGCAAGCTCAGTCCGAGATTTATTGGACCGTTTGAGATCTGGAAAAGGTGGGAGCATTGGCATACATGGTGGCTTTACCACCTAATCTAGTTGGAGCTCACAATGTCTTTCACATTGATATGTTCCGCAAATACATGTCAAACTCAGCACATGTGCTGAACTATGAGCCACTGCAGCTTACTCCAAATTTGACCTACGAAGAGAAACCGACACAGATATTAGGCAGGTAGGCAGGAGAGAAGACTGCGCAATAAGGTGATCAAGATAGTCAAGGTCAAGTGGTTGAATTATTCAAAGGAGGAAGCTACTTGGGATACTGAGATCGACATGAGGAGTCGCTACCTTGATCTTTTCAGTGAGTACTAATTTTGAGGATAAAATCCTTTTAAGAGGGAAGGAATTGTAACGCTCAAAAATCCAAACATACTAACCACATGCATGCATGAAAATAAATTAGAAGTTTATTTAAATAAGTGGTTTAAAGGTATGTTTAATATCGGTATGATTGAATGAATGTTTAAACCAATTGTTACGAATGTGAACTTTCTGCAATCGAATACGCGATGTACGACAAAGGCGAAAGAATCGGGGAAGATTTTGATTAGGTTACTATTTTAGAAATTTAGAAATGGTAAACTTGGGAATTAGTAATCCAAGATAGGAAAGTGAAAAATTTATTTATGTTAGAGTAGGTGCCCGTCAAGCCAAGTGTTGGTCGATTGTTCACAATGAAACTCTATGTATAAACAATCTTTATTTTAATAATATTTGAAATTATTGTTTTGGCCCATCTTTATCTGTATACCCATGCTAGTTGCATAGATAAAGTCCTTGAATATACGAATAGTAGAAAGAATATGAGATGCTCATATGATGAGTATTATGAAACTCATTTTTGCAATACTGTATATTCTAAACAGTTTTTAGTCGATTCAGCCGCCGCTAAGAATGATATAGGCCGCTCGAGTTTGAGACTAGTATCTGCGATGTGAGTACCATGTTCATTGGTAGGGGACATTGTGATGTCCGAGCATGCAGATAGGTGCTCCTGGTAGAGTGCACTGAACAACCCTCCATAAGGAACTTTCCAAGTGGTTCTCACTTATCGAGTAGAAACGTCCTAGTTTATGGTTGTGCACCATTAGTCCTTATGACCCGGGACAACATTGAGACTCTATATGCTAGCATTACACTTTGACTTGTTTACCAACTCTCAAGGGGTCATCAGGTGGCAAGGTTGGGTGTTCTATCGAAACATATAGGAGTCGATGCATTGTAGTCGGGGATTCACCGCTTACCTTCGGGTATGGATATCCTATGTGTATGTAGTATGAAATCTCTGATCAGAGTATGGTGGTAATTATGAAAGGGATTTCATAGAATGGTTCTTGCAGGCACTATCATTTGATACCTAGAGAATCATGTAAGCGGTACTGCTAGGCGTTTAATATGATTGGGTGGGTACTATCAGACTTGAGTTCTGACGTTCTTATTATCAAGGAGTTGATAAGTAAGAATGAAGCAATTGGGGTATGCTCAAATAAGGACATGTTTAGTCCGAATCACATGGAGATGTGAACCCACAGCTAATTGTATCAATGAACCATTGAGGGCCACACAAGTACTAGCTTTCTAGATCTCGTTGAGAAATAAAATAGTTCAATGTGTTGAACAGCTTATAAAGGAGTTTATAAGCGTAAGGAAGAATAGAAGTATGACTTCTATTAGGAGAATGTAACTTTTAATTTATAAAAGTGTTCCTAAATTAAAAGTTGGCCAAACAAATAATGTATTTGAAAATTGTGATTTTCATAAACATTATTATGGACTAAATTAAATTAATTCAAGTGTTGAATTAATTAAACACTAGTGGATCTAGTAGAGTCCAAATAATTAAATTAATTCAAGTATTGAATTAATTAAACAACAATGGGCCTTGTAGAGCCCAATTAGAAATAATTATTGAACTAGGTGGCTTGAGTAAAATCAAGTGAAAGTTAAATGGTCTCAAATGTGTTTGAGACATTTAAATAAAAGTCCATGGGCCTTGTAATTGTTACAAACCCAAGTAAAATGCATGCTTGGAAGGTGAAGGGTTGGAGACAATTTTTTGAGTCAAAAAGGCATGCATGCTTTTGGGACACACTTTAACTTTTTCCACAACCAAGAAAAATGTCTCCCCTTCTCTCCTACTCCACCATGGCCGAAATTTTGTGCATTTTCTCCACCAATTTTTTGTTCTTCAATTGTTGAGGAAACAATACACTTCTCAAAGAAAAATGCTCTAATTTTTCTAGTGCAAAATTAGAGTGGTTCTAGCTTGTTGGTGGTGGGCTTGATTTTTGAACAAGGAGTGTTCAAAGGGAGGCTTGTAGATTGTCATCCTTGAAGAGCTTAGTTGTTTATCAACTAAGTTGGAGCCATCATCAATCTTAAGAGATTGATAGGTATATTTTCTATAAACACCCTATGTATGACATTTTGTGTTTGCTACACATCTTAGTAGAGGTGCTCGAATTTTTCTTGTAAAAATCGAAATTTTTGAACTTTCGTTGCGCATTCGGGCACCTAAAATCGATCCCTTTCAAGTGGTATCATGAGCTAAGGATACTATTTTGTGTAGCATATACATAATATTATATTGAGGTCGATTTCTAACCGCATGAGATGATTTGTTGCAACGAATTCAAGGCCGAATTGGGGAGAATTTTGGACAGCAAGTTGCTGCCCATTTCGAGCAGCTTGGATTCAAGGCCGAATTGGGGAGGATTTTGGGGAGCAAGTTCCTGCCCATTTGGAGGGGCTGCCTGAAATGGGCAGCAAGGGCAGCTAAAATTTTTTATGTTGTTGGCCTGAATCCGACGACGGCGATGACGACTAGGGTTTCCAAAAGTGTTTTGGATTATCAAAGTGTCATGGGCCTTGATATTGTTGGGCCATTAGATGTCTAACATATTTGTGAAATTTAAATGGGCCAAAATGTTTTTGGTGAAAAATGATTTTTTGGGCCCTTAAGTTTAAATTTACAAAAGTTGCAAATATTTTCTCATGAAATAAATAATTGAAGTTGGACTTTAATTATTTATAGTCAATGGTGATTTACAAGAAATTCGGTTATAAATAAATTAATTAGAAAGTAGACAAAGGAGTTTGTATACTTTGTTAATTTAGTTTATCATCGTGGCGGTTAGTGATTGGATCAAGATATATAATATTAGATCAATTGATTATTGTGATAATTAATTGATGGTGTATGATATGTGATATTATGCATGAAGGATGATCAAAAGCCCAAGCCCAATTTGCTAGGTGTATGCTAGGATATTTTGTGTTGAATGATTGTAATAATTAACAATTTATCAAGTGGGCTTGGTTTATGGCCCGTTCTCACCCCATGAGATGTATCCCTATTTGTCATGGATATTTATTTGTAAATATTAGTATAGTGAAAGATCAAGATTCGAAGATGGTGGCCTTGATGATTATGAAGATCGAAGACATGTAAATATTGGAGGCTAATGTAATAGTTGCATTTGCATCCCATGCATTTCCCTAGGATTGGACCTAGGCCCGTGTTTAACTCACACGGGCCATTAGTTTTGGGGCGATTGATCATCCTTGTTTTGTTTACTGTTTATAATATATGCATGATATGTTATAAATAATGAGTATGTGCGTTATTATTATGATAATAACAAAGTTGCATGAATCCGGCAAACATACGATCAAACATGGCGAGCTTTTAAACAAAATTAATGATGAGACCTTTCAAAATTAAAAACCCTCATTTTAAATAAGATTCAAAATTAATATCAAGCCCGAAAAGGGGAATTATAAAGTTGTTTATAATTTGCATGTCTTCCATCGACAATGGGTGCATGATGAACGCTACCCGTGCTCGGGGCTCGGCTCATATTATTGGGGGGGCCTGGGTGCCGGAAAGCTGTGACATCCATTGACATGGTGATGTGAACTACGTGGAACTCCCATGATTTCGGCTCATATTATTGAGGGAACTCATGGTGACCGTCCATTAAGGTTCAACATCGATGGGTAAGGCTTGACAGGTAAAGATGAACGACGTCATATTATTGGGTCCTAATCAAACGTGAGACAAAATTTTACGTTAAGGATTGCATGGTGATGCAATTGGAAACTACCTTTTAGAAATTATTATTGGCTGATATTATTCGGGATCATAATTTGCTAATTGGACCTTACGTACCTACTGAGGAAAGGAGTTTCCCGTTTCACTAGAGGGTAGTGAAAGATATCAAAACAGTGGGAGCAAATATTTATGAAGTAAAAGTCCATACTTTATATCTTACTAAATATTTTAAAATAGTCATCAACATTTATCTGTTTTACTTCTCAGGACAAATTTTGACAATGTCTTCGATTCGCAATCCGTTATCTGTAATACTCGACAAACACATATTAACTGGACCTAATTACCTCACTTGGCTAAGAAACCTGAAAATCGTCTTGAATTCTGAAAGGATAGCATATACACTTACTGAGTCGCCCCCTGTTGAGGCTCCGACTGACTGCACTCCTGAGGAATTGCAGACTTACAAGGATTGGTGTGACCATGACTTGCGAGCTAAGTGTTATATGCAGGCTTCTTTGAATGATGAGCTGTAGAGGCGTTTTGAGGATTCAAAGAGTGCTGCTGACATTCATTTGCATCTCAAAGAGCTCTTTCGTGAGAAAACACGGCCTCTTAGGCATGCTACCGTCAAGGAGCTGATCACTTTACGCATGCAAGATGGGGCTTCGGTCCATGAGCATGGCGTAAATATTATTGGGCTCGTGGATAAGCTCGTTGGCATGGAACTTATTTTGCCTTCAGAGTTTACCACTGACGTGACGTGTTACTCTTGTCACTGCCTAGCTCATTTGATCCTTTTATGGTGAATTTCAACATGAACAAGCTAGAGCCGACTCTTGAGGAGTTGGTAAATATGTTTGTTACGTTTGAATCCACAATCAAGAAAGAGAAGTTGGTTCTTTATGTGGGTTCTTCATCTGGTACGAAGATTGATCCACATGGGAAGGGAAAGAAGCGTTCTTTCCAACGTCCCAAGAAGAACGTGCCCTTGATGAGGCAATCACCGAATCCC
The DNA here is from genome assembly GCF_022965805.1 of Primulina eburnea. Lineage (NCBI taxonomy): Eukaryota > Viridiplantae > Streptophyta > Magnoliopsida > Lamiales > Gesneriaceae > Primulina > Primulina eburnea. The sequence goes on along the minus strand of NC_133117.1, from coordinate 29,425,652 downwards.
GTCGAGGCAGCCACACCAATTAAGGTTGACAAGACTGCTGATGTATGTCATCACTGCAAGAAGCCTTGACATTGGAGGCGTAACTGCAAAGAATATCTTGCCCAGAAAGGTTCTGGAAATGGTATGAAGTAAACATTTCAACTCTACTTCTTGGGTATTGGATACTGGCTGTGGCTCGCATCTCTGTAATGACTTGCAGGTGATGGGAAGAAGTAGGAGACTAAGGGAAGGTGAAACCTTCTTGAGGATGGGCAATGGGGCAAGAGTTGCTGCCAAGGCTGTTGGATATGTTTACTTATTGTTGAACAATAATTTTAAGTTAATTTTAAGAGATGTTTTGTTTGTATTTGATTTGATGAAAAACATTGTTTCCATTTCTATGTCGATAAAGATGGATATTCTTGTTTATTTAGCAAAGGTGTTTGCAACATTTGCAAGAATGAATGTTTGATTGGTACTGGTGAACTTGAAAACGATCTCTATAACTTAAAATTGAAAGATATTCCACTAAATGTCTATTCAAAGGCAGACACCATATGAGATATGGATGGGTAAGCCTCCCAAATATTCTTATCTTAGAATATGGTGGTGCCCTGCTTATGAAGCAGGCAGTGGGAGATAAATTGGATAGTCGATCCATTTTATGTTCCTTTGTGGGATATCCAAGGAATTAAGTTGAATATTATTTCTATCATCCTCAAGAAACAAATGTGTTTGTTTCTAGGAATGCAACCTTTTCGGAAAAGGAATTTCTATTGGATAGAAAACGGGAGATGATAGAACTCTAAGAGGTTCGAGAGACACCCACAATAGTAGAACCCACACCCAAAGAGCCAAGAGAGGAGATACAAGCTCCTAGAAGATCCGAGAGAGTCTCAAGACCACCTATGAGGTATGGTCTGCTTTTTGAAGAGGGCCATGATGAGCCTATCCATGGATGTGATCCAAAGACCTTCAAAGAAGCATTATCTGATGCCGATTTATCTAAGTGGCTTGAAGCAATGGAATCTGAGATGAATTCCATGCATTTGAACCAAGTGTGGAATCTTGTGGATCCACCTGAGGGAACTGTTCCCATAGAGTGTAAATAGATTTACAAGAGGAAACTTGGGGCGGATGGGAAGGTATTGACCTTCAAAGCGCGATTGGTGGCAAAAGGATATACTCAAAGACAAGGAGTTGACTTTGAGGAAACCTTTTCTCCAGTTGCAATGTTCAAGTCTATAAGGATATTGCTAGCCATAGCTGCATGGTATCACTATGAGATATGGCAGATGGATGTCAAGACAACCTTTTTTCATGGGGATATTAAGGAAGAGATTTACATGTCTCAACTTGAAGGGTTTACATCTGTCGGAAGTGAGCATATGACATGCAAACTTCAAAGATCTATTTATGGTCTAAAGCAGGCATCTAGGAGTTGGAACCTCAGATTCGATAGTACAATCAAAGATTTTGGTTTTACTAAGAATCCCGAGGAACCTTGTGTGTATAAGAAGGTCAGTGGGAGTGCTGTGACATTCCTTGTGCTTTATGTTGATGACATTCTACTCATTGAGAATGATGTAGGAATGTTGCGATCAACTAAAATATGGTTAGCGAGTAAGTTCTCGATGCAGGACTTGGGTGAAGCATCTTTTGTATTAGGAATACAGATCTATAGAGATAGATCAAGAAGATTGCTTGGTCTCACCTAGTCCACATACATTGATACCATCGTGAAGCGGTTCTCGATGGATGAGTCCAAGAGAGGACATTTACCAATGTGTCATGGCGTGTCCCTATCCAAGTCTATGTCTCCCAAGACTGATGCAGAGATAGCGGCGATGACAAGCATTCCTTATGCATCTGCAATTGGTAGTATCATGTATGTCATGATATCTACACGTCCTGACGTGGCTTTCGCACTAAGTGTAGTGAGTAGATCTCAAACGAACCCTGGTCTTCCACACTGGAAAGCTGTGAAAAACATCCTCAAGTATTTGAGAAGGACCAATAAGTTGTTCTTGGTCTATGGGGGTGGAGAACTGAAATTGGAAGGCTATTCCGACTCTAACTTTCAAAGCGATATCGATGACTCGAAGTCAACCTCTGGGTTCGTATTCATGCTCAATGGTGATGCTGTATCTTGGAAGAGTTCCAAGCAAGACAGTGCTGCAGATTCCACCACTGAGGCCTAATACATTGCTGCATCGGATGCAGCAAAGGAGGCTGTTTGGATAAAGAATTTCGTCCAAGAGTTGGGCGTCATTCCTAATGGAGTTGCTCCTGTCCCAGTGTTTTGTGACAACACGGGAGCTATAGCTCAAGCAAAGGAGCCAAGGTCTCATCAGAAGTCCAAACATGTATTGAGAAAGTACCACATCCTCCGAGAGATTGTGGAAAGAGGAGATGTGTCGATTGACAAAGTCGGCTCCACAGATAATGTTGCTGATCCACTAACTAAGCCTTTACCTGGACCATTATTCGAGAAGCATCGTGAATCAATGGGTTTGAAGCATATGGGTAGTTGGCTCTAGTGCAAGTGGGAGATTGTTAGAGTAGGTGGCCGTTGAGCCAAGTGTTGGCCGAGTATTCACAATGAAACTCTATGTATAAACAATCTTTATTTTAATAATATATGAAATTATTGTTTTGGCACATCTTTATCTGTATACCCATGCTAGTTGCATAGATAAAGTCCTTGAATATACAAATAGTAGAAAGAATATGAGATGCTCATATGATGAGTATCATGAAACTCATATTTGCAATACTGTATATTCTAAACAATTCCTAATCGATTCAGCCGCCGCTAAGAAGGATATAGGCCGCTCGAGTTTGAGACTAGTATCTGCGATGTGAGTACCGTGTTTCATTGGTAGGGGACATTGTGATGTCCGAGCATGCAGATAGGTGCTCCTGGTAGAGTGAACTGAACAAGCCTCCATAAAGGACTTTCCAAGTTGTTCTCACTTATCGAGTGGAAACGTCCTAGTTTATGGTTGTACACTATTAGTCCTTATGACCCAGGACAACATTGAGACTCTTTATGCTAGCATTACACTTTGACTTGTTTACCGACTCTCAAGGGGTCATCAGGTGGCAAGGTTGGGTGTTCTGTCGAAACATATAGGAGTCGATGCATTGTAGTCGGGGATTCACCGCTTACCTTGGGGTATGGATATCCTATGTGTATGTAGTATGAAATCTTTGATCAGAGTATGGTGGTAATTATGAAAGGGGTTTCACAGATTACACTATCGATGCAACTACGACATGACACATAGTATCGATTCATTGACAACTCTCGATATACCAATGGTTGTCGAATCGGTCGAGATATATGAGTTGAAGGGACCGTACTGTACGCTAACCATAATTGAATGGTTCTTGCATGCACTATCATTTGATACCTAGGGAATCATGTAAACGATGCTGCTAGGCGTTTAACATGATTGGTTGGGTACTATCAGACTTGAGTTCTGACGTTCTTATTATCAAGGAGTTGATAAGTAAGAATGGAGCAATTGGAGTATGCTTAAATAAGGATATGTTTAGTCCGAATCACATGGAGATGTGAACCCACGGCTAGTTGTATCAAGTATCCATTGAGGGCCACACAAGTACTAGCTTTCTAGATCCCGTTGAGAAGTAAAATAGTTCAATGTGTTGAACGGCTTATAAAGGAGTCTATAAGCGTAAGGAAAAATAGAAGTATGACTTCTATTAGGAGAATGTAACTTTTAATTTATGGAAGTGTTCCTAAATTAAAAATTGTCCAAACAAATAATGTATTTGAAAATTGTGATTTTCATAAACATTATTATTGACTAAATTAAATTAATTCAAGTGATGAATTAATTAAATACTAGTTGACCTAGTAGAGTCCAAATAATTAAATTAATTCAAGTTTTGAATTAATTAAACAACAATGGGCCTTGTAGAGCCCAATTAGAAATAATTATTGAACTAGGTGGCTTGAGTAAAATCAAGTGAAAGTTAAATGATCTCAAATGTGTTTGAGACATTTAAATAAAAGTCCATGGGCCTTGTAATTGTTACAAGCCCAAGTAAAATTCATGCTTGGAAGGTGAAGGATTGGAGACAATTTATTGAGTCAAAAAGGCATGCATGCTTTTGGGACATACTTTAACTTTTTCCACAACCAAGAAAAATGTCTCCCCTTCTCTCCTACTCCACCATGGCCGAAATTTTGAGCATACAATTTTTTGAGTCAAAAAGGCATGCATGCTTTTGGGACATACTTTAACTTTTTCCACAACCAAGAAAAATGTCTCCCCTTCTCTCCTACTCCACCATGGCCGAAATTTTGAGCATTTTCTCCACCAAATTTTGTTCTTCAATTGTTGAGGAAACAATACACTTCATAAAGAAAAATGCTCTAATTTTTCTAGTGCAAAATTAGAGTGGTTCTAGCTTGTTGGTGGTGGGCTTGATTTTTGAACAAGGAGTGTTCAAAGGAAGACTTGTAGATTGTCATCCTTGAAGAGTCTAGTTGTTTATCAACTAAGTTGGAGCCATCATCAATCTTAAGAGATTGATAGGTATATTTTCTATAAACACCCTATGTATGACATTTTGTGTTTTTGTATTTGCTACACATCTTAGTAGAGGTGCTCAAATTTTTCTTGTAAAAATCGAAATTTTTGAACTTCCGTTGCGCATTCGGGCACCTAAAATCGATCTCTTTCAATTTATAGTAAGGGACGAACTTAATCGGTAACGAACTTTTGCTAGAAAATAAGAAGTTCCAGGTTTGCGATACTAGAAACGAGTGGCACCAAATATTGTTTTTATATTGTTTGGATTTTAGTGGACTAATTATGTATTTAATTAATTCCTTAATGGGCCTAGATTAATAAGGATTTAGTTAATAAAATTAGGGCCTTTAATCTAACCTATAGTCCACTTAGTAACCTAATGATCTAATTAAATAAACCCTAGCCACCCTACACCCCTCACACACGCCTCTCATCAAATCTCAACACACACACACACACACACACACAACCCTAGGATTGGCCGTGAGGTTCATAGCCAAGGAAGGAAGGAAGTTTCACATCCCGTTTGTCTCTTGTCGTGCCGTCGTTCGTATAACGTAAGCGTAAAGGAACAAGGAACGTTTTAAAATTTTCTTTATGCACCATTCAATCCATAATATTGCATTTAATTTATTTTGTGTGTAAAGTTTACAAGGATGATGATTTTTAATTTCCTACATGTGCATCTCATGTTTTCGTAAAATATTTTTGATGTTTTATGAATTGTTGAAGGAGGGATGCAAAGCAAAAGATTCAAGTGTCAAGTTAAATTTTAAGAGTAAGTTTTTGAAGGGTCAATAGCTGCTAGAGGACGCCCCAAGGGCAGCGCCAACCTGCACGCAAATGTGAGGGTTGAAGGGGGCGGTTTGGGTTCAAACAGCCATGGGGGCTGCATGGTACCCCAGCCGTGGTCTTGAGGGAAGGATAGGGTCCTAGAAAGGTCTAAGGATGGTTTGGTTAGGTCTTGTATGGGCTGGTTTAGAGTTGGAACCAAAACTCCACAATATGCACTTGTTGGGCTGTTTTGGTGTGACGGGGTCCTAGGGCTAAGGGGTTGGTGTAAAGGGCTGGACCAGGGGCTTGGGACATGCCTTAGGGTCCTGGTGAGGGGCTGGTATAAGCCAAGGAGCGAGCCAAGGGCTGGGACAGCCGCTGGTGCACAAGGGAGCCGCGGTACGTGAGAGGGTGCATTTGGTGTGCTGCCGTGCGAGGGTTTTAGGGCTTAAGGCATTTGGTATGTGTCCAAAAGGGCCTGATAATTGTCCTATTTAGGGTCTAAGGAAGGGGTCTAGGGCTTGGTCTGGGACTTTTCGAGCCGTGGTCCGTTTGGGGTCGTAATTTGTCCGAACATGTCAAAATAAGGGCAAATTGAGCCTTGATTAAAATTTGGATTTAAGTTTTGGTTTTGGCTTGGGTTTGGGGACTTCTATCAGCTTACATTGAGTCTTGGGATGTTATTAAGGGTCTGGTCTTGGGTTGGTTTGAGTCAGAAGGGTAGTTTGGTCATTTATTTAAACGAAAACACGATAACGGTGGTAAACGAGTTATTTGGTAAGCGAATTGAGTCGTTTTTTAAGCGTAGGTCCTAATATTGAATTTCCAGCAAGCTACTGGATATTTTTGGTATTTTAAAAGTTTTGAAATAGAGTCTTTTTCTTTAAGTCAAGGTCCGGGGTCGTCCGGGTGCGTAAAGCGTTGAATCGCGTGCGGTCGGTTCGAAGAAAGTCAAGGGCGGTTTGAAACTTCCAATAACAATTCCATATCATGTTAAATGTTATTTTTAGAAGTTTTAAATTAAACAATTCCATATCAGGTGCGTATAGCGTTAAATGTTATTTTTCGAAGCAAATCACAATAAACCTCAGAAATTTTAGCTCAAGCTTGTCAAATTAAAAGCTCAACAATTGGAATTGAAATTTCAGCTCAAGGTGTACAAATTTCAGCATAATGGAGCTCGGGAAAACCGCAAGACCAAAATCGAGTATCTCGAGGATACAAACCCCTAGCTCATGAACTTGAAACTTTAGCTCAAAGAAGCTTCATTCTTATGTCCTAAATAAACCAAAATGTAGCCAAATGAAGAGCTAAGAGATTGGAAAATTTTAATGTGCAAGAAATGACCTTTGAATTAACCAAAGTGACTCTTGGTTTTGGATAAAACTTTGACTACTTGGACACCAAGTTTTAAGCCAAGAACACTACTTGGAGTGCCACAATTCAGCCTATAAATACCCTACCATATGCTGAAGAAATTCTACACAAAATCCTCCCAAAAGTCCTCCGACAATTGTGCCAAAGTGCGGCCCAATTTTGTGTACAATTGCTTCGGTTATTCTCGGCCATTTTGAGCACCATCAAGGTGCTATCCAAGTGGTATTATACAGTTTTCAAACACCATATAAATCACATGCGAGGTGACAAAGTTGTTGTTAGAGTAGATTCCCCGCAAGCCAATTGTTGGCTAGAGATTTTATTGACTCAGTTGTAAAGAAAAATCTTTATTTTAATATAATTCATTATTTCATGGTTCGTTATTTCTTTATCTGTATACCCATGTGAACAACATAGATAAAGACCTTGATTATACTTTAATATAAATGAATCGTAATTCGATGTTGAAAATCGTTTGTAAACATTGTATGATCTAAATTCATTTCTAGTCGATTCAGCCGCCTAAAACATGGATAAAGGTCGCTTGAGCTCGAGAATAGCGTCTGTGATGTTGTGTACTGCGTTTCTTGATAAGTGCATAGAGATGTCCAAACATGCAGATGGGTAGTCATATGATGATTATACCGAACAATCCTCCCTCGAACTTTCCAAGTGGTTATAATTCATCGAGAGGATAAGTCCGTGGTTATGATTGTACACCATTAGTCCTTACGACTCGGGACAACAGTGATGCTCTGTACGCTAGGGCTGTGCTTTGACTCGTTTACCGGCTCCAGGAGAGTCATCAGATAGAGAGGTTGGGTATAGTTGCGACACATATAGGAGCCAATGCATTGTAATCGCCGATTTACTGCTCATCTACGGGTGTGGATATCCTACGTGATCTGATGAAATAATTGTGCGTGGAATCTCTGATCAGAGTATGTGTAACGCCCCGAAAATTTTAAAGTCCACGCAAACCACTTGCATGCAATTATTAAATTCTTTGTATTTTAGTTAAATTATTTTAATAGCATTAATTATTTATGTGGTGCATATTGATATGTTTAATTATATTTTCTGCTTGGTTGCATTAAAATGGTATTTTTAGGAATATTCAAGTGACGATCGAGGAACGGGGACCGAGGGCTAAAATTGTAAAAAGATTTTTATTAAATAATTATTTTTAATTATTTAAAAGGTGGTCGATGTTTTTAAGTAATTTTTGAAAGTATAAGATCGATTTTGAGATGATTTTATACGCCGGAACGTAATTTTTATCGGTATTGGATTTTCAAATAAAATACGAGCTTTCGAGCAACCCGACTATTAAATTCACATTTTTAATTAAAGAAAACTTTGTTATTATTTTGAATAAAATCCTAAATAGACTAATGGGCCTAATTAATGGCTTATTAGGCCTAAAGTCTAGATCATGGATTGATTAATATTTAAAGTGTAAAATAAGTGTAAAACCTAGTCTCCCTTGCTTATCAAGTCACGGCCACCTTAGTTTACTTCTGAAAAACTCTTTCCCCCACCCCTTTAAACTCACGGCACCCCTCTTATGCACACCACTCACGGTCACACCTAGTATTTTCTGAATTAAACACTCCCAACACCACACAAACTCACACGCACACACGGCACCTCTTTTTCTGGATAAGAAAACCATCGGCTGCACTTGGGGAAGGGTGATTCGAAAGATAGCTTCAAGCCAAGCCTACGTCGCGTTCCGTTCTTCGTCGTCAAAGGATATTCGAGCTTATGCTACGCAAAGGCACACCTTAATCTCCCTTTTCTCATCCATCATGTCATATTATTTATTTAAATTGTTGGATGCATGAAGCACTTATAATTTTCTTCCAGAAATTTGATTTACTGCATGAGTAGCCTTCGGTTTTTGAGTTTGTTGCATGAAAATTTTTATATGCATGAATAAAGGGGCTGCCATGGGCTTAGGGTGAACTAGTGATGTTTATGCATGATATAGAGTCACGCTTGCACACAACTTGACAGTAGAAAACGAAGGAAACAAAGAATCAGTAGTCTGCATGCGGTTGTCTGGGCTTGGGGGTGATCGGGTTTCTTGTTGTAGGGGCTGGGTGAGTCTTGGCTTGGGTCCAGGGCTAGCCAGGGCCGAGAAGGGTCGGAGTAGGGGTCCTAGCCGCGCTAGGACTCGAGATAAGTAGGCTGGGGAAGAGTCCACACCAGCAAGGACTCCTCCCGAGAGCCCGAGGGAAATAACGCACAGGTTGTACCAGCTTGGGCAGGGAGAATGGGCTCGGCCAGGGGGTCGGGGCTGGGCTAGGTTAGATCATCAGGGTCCTAGTTATGTGCTCAAGGTGTCGGTTCCGGGGCTGGAGGGCGGGCTTGATCTTTAAGTTCACAACTAGTCTCCACGCAGCAAGAAAGTCTCGGCCACTGCATGGGTGTGGTTTAGGACGCACGGTTTTTACTTTGGGCAGGGTATTTCGGTGGGTTAAGGGTCCAGTAGGGTAATTTAAGATGTTGGTCAAGTTTTGGGCCAACATGGTTCGGGGGTAACTCGATAAAATTAAGAGATGGCTCGGGGTCGAAGTTTAGGTGTCAAATTGAGTTTTAAAATAAAGAAAATTTGGAAAACGGCTCACGGGGGTCGAGTCGTGATCCATAAGGGCTAAAATAATATAAAAAGACTAAATTTAGAATTTAGGAATTTTATATTAAAGTTTGGTATTTTTCGGGATCAAAACACCGTTAAAATAACTAATAAAAGATAAATTGAAAAAGTCTAATTTGTAAGCCAAATAAAATTACGGAAAAATTCATATAAGCTTAAATAATTATTTGGGACATTTTAGAGTCATGAAATCAAGAAAAAAGTCGAATTCGTAAAATGTCGAGTCCCGGGGTAAAACGGTCTTTTTACGCCGGGAAATTAGTAAAGGTCATGGCAGTGCCCGAAATGCTGTTTTCATGTTATTTATGCTATTTTTAAATGTTTATGGATTTCTCATGATTTAATTATGATTTTTAAATGTCTAAGGAATTTTCATGATTTAAGAAGACATTTAAAATACATGTTGCATGCTTGGTTTCGAAAAGGAAAAACGTAAACATTATTCATGATTTTTCTAAGTGATGCAAATGAAAAACGTTGAAGGATGTGAATTTATTGTGACTAGTTCGTTAATGGTAGTTACGTCGTGAGGGTTATGGTCCCAGTGGGAGCCCGACGATCGTGTTCCTATCATTGCGAATTCATGGTATCAAATTTTATGGTAACGGTAAGAATGGGAATGACGTGAGGACCCATGTATTGGGAAAAGGCCCCCGAGGGAGCCCCGACGATCGTATTTCTATTCGATCATGATAGGCCAAGGCTCAGTTGACCGGTGAGAGTGTCGCTGATGTCCCCGCCGCCCAGTACTGAGGTTTCACGTAGATGGATCCATCGTCATGTCATGTCATGTCAGGAAAGTCACAATTAACGATCTGAATGCAACAAAGGAAACGATAATGCTCTTGATTCATGTTCAAGGTTTTATGTCATGTCATGTCATGTTAAAGAAAAGGAAATTCAGGTTTGCATATCATGAAATGTTATTTTACTTAAAAGTATTTTCACTGTTGCATGTGGTTTTATATCTATTACTCGTTATCAAAATTATGGTGTGTTGAGTCTTTAGACTCGCTAGGTGTGATGGATGCAGGTGGGGTTCTTGACGGATGATACTACTGGACTGAAGGTGCACACAACCCGAGGACCCGCGCTTCATTTTTTCCGCATTATGCTTTATGTTTTAAGTTAAAAATTTTAAGACTATTTATTTATGCTTTGAGAGTTTTTGAGAGGCTTAGTCTGGGCTATACCTTTTCAAACTTATTGCTTTTTAGGTTTGGTAAACATGCGACGATTTTATTTTACGTCAATTGCACTTGGATTTTTAAATACTAGTTGATGGAGGTTTTATTTTAAAGAGGGCAAAATATTTTATGAAAATATTTTCATGTGCATTTTATGTTGGCCGAAATGTTATATAAAAAAAATTTTTCTAGTACTTTTAAAGCAATAAAAAGGGCAGACGTTTCAGTTGGTATCAGAGAAAAGGTCCTGTAAAGGGTTGTGCCACCGTCAGCGCCGGGAAGATCAGTCGTCAAGCCTCAAAGTTGTAAGTATTACATGCTTTATATGATATTATGATGTTACCTGCTTAATTATATGAATTAAATGTTTACGTCACATGTTTAGTAGCTTCATGATAATATATGTTTTATATGCTTGGAAGTTTTATACGTGATATGATATGAAATGAAAAATTATTTTATTTTAACGCATGTTGGTTTGTGGTGGAATTGGACGATGTTGATTTTTGGGCTTTAGAATTGACGTTCTATTTTTTTTTTGGCTATAAGTTAATCGAGAATTTTATGAATATTTTTGGGATTCGTAGATTCTTTAAGAAAATATTTATGATTCATGGTTATTAGTCGAATTAATTTTTGAGAATTAGACATAAGAATAATTATTCGAGAGTTGCAACAAACTTTGGGAATAAGAAAATAGATAAATTGGGATTTTAAGTTGATGAAAGTAAGATTGGTTGTAAAAATTTATTTTTGGGTAAATAAGTTTAAGTTTATTGAAATTATGTCATGGGAAAACTGTAGAAGAAAATTAAGAATACCGAGAATTTATGGGTTAACTGTAAGATTTTTGAAATTAAGGACCAATTAAGATAATTTTTGGGGAAATTAAGAATTTATTTTTGCGATTTTTAAGGAATTTGGGAATTAATTTAGCATTAAGCGAAAATTAAATGGTTTAAATAATAAGAATTTTGAGGATTTAGACTTTTAAGAATATTTGGAACCTTGGGATATCTTGGGTATAATGTTATAAGGAATTTTAATCAAGGGTTTTTAAGAATGAATCAATATTAAGCTTGAAAATATAAGCGTTAGCGGATGCGTTTGAGATTTTAAGATTGAAATATGATAAATTGATGAACATTTTGGGTATAAAATAAGGAAAGTAATATACGATAAGTATGACCAACTATCTTTTAACTTTGGGAATCGTAAGAAAAAATTGAAATTCGAGGTTATAATAGCAATAGCACTAAGTCATTTGGGTTCTTTTAAGTTGCGATATGAAAATAAGGATTTAGAAGGAAAATTTAATTGGGATACTAGAACTGAATCTAAACTTTGGGTTATTAAGGATAAGCGAATTTCGAGGACGAAATTCAATTTAAAGGGGGAAGATTGTAACGTCCCGAAAATTTTAAAGTCCACAAAAATCACTTGCATGCAATTATTAAATTCTTTGTATTTTAGTTAAATTGTTTTAATAGCATTAATTATTTATGTGGTGCATATTGATATGTTTAATTATATTTTCTGCTTGGTTGCATTAAAATGGTATTTTTAGGAATATTCAAGTGATGATCGAGGAACGAGGACCGAGGACTAAAATTGTAAAAGGATTTTTATTAAATAATTATTTTTAATTATTTAAAAGGTGGTCGATGTTTTTAAGTAATTTTTGAAAGTATAAGATCGATTTTGAGATGATTTTATACGCCGGAACGTAATTTTTATCGGTATTGGATTTTCAAATAAAATACAAGCTTTCGAGCAACCCGGCTATTAAATTCACATTTTTAATTAAAGAAAACTTTGTTATTATTTTGAATAAAATCCTAAATAGACTAATGGGCCTAATTAATGGCTTATTAGGCCTAAAGTCTAGATCATGGATTGATTAATATTTAAAGTGTAAAATAAGTGTAAAACCTAGTCTCCCTTGCTTATCAAGTCACGGCCACCTTAGTTTACTTCTGAAAAACTCTTTCCCCCACCCCTTTAAACTCACGGCACCCCTATTATGCACACCACTCACGGCCACACCTAGTATTTTCTGAATTAAACTCTCCCAACACCACACAAACTCACACACACACGGCACCTCTTTTTCTGAATAAGAAAACCATCGGCTGCACTTGGGGAAGGGTGATTCGAAAGATAGCATCAAGCCAAGCCTACGTCGCGTTCCGTTCTTCGTCGTCAAAGGATATTCGAGCGTATGCTACGCAAAGGCATGATAAAAGTTAAACATGTGATTTGAAGAGACATTTTGGTTGGAATGCTTGAAGAATTAATATCAGTCAAAAGTTCATTTTCCAATTATTAATTAGTATGCATTTAATTTTTGTAGTTGTAATTCTTTATAAATTCTGAAATGTAATCCGTTTAAGGTGTGTGATCAAATATATCTTGTCTCTATTCTCCAACAAAGTGGTATCAGAGCTTTTTATCGGAGTGAGACAATTATATTTGAAGACATCACCATGAATTCTCTTCCTGTACACTTTCCGAAACTATCAAAGGAAAACTACAGCAACTGGAGCATTAAGATGAAGACTCTGTTGCGTTCTCAAGGTGTGTGGGATGCTGTAGAAAAAGGTGTGGAAGCTCCCGAAGATGAAACAACGTTGAGTCAAGCCCAAAGAACAGCGTGGCAAAAATCTGAACAGAAGGATCAGCAGGCACTGTCCACCATTCAACTTTACGTAGATGATGAAGTTTTTGAAAAAATAGCCACGGCATCAACGTCGAAGGAGGCATGGGATTTGCTTCAAAATTCATTCAATGGAAGTGACAAAGTTGTACGTATTCGTCTTCAAACTTTGAGAAGAGAGTTTGAATCATTAAATATGAAAGAGTCGGAATCAATTTCGGAGTATATTTCTCGCGTTCTTGCCACCGTCAACCAATTGAAAAGACTCGGAGAGAAAATAGAAGATGTTCGTGTGATTGAAAAAATTCTTCGATCACGTGATGCGAGATTTGACTATATTGTTGTGGCTATAGAAGAATCAAAAGATTTAGATTCCATGACGATTGATCAATTGATGGGATCGTTGCAAGCTCACGAAGAGAGAATTAAAAGAAAGGAAGAACCACCTTCACAATCTTTGCAATCCAAACTTTATTTGGGAGAAAAGAATGAAGATTTTAAATCTTTTAATCGTGGAAGAGGAAGAGGTAGAAACTATGAAAGAGGTCGTGGACGAAGAAATTCTCGAGGCAGAGGAGGAAGATGGAATGGATACAACGGTGATTCAAATAATCACCAACGATACTCGAAAGGATACCATGATGAATCAAATAATCAACAGCAATACTCGAGAGGTCGTGGAAGATCTCATTTTCAGCAAAGAGGCGGAAGAAATAAAGCAGAAATAAGATGTTACTCCTGTCAAAAACTTGGCCACTACGCAAGTGAGTGCCCAGATTCAGAAAAGAAAGAAGAAAAGAATCATTATCTTGAAACCGAAAATGAAGAATCAACACTGTTAATGACATGCAAAAGTGAGGATGAACAAAGCACTGGGGAAACTTGGTATCTTGACACCGGTGCAAGCAATCACATGACAGGTAACAAAGATCTGTTCACCTTTTTTGATAAGTCGTTTGGAGGAAACATTTTTTTTGGAGACAAGACTAAAGTTTCGATTGATGGAAGAGGTGATGTTTTGATTAAACTAAAGAACGGAGATCATCAATTTATTTCCGATGTTTATTATGTTCCTGCTTTGAAGTCAAATATTTTGAGCATTGGACAATTGCTTGAAAAAGGATATGCAGTTGATATGATGAACTGTGGACTAGTGCTCAAAAGTCACAAAGGGAAGATGATTGCTAAAGTGCCTATGACGAAAAACAGAATGTTTCCTCTCAACATTGAAACAGGTATTTTGAAGTGTTTCAAGAATAGCATTTCCGATTCATCATGGCTATGGCATTTGAGAATGGGGCATTTAAATTTTGAAAGTTTAAATATTTTGAGTAAAGAAAAGATGGTTGCTGGTTTGCCATTATTTTGTCATCCTAATCAACTATGTGAGAATTGCATATTTGGCAAACAAACAAGGAAAAGTTTTCCGAAGGAATCCTTGACGAGAGCATCAAAACCTTTGGAATTAATACATGCTGATATTTGCGGACCTATCAAGCCAACTTCATTTGGTAAGAACAATTATTTCTTATTGTTCATCGATGATTTTTCCAGGAAAACATGGGTTTACTTTCTTAAGCAAAAATCTGAAGCTTTTGAATCATTTAAAAAATTCAAAACATTCGTAGAAAATCAAAGTGGGTTTGTGATTAAAGCCTTGAGAACCGATCGTGGAGGAGAATTCACATCACTAGAATTCAACAACTTTTGTGAATCACATGGAATTAGAAGGCCACTAACTGTTCCAAGATCTCCGCAACAAAATGGAGTTGTAGAACGGAAGAATCGAACTATTTTAAATATGGTTCGTAGCATGCTGAAAAGTATGAATATGCCAAAGATTTTCTGGGCAGAAGCAGTAGCATGTGCTATATATTTATCCAACCGTTGTCCAACCAAAAGTTTGGAGAAAATGACACCAATTGAAACTTGGAGTGGGCGAAAGCCAAGTGTTTCTCATCTCAAAGTATTTGGAAGTGTGGCTTACTCACATGTCTCTGATGAGTTGAGAAGTAAACTCGATGACAAAAGTGAGAAACTTGTTTTCCTTGGCTATGCGGAAAATTCTAAAGGATACAAGTTGTATAATCCGAACACAAAAAGGCTTATCATTAGTAGAGATGTTGTCTTCGATGAAAGCAAGTCATTTGATTGGAAAAATCAAAGTGATGAACATGATTTCTCGTATTCTCCAGAAATCAGTTTTGATAATACAGAATCTGAAATCACAGAACCTGAAAATTCAGAAAGCATGGATGCAGATTCTCGGTCTGAAAATTCGAATGAAAGACCTCATCGGTTCAGAAATCTAACCGAGATATACGAAGATTCTGAAATTATCAATGATCCTACTTTCTTTTGCTTATTTGCAGATATTGAGCCATTAGATTTTGAGGAGGCAGAAAAACAAATTGAATGGAAAAAGGCTGTGGATGAGGAGATTGCATCCATCAACAAAAATCATACTTGGGAGTTGACTCGGTTGCCACCCGGAAAGAAAGCAATTGGTGTGAAATGGATATTCAAAATAAAGAAGAATGCTGATGGAGACGTGGAAAAATAT
Organism: Primulina eburnea; assembly: GCF_022965805.1. Lineage (NCBI taxonomy): Eukaryota > Viridiplantae > Streptophyta > Magnoliopsida > Lamiales > Gesneriaceae > Primulina > Primulina eburnea. Next base: position 29,409,889 of record NC_133117.1, on the reverse strand, counting down.
AAGGCTCGATTGGTAGCTCGGGGATTCACACAGAAAAAAGGGATTGATTATGAAGAAGTTTTTTCTCCTGTTGCAAGGATTGAAACAATTAGATTGATTTTGGCAATTTCAGCTCAACTAAAGTGGAAAGTGCACCAAATGGATGTGAAATCTGCTTTTTTGAATGGAGAACTTTCAGAAGAGGTTTATGTTACTCAACCTCAAGGATATATTGCAGTAGGAAATGAAGATAAAGTCTTGAAACTAAGAAAGGCACTATACGGACTTAAACAAGCTCCAAGAGCTTGGTATAGTTGCATTAATTCTTATTTTGAGCAAACCGGTTTCCAGAAATCACAACATGAGCATGGATTATATGTGAAGAAAGAAAAAGCTGGAGGTGTGTTGATTGTATGTTTGTATGTCGATGATCTTATTTTTATCGGAAACAACTCTAGCATGATTGAAGATTTCCGAAAATCCATGCGACAAAGGTTCGAGATGACAGATTTGGTTCTTATGTCATATTATTTAGGTATTGAAGTCAAACAAGAAGATGGAGGAATCCGGTTAAATCAGAAGAGATATGCAGAAAAAATTTTGAATGAATTTGGAATGAGGAATTGCAGCATTGCGGCTACACCTATGGATTCAGGTGTTAAATTATCTAAAGTTGATGGATCAAGTAGAACAAATGCAACTCTTTTCAGAAGCATGATTGGAAGCTTGAGGTTTCTAACTTACACCAGACCGGATATTCAATTTGCAGTAGGTGTGTTGGGCAGATTCATGACAGCACCTACTCAAACTCACATGAAAGCACTCAAACGGATTTTGAGTTATGTAAAGGGAACAATCAGTTTTGGTTTAGTTTACTCAAGTAATGAAGATTTTAAGCTGACTGGTTTTTGTGATAGTGATTGGGGAGGAAATTTAGACGATCGAAAGAGTACTACGGGTTTTGTTTTCTTTCTAGGAAATGCAGCGGTAGCTTGGAGTTCAAAAAAGCAGCAGATTGTGACGTTATCTTCTTGTGAAGCTGAGTACGTGGCTGCCACCGCTTGTGTTTGTCATGCTATATGGATGAAGAATGTAATGAAAATGCTACAACTTGAGCAACAAGAGGCAATTCACATTCATATTGATAATATTTCTGAAATTGCATTAGCTAAAAATCCGGTATTTCATGAAAGAAGTAAGCACATCGACACTCGATATCATTTTCTTCGTGATTGTGTTAACAAAGGAGAAGTTCTGCTGAAGCATGTGAAAACTCGAGAACAAATAGCTGATATTCTTACAAAGGCGTTGAAGATTTTAGACTTCCAAAGGCTCAGAGATAAACTTGGAGTTATAAAATCACAAGTTTAAGGAAGGGTGATAAAAGTTAAACGTGTGATTTGAAGAGACATTTTGGTTGGAATGCTTGAAGAATTAATATCAGTCAAAAGTTCATTTTCCAATTATTAATTAGTATGCATTTAATTTTTGTAGTTGTAATTCTTTATAAATTCTGAAATGTAATCCGTTTAAGGTGTGTGATCAAATATATCTTGTCTCTATTCTCCAACAAGGCACACCTTAATCTCCCTTTTCTCATCCATCATGTCATATTATTTATTTAAATTGTTGGATGCATGAAGCACTTATAATTTTCTTCCAGAAATTTGATTTACTGCATGAGTTGTTAAAATAATTTGTAATTTCTAGAGTCACATTCTAGAATATTTTCTAGTACTTTGAAAGTCATCTAGGAAGTTTAATAACTAGTTAAAGTGTGGAGTTAATAAGCCTAGAAAATTGTGAGACTTGGTCTATAAATATGCTTATGTAATCTCCATATTTGTTAATCCAAAAAATACAATCAAGTGTATTGCATCACTTGAATTCCTACTACAAAATTTTATTCCGCTGTGCCCTTCAAATTTGGTATCAGAGCTACCATTTAAGAAGATCTTTCGTTCCAGAATCTCCTATTGCCTCCAACCTCTTCTCACGTAAGCAAATTCCATCAATTTGCTTGCAATTGGTTGCATCCTTGCACGGGTCCCGCATAGAAGAAATTCAAAGTCCACCTTGTTCTCATTTAACAGTAGCAATTCCAATATATGGCTGGAAATTTGCAGATCACGATGTTCAAATATTCTTCGACGGAAGTACCTATATTTGAAGGAGAGCATTATGATTATTGGAGTACCGAAATGATGGATTTCTTCATCTCCGAAGATTTATGGGATATCATTGAAAATGATTATCCAGAACCACCTACCGAAGATGGTGCAGATTGGAGTGAAGTTCAACAAAATAAATACAAACAAGATCAGAAGAAAGATGCTACTGCACTTCGATATTTAAAGCAAGGGGTTAGTAAATCTATCTACCCTAGAATATTCAACAAAAGAAAAACAAAAGAAGCATGGGAAGTCTTGCAAAAAGAATTTCATGGAAATGATAAAGTTGTGTCTATCAAGCTTCAATCTCTATGGAGAGATTTCGATAATCTCTTGATGAAAGAAAGCGAAAATATCAGAAGTTTCTTCTCCAGAGTTGCAGAAATTGTGAATAATATTCAAAGCCTTGGAGATAATATTCAAGACAAACGAGTGGTCGAGAAAATCTTGAGAAGTTTACCACCAAAATTCGATCATTGTGTTGCAGCAATCGAAGAATCGAAGGATCTTTCCAACTTGTCGATGTTTGAATTAATGAGCTCTCTTCAAGCACATGAAGAAAGAATTAATCGGTCATCAAAACAACCTTTGGAGCAGGCATTTCAATCCAAAGTTGGATTTTCTGATAAGAAACCGAATAATTTTGGAGCTTCAAAGAATTCATGGCAGAATAAAAATCAAAGTGGCAAAGGAAAGTGGGAGAGAAATGATCGAGGAAAAGATGAACAAAGAAGTGAGGTGCGAAAAAATTCTCATGATGGTCCTTATTGCATCATATGCAAGAAAGATAATCACAATTCGAAAGATTGTCGTTTCAAGTGTACAAGATGCCGGATTCCTAATCATTCTCAAAGAGATTGTTGGCATCAAAAGAAACAAGGAAAAGAGCATGCCAACATTTCAAAGGAAGAAAAAGAAGATATCATGTTCTGCACTTGTATGAGTGCTGAAACTGAAGATCAAAATGTTTGGTATATTGACAGTGGTTGTAGTAACCACATGACGAGTAAGCTTGACAGCTTTGTGGAACTTGACAGAAATTTTTCTTCTGAGGTAAAGCTTGGAGATGGCAAGATACAAAAGGTGGAAGGGAAAGGAACCATCGAGGTTTACTCCAAGCAAGGTAACAAAAAACACATCTCAGATGTTCTTTATGTGCCAAATCTAGCTCAGAATCTGCTAAGTGTTGGTCAACTTATTCAAAAGGGTTATTTGGTTCATTTTGGTGACGATGCTTGCATGATTATTGATAAGAAGCAAAATTTGATTGTTGCTAAGATTGAAATGGCTAGAAACAAAGTTTTTCGTCTCATCATGCCTTTTGATAAGAGTTTTGCACTTAAGCATGAAACATGTCATGATTCTTATTTGTGGCATTTGAGATATGGGCACTTGAGTTATAAGGGACTACATTTGCTAAAGTCAAAAAATATGGTTGTTGGAATTCCGAGTGTTGAGAAAGACAATAAAATCTGTGGAGGGTGTATATATGGGAAATTGCACAGGTTTCCATTTCCCAAATCTGCTTGGCGTGCAAAAACTCCATTAGAATTGGTTCATGCCGATATTTTTGGTCCTACACGGACTATTTCAGTAAGCAACAAGAGGTATTTCTTATTATTTGTCGATGATTTTACTCGGATGATGTGGATATATTTCTTGAGTGAAAAATCAGAGGCATTCTCAGTTTTCCTTCAGTTTAAGGCTCTTGTTGAACGTCAGAGTGGTTATTTGATAAAGACTCTAAGGACAGATCGTGGTGGAGAATTTATATACAATGCATTCATGAATCACTGTAAGGAGAATGGAATTCAAAGACACCTCACAGTGAAATACACTCCACAGCAAAACGGTGTCGCAGAGAGGAAAAATCGAACAATTGCTGAAATGGCTCGAAGCATGCTTGAACAAAAAGGTTTGCCAAAAAAATTCTGGGCAGAGGCTGTTAATACAGCAGTGTATATTCTTAATCGTTCACCTACGAAGGCGGTTTTGAATAAAACACCAATTGAAGCATGGAGTAAGAGAAAACCACAAGTCGATCACTTGAAAATTTTTGGGTGCATTTCTTATGCATTAAATCAATCCCCTAGCAAAGATAAGTTTGATAAGAAAGGTGAAAAAATGATTTTCATTGGTTATAGTGATGAATCAAAAGGTTATCGATTGTGGAATCCAATAAAGAATCAGCTTGTTGTGTCTAGAGATGTTGTGTTTGATGAGATGGCTGCATGGCAATGGAATGAAGATGTTTCTCAAAGTCCACCAATTCACGACTTCGTAGCACCACCATTTTTTCAAAATCGTGAGTCACATCCAAGCACTTCTCAGCAAAGTCCTCAACCTACTACAGTGGAGTCAGATCCCGAAATCTCGGATCCAGATTCTCCAGTAAGAAAGGTACGATCCTTGCAGGAAATTTATGATTCTTGCAATCTTGCGTTATTCTCTAGTGAACCGCAGTTCTATGATGAAGCAAAAAATAATGATGTTTGGATTCAAGCAATGAAAGAAGAGATTGCAGTTATTGAGAAAAATAAAACGTGGGATTTAGTGGATTTGCCAAAAGGAAAAGATGTGATTGGTCTAAAGTGGATTTACAAGACCAAATATGGTGAAGATGGGTCAATAAGAAAGCACAAGGCTCGTCTCGTAGCCAAGGGTTATGATCAACAGTCTGGAGTGGATTTCAATGAAACTTTTGCTCCTGTGGTTCGAATGGAGACAATAAGATCAGCTCTTGCAATTGCAGCACAATTAGAGCTCAATGTGTTTCAGTTAGATGTTAAATCAGCTTTTTTGAATGGGGAACTTGAAGAGGAAGTTTATGTTATCCAGCCACAAGGTTTCGTGATTGAAGGAAAAGAAGATAAGGTTTACAGACTACGAAAGGCCTTGTATGGTTTGAAGCAAGCCCCTAGAGCTTGGAATTGCAAAATTGATGGGTATTTTCTCAAGAATGGTTTTGAAAGAAGCAAGAATGAACCAGCTCTATATGTGAAAAAGGATGGGAATGATTTCATAGTGGTATGTTTATATGTTGATGATTTGATTTACTTTGGAACTAACAAGATTTTTTTGAAGGAGTTCAAGGAGAAAATGATGGCATATTTCGAAATGACTGACCTTGGAATGATGAAGTATTTCCTTGGTATTCAAATAAGACAAGCTAATGGAGAAATTTTTCTCTCACAAGAAAAGTACGTAGAGGATTTGCTCAAAAAATTCCGCATGGGAAATTGCAAACATGTTAGCACTCGAATGACTCCGAGTGAGAAGTTGCAGCTCGATGATGGGTCTGGAAAAGTGGATCCAAAAATCTATCGAAGTTTGGTTGGATCACTTATTTATGTTACTCATACGAGACCTGATATTTCATTTGCAGTTGGTGTTGTTTCAAGATTTATGCATGATCCTTCCAAAGTTCATTTCACTGCAGCTAAAAGAATCCTGAGGTATTTGCAAGGAACAAAGAAGCTTGGACTGCATTATGTCAAAGATCAAGACAACAAATTGGTTGGGTTTACTGATAGCGATTGGGCAGGATGTCAAGATGACAGAAAGAGCACTTCTGGATACATATTCTGTCTTGGCTCAAAAGTGATTGCTTGGAGCTCAAAGAAGCAAAAGACGGTTGCTCTATCATCAGCTGAAGCTGAGTATATTGCAACAACAGAAGCAGCATGTGAAGCAACTTGGTTAAGGAGAATTCTTGGTGACTTGCAGCAAGTTGAAAGTCAACCAACAAAAATTTATTGTGATAACATGTCAGCTGTGGCAATGACAAAGAATCCAGTGTTTCATGCTCGTTCAAAGCATATTGAACTTCGACATCACTTTGTTCGAGAATTGGTAAGCAAAGAGCATATTCAAATGGAGTTCATTAGCACTGATGATCAAGTTGCAGATTTCCTAACCAAAGCAGTTACGGTGGAGAAATTCGAGAAGTTCAAGCAACAATTGAAAATTACAAATTAAGGGGAGTGTTAAAATAATTTGTAATTTCTAGAGTCACATTCTAGAATATTTTCTAGTACTTTGAAAGTCATCTAGGAAGTTTAATAACTAGTTAAAGTGTGGAGTTAATAAGCCTAGAAAATTGTGAGACTTGGTCTATAAATATGCTTATGTAATCTCCATATTTGTTAATCCAAAAAATACAATCAAGTGTATTGCATCACTTGAATTCCAACTACAAAATTTTATTCCGCTGTGCCCTTCATGAGTAGCCTTCGGTTTTTGAGTTTGTTGCATGAAAATTTTTATATGCATGAATAAAGGGGCTGCCATGGGCTTAGGGTGAACTAGTGATGTTTATGCATGATATAGAGTCACGCTTGCACACACCGTGACAGTAGAAAACTGAAGGAAACAAAGAATCAGTAGTCTGCATGCGGTTGTCTGGGCTTGGGGTTGATCGGGTTTCTTGTTGTAGGGGCTGGGTGAGTCTAGGCTTGGTTACAAGGCTAGACAGGGCCGATATGGGTTGGAGTAGGGGTCCTAGCCGCGCTAGGACTCGAGCTAAGTAGGCTGGGGAAGAGGCCACACCAGCAAGGACTCCTCCCGAGAGCCCAAGGGAAATAACGCACAGGTTGTACCAGCTTGGGCAGGGAGAATGGGCTCGGCCAGGGGGTCGGGGCTGGGCTAGGTTAGATCATCAGGGTCCTAGTTATGTGCTCAAGGTGACGGTTCAGGGGCTAGAGGGCGGGCTTGGTCTTTAAGTTCACAACTAGTCTCCATGCAGCAAGAAAGTCTCGGCCACTGCATGGGTGTGGTTTAGGACGCACGGTTTTTACTTTGGGCAGGGTATTTCGGTGGGTTAAGGGTCCAGTAGGGTAATTTAAGATGTTGGTCAAGTTTTGGACCAACATGGTTCGGGGGTAACTCGATAAAATTAAGAGATGGCTCGGGGTCGAAATTTAGGTGTCAAATTGAGTTTTAAAATAAATAAAATTTGGAAAACTGCTCACGGGGGTCGAGTCGTGATCCATAAGGGCTAAAATAATATAAAAAGACTAAATTTAGAATTTAGGAATTTTATATTAAATTTTGGTATTTTTCGAGATCAAAACACCGTTAAAATAACTAATAAAAAATAAATTGAAAAAGTCTAATTTGTAAGCCAAATAAAATTACGGAAAAATTCATATAAGCTTAAATAATTATTTGGGACGTTTTAGAGTCATGAAATCAAGAAAAAAGTCGAATTCGTAAAATGTCGAGTCCAGGGGTAAAACGGTCTTTTTACGTCGGGAAATTAATAAAGGTCATGGCAGTGCCCGAAATGCTGTTTTCATGTTATTTATGCTATTTTTAAATGTTTATGGATTTCTCATGATTTAATTATGATTTTTAAATGTCTAAGGAATTTTCATGATTTAAGAAGACATTTAAAATACATGTTGCATGCTTGGTTTCGAAAAGGAAAATCGTAAACATTATTCATGATTTTTCTAAGTGATGCAAATGGAAAACGTTGAAGGATGTGAATTTATTGTGACTAGTTCGTTAATGGTAGTTACGTCGTGAGGGTTATGGTCCCAGTGGGAGCCCGACGATCGTGTTCCTATCATTGCGAATTCATGGTATCAAGTTTTATGGTAACAGTAAGAATGAGAATGACGTGAGGGGAAAAGACCCCAGAGGGAACCCATGTATTGGGAAAAGGCCCCGAGGGAGCCCCGACGATCGTATTTCTATTCGATCATGATAGGCCAAGGCTCAGTTGACCGGTGAGAGTGTCGCTGATGTCCCCGTCGCCCAGTACTGAGGTTTCACGTAGATGGATCCATCGTCATGTCATGTCATGTCAGGAAAGTCACAATTAACGATCTGAATTCAACAAAGGAAAACGATAATGCTCATGATTCATGTTCAAGGTTTTATGTCATGTCATGTCATGTTAAAGAAAAGGAAATTCACGTTTGCATGTCATGAAATGTTATTTTACTTAAAATTATTTTCACTGTTGCATGTGGTTTTATATCTATTACTCGTTATCAAGATTATGGTGTGTTGAGTCTTTAGACTCACTAGGTGTGATGGATGCAGGTGGGGTTCTTGACGGATGATACTACTGGACTGAAGGTACACACAACCCGAGGACCCGCACTTCATTTTTTCCGCATTATGCTTTATGTTTTAAGTTAAAGATTTTAAGACTATTTATTTATGCTTTGAGAGTTTTTGAGAGGCTTAGTATGGGCTATACCTTTTCAAACTTATTGCTTTTTAGGTTTGGTAAACATGCGACGATTTTATTTTACGTCAATTGCACTTGGATTTTTAAATACTAGTTGATGGAGGTTTTATTTTAAAGAGGGAAAAATATTTTATGAAAATATTTTCATGTGCATTTTATGTTGGCCGAAATGTTATATAAAAAAAAATTTTCTAGTACTTTTAAAGCAATAAAAATGGCATACGTTTCAGTATGAGATGTACATTGGAGAAAGAGTTCTCTAATGGTACATGCGATGCCACTATTTATAGTTATCACATAGTTATCGAATTAATATGCAACCCTCGGTGAACCAATGGTTGCAGATTCGATCAAGATATATGAGATGAAAGGGACCGTACTGTACGTTAATCATAATCAACTGGTTCTTTCAAGCACTATCAGTGATACCTAGGAAATCATGGGGCGATGCTACAAGACGCTCTTACCATGATTCGATGGGTTTAATCAGAAATATGATTTCTTACATTCTCATGATATATTGTTGATACATAGAATGGGGAAAATAAGGGTAAGTCCGAATAAAGGATTATGTCCTGAATCACAAGGAGTTGTGTACCCAAGGCTAGCTGTATCCCTGAACTATTGAGGGTCGCACAAGCACTGGATCGTTTGTTCCCGTTGAGAGAAAATAAATTCAAGATGTTGAATTTAAATTATGATATAGTAAATTCAATGAGTTGAATTTATGATAATTAATTTTTAAAAGAATAAATTCAAGTAGTTGAATTTATAATTTAATATTTAATTTCAAATGTTGAATTTATAATCGATTTTAATTTTTTAAGCTCAAAAGTTGAGTTTATCAAATATTTAATTAAAATTGTTGAGGAGTATGTTTAATGGGCTGGTAGGAGTACAAGTCCAACATGCTAAATAATTGAAGTTTTTAATGGACTTTGATTAATTAATTAAACTAGTTGGACTAGTCCATTTAATTAATCAAGCCCATTAGTGTTAATTATGATTATTACGTGATGAATTAATTATAAATAGGAGTTAGCAAGGCATAACCCTAGCCACCACCTTCATAATTTCGAAAATCCCCTCTCCCAAATGCATGAAAAATTCGGCCACTTCCTTTTGATGGATTGGTTTGAGCCGTCTCTCATACTTTGATCTCCAACGCAAAATCTCTTCTACTTTTCTAGTGCAAATTAGAAGATGATCAAACCATCTAGTCGTGGACCTGATTAGAAGAATGGAGTCCTTGAAGAAAGTTCGTAGGGATTTCATCAAGAGCTATCTCCGCTAAATCCGGAATAGTTGGAGCCGTGTGATTAATTCACCAAAGGTAAAAATTTCTAACGCCCATTGAATGTTTTTAATAAAACCATACGAGTGCCCAAACATAAACATATTTTGATAGTCAAAATAAAATTAAAATTTTTAAACTTCCGCTGCGTTTGGGGCACGAGAAAACCAAGATCCAACAGTGGTATCAGAGCCAAGGTTTTTCTAAAACGTATGGTTTTGATATTGAATAATTTGTTTCTAACCACACAACAAATTTTTTCAGAAAATTGATGCACCATCAAATTTTTTTTTTCAGAAAACAAAAAAAATATATTCGTATCTGCCCGGAACTGTTTCGGGCAGACCTGCGCGCAGGACAACGCGCAGCGTCCAGCGCATGCAGCGGCGCGACGTGCTGAGCGTCCGCACACTGCGCGCTGCGTCGCGCGTGCGCGCAGGAGTGCCGCCACTGCCCGGGATCGTCTCGAGAAGTGTGATGGATGATGGGCTTGAATTGTTTGGGCCTAGGATGCAATTTTTTGATTTTTCAAATTTTGGGCAAAATTGATATTTTTGAAAATTGTTTCCATTTTTCTTTTGAAAATTAATAATTTTCTTGTAAAATAAATAATTAGAATATGATTTTAATTATTTATGCTAAAAATGAGTTTTTCAAGAAATCAATTATTATTGATTTAATTTGAAATTAAATAAAGGTGTTTATTTAATTTATTAAATTCTATAATAATTGTGGTGTTTAATGATAAATTATTAGATATATGATTTATCAATTAATTAAATTGATCTTAATATTTGATATTAAATTAATGAAAGATGATCGAGAGCCTTAACCAATGTCTTAGGTGTATGTTAAGATATTTTATTGTTTTATTCGTTTTGTTAATATTTGATATTATAAAAGTGGGCCTGGTTTATGGCCCGTTCCCACCCCCATGAGATGTATCCCTTATGTGCCATGGCTATTTAAATGTAATTATTAGAAATATTGGGAGATCAAGACTGGAAGTTGGTGGGCTCGATGAACAAGATGAAGACATGTAAAATATTGGAAGCTCTTGTATTATTTGCATTTGCATCCCTGCATTCACCTAGGTTTTGGACCTGGATCCATGTATGGCTCACATGGATCTAATAGTGTTGGCGATCGATCATCCTTATTTATTGTTGAATGTCATATTATGATATATGCGATATATAGTAGTATGCATGTATGTATATTATTAAATAATATAGTTGCATGAATCCGGCAAACATACAAACTCGTGGCACACAATTTTTAAATTAAAATGATGAGACAATTTTAAAATTAAAATCTATCATTTTGAATAAGATTCAAAATTTATATCAAACCGAAAAATTAAAAATTAAAAGAGTTTAATTTTTTCTTGCCTTCAATCAATCGTAGTTGCATGTTGATCGCTACCCACGGACAATGTCTGGATCTTATTATTGGTAAGGCCTAGACGCCGGAAAGCTGTGACTTCCACTGGACATATGATGTGAATTGAGTGGAACTCCCATGACTTCGGCTCATATTATTGGGGGAACTCATGGCGACCGTCCACTGCGATTCAATATTGATGGGTTGGTTTGACACGTGAAAATAAACGGCGTCATATTATTGGGTCTTTATTAAACGTGAGGAAAAACACGCGGATGTTGCATAGGGATGCAATTGGATTCTACCTTTTAGAAATTATAATTGGCTAATATTATTCGGGATTATAATTGGCTAATTGGACTCTACGTGCCCACTAAGGAAATACGAATTCCCATTTTCATCAGAGGGTGGTGGAAATGTTAAAATAGTGGGAGGGAAATTTATAAAATGAAATCCATATTTTATATCTTAGAATTATTTTAAAATTATCAGTAACCTTTATCTGTTTTCATTTTCAGTATATTTACGATGTCTACTCGTAACTCGCTTTCAATCATTCTCGATCAAAACAAATTGACTGGCCCTAACTATAATGACTGGTTTCGAAATTTAAAGATTGTTCTGAACTCCGAAAGGATTGCGTATGTGCTTGATAAGAAGCCACCAAAAGAGGCAGATCCTAATATCAGTAGGACTGAATTAGCTAAGCTTGAGAAATGGTGGGACCATGATCTTCAAGCTAAGAGCTACATGTTGGCTTCTATGTCGAATGAACTTCAGAGGAGGTTTGAAGAGGCAGTGAATGCTTGTGACATTCACCTTCATCTGAAAGAATTGTATGTTGTACAAAATTGTTCAGAAAGACATGCTACTGTGAAAGAACTCATGACTACACGCTTGCAAGATGGGGCTTCGGCCCATGAGCATGGTGTTAGGATGATTGGGCTCATCGAGAAGTTGGTGGGACTCGACATAGTTATGACTAATGAGCTCTCGACTGATATTCTCTTTCTCTCTTTGCCTACCTCGTTCGATGGATTTGTGGTTAATTTCAATATGAATAAGCTTGAGGCCAGCCTTGAAGAGTTTGTCAATATGCTTACTAATTATGAGGTCACAATTAAAAAGGAAAAGCCTGTTCTTCTAGTGGGTTCTTCGTATGGTACGAAAAAGAGAGTCTCAAATAAAGGCAAGAAGCGTTCTGCCCCTCCAAAGAAAAACAAGCCCAACAAAAAGCCATACAAAAAGCAAATCCGGGGCCCACAAAGCCTGACAAGTCAGAACAAGTATGTTTCCACTGCAACAAGCCTGGACATTGGAAGCGTAATTGCGAGGAGTATCTTGCCCAGAAGCGTTCTGGCCATGGTATGTTTTATATTGAAGTTAATGTTTCTATTAATTCCTCTTCTTGGGTATTGGATACCGGATGTGGTTCTCATCTATGCAATGATTTGCAGGTGATGGGAAGAAGCAGGAGGCTTAGAGATGGTGAGACCTTTCTAAGACTAGGAAATGGAGCAAGAGTTGCTGCCACTGCCATTGGAGACGTTACTTTAATTTTGGAAAATAATTTTAAGTTGTTTTTGAGAGACGTTTTATTTGTTCCTGAATTGGTTAAAAATATTATTTCTATTTCTATGCTTGATAGGGATGGTTATTATTGTGTTTTTACAAAAGGTGTTTGCGATTTATACAAGAATGAATGTTTGATTGGAACTGGAGAATTAACAAACGATCTCTATAACTTAAAATTAAAAGATATTCCGTTAAACAATGTCCAAGTGCATACGAAAATAACAACAAACAAAAGAAAAATAGAAGATCCAAATCCCGCACAAATATGGCACGCTAGACTAGGTCATATTTCCCAAAGAAGGATGCACAAGCTAGTTGGAGAAGGCATGTTTGACTTGTCAGACATAAATTCTCTACCTACTTGTGAGTCCTGTCTAAAAGGAAAAATAACTAAGACTCCATTCAATGGAAACGTAGAACGTGCACATGGTCTACTGGATTTGATTCACACAGACGTTTGTGGCCAGCTAAGTGTTAGCACAAAATTTTGGCATTCCTAATTCATTACCTTTACTGATGACCATTCGAGGTCTGAGTATGTTTATTTGATCAAACACAAATCTGAAGCATTTGAAAAGTTCAAAGAATTCAGATCTGAAGTAGAAAATCAGCTAGAAAGAAGTATTAAGGCAATTCGATCTTATCAAGGTGGAGAATACTTAAGCGCTGAATTTTTTAGTTATCTAAAAGAGAATGAGATTCTCTCACAGTGGACTCCACCAGCAACACCACAATTGAATGGTGTTTCTGAACGTCAAAATCGAACCTTGATGGACATGGTTCGATCAATGACGGGATTCGCTAAATTGCCTACATCGTTTTGGGGCTTTGCGCTTGAAACTGCGGCAATGTTGTTGAATAATGTCCATACTAAAGCAGTGAATAAAACACAATATGAGATATGGATGGGAAAAACTCCCAAATATTCTTACATGAGAATATGGAGATATCTTGCTTACATGAAGCAGACAGTGGGAGACAAATTGGATAGTAGATCCACTTTGTGCTACTTTGTAGGATATTCGAAGAATTCTGTTGGATATTATTTCTATCATCCCAATGAAACAAAAGTGTTTGTTTCAAGAAATGCCACCTTTTTGGAGAGATAATTTCTATTAGATAGAAAAAGCAAGATGATAGAACTTGAAGAAATTCAAGATACTCCCACAACTACAAAAGTTGAACCCATTTCCCAACAACCAGTAGTTGAAGTCCAAGCTCCTAGAAGGTCTGATATGGTTATTAGACCACCTGCAAGATATACGCTTCTTCATGAACAAGGCCATGATGAGTCTTGTGTTGGATGTGATCCAATGAATTTCAAAGAAGCAATATCTGATACTGATTCAACCAAATGGCTTGAAGCCATGCAGTCAGAAATGGACTCTATGTATTCAAACCAAGTCTGGACATTAGTGGATCCACCTGAGGGAATCGTTCCCATAGGATGCAAATGGATCTACAAAAGAAAGCTTGGGGCGGATGGGAAGGTAGTGACCTTCAAAGCAAGACTGGTTGCAAAAGGTTATACTCAAAGGCAAGGAATTGACTATGAGGAAACTTTTTCACCAGTTGCTATGTTTAAGTCCATTAGAATACTACTAGCCATAGTAGCATGGTATGACTATGAGATATGACAAATGGATGTAAAGACTGCATTCCTCAATGGAGACATCAAAGAAGAAATTTATATATCTCAACCTGAGGGATACACATCAGTAGAAAGTAAGCATAAGGTTTGCAAACTTCAGAGATCAATTTATGGTCTCAAGCAGGCGTCAAGGAGTTGGAACCTCAGATTTGATAGCACTATCAAAGAGCTTGGTTTTGCTAAGAATCCTGAGGAACCATGTGTGTACAAGAAAGTTAGTGGGAGTGCAGTGACATTCCTAGTACTTTATGTTGATGATATCCTGCTCATTGGGAATGATGTAGGATTACTGAAATCAACTAAAGTATGGTTAGCCAGTAAATTCTCCATGAAATACATGGGTGAAGCATCCTACGTATTGGGAATACAAATCTATTGAGATAGATCAAAGAGGATGTCGGACTCACCCAAACAACTTATATCGATACCACTATGAAACGATTCTCTATGGAAGAGTCCAAGAGAGGATACTTACCAATGTGTCATGGTATTACTCTATCTAAAGCTATGTGTCCCAAAACTGATGAAGAGATAGAGATGATGACACATATTCCATATGCGTCAGCTATTGATAGTATCATGTATGGTATGATATCGATACATCCTGATGTTGCTTATGTTAGAGTAGGTGCCCGTCGAGCCAAGTGTTAGCGGAGTGTTCACAATGAAACTCTATGTATAAACAATCTTTATTTTAATTATATTTGAAATTATTGTTTTTGCACATCTTTATCTGTATACTCATGCTAGTTGCATAGATAAAGTCCTTGAATATACAAATAGTAGAAAGAATATGAGATGCTCATATGATGAGTATCATGAAACTTATATTTGGAATACTGTATATTCTAAACAGTTCCTAGTCGAATCAGCCGCCACTAAGAAGGATATAGGCCGCTCGAGTTTGAGACTAGTATCTGCGATGTGAGTACCATGTTTCATTGGTAGGGGACATTATGATGTCCGAGCATGCAGATAGGTGCTCCTTGTAGAGCGCACTGAACAACCCTCCATATAGGACTTTCCAAGTGGTTCTCACTTATCGAGTGGAAACGTCCTGGTTTATGGTTGTATACCATTAGTCTTTATGACCCGGGACAACATTGAGACTCTATGGGTTAGCATTGCACTTTGACTTGTTTACCGACTCTTATGGGGTCATCAGGTGCCAAGGTTGGGTGTTTTGTCGAAGCATATAGGAGTCGATGCATTGTAGTCGAGTATTCACCGCTTACCTTCGGGTATGGATATCCAATGTGTATGTAGTATGAAATCTCTGAGCAGAGTGTTGGTAATAATTATGAAAGGGGTTTCATAGATTACACCATCAATGCAACTACGACATGACACATAGTATCGATTATTGACAACTCTAGATATACTAATGGTTGTCGAATCGGTCGGGATATATGAGTTGAAGGGACCATACTGTACGCTAACCATAATTTAATGGTTCTTGCATACACTATCATTTGATACCTAGGGAATCATGTAAGCGATGCTGCTAGGCGTTTAACATGATTGGTTGGGTGCTATCAGACTTGAGTTCTGACGTTCTTATTATCAAGGAGCTGATAAGTAAGAATGGAGCAATTGGGGTATGCTCAAATAAGGACATGTTTAGTCCGAATCACATGGAGATGTGAACCCACGTCTAGTTGTATCAATGAACCATTGAGAGCCACATAAGTACTAACTTTATAGATCCCGTTGAGAAGTAAAAATAGTTCAATGTGTTGAACGGCTTATAAAGGAGTTTATAAGCGTAAGAAAAAATAGAAGTATGACTTCTATGAGGGAAATGTAACTTTTAATTTGTGGAAATATTCCTAAATTAATAGTTGGCCAAATAAATAATGTATTTGAAAATTGTTATTTTCATAAACATTATTATGGACCAAATTAAATTAATTCAAGTGTTGAATTAATTAAACACTAGTGGACCTAGTAGAGTCCAAATAATTAACTTAATTCAAGTGTTGAATTAATTAAATAACATTGGGCCTTGTAGAGCCCAATTGGAAATAATTATTCAACTAGTGGGTTTGAGTAAAATCAAGTAAAGTTTAAATGATATCAAATTTGTTTGAGACATTTAAATTTAAGTCCATGGGCTTTGTAATTGTTACAAGCGCAAATAATTTGCATGCTTGGTAAGTTAAAGGTTGGAGGCAACTTTTGAGTTAATGACATGGCATGCACATGCAACTTTTTGCTTTAACTTTTTCCATAACCAAGAAAGTTGTTCTCCCTTCTCTCCACACAAGCACCTTGGCCGAAATATTGGAGCATTTTCTCCTTCATTTTTCTCTCAATTTTCTTCTTCAATTGTTGAGAAATGAAAACACTTCTCAAAGAAAAATCCTCTAATTTTTCTAGTGCAAAATTAGAGGGAAACTAGCTTGTTGGTGGTGGGCTTGATTTTGAGCAAGGTGTGCTCATTGGAAAGCTTGTAGATTAGTCTACCATTCAAGAGCTAAGGTGTTAACATCTTAGTTGGAGCCATCATCAATATTGAGATATTGATAGGTAATATTTCTTGAAAACACCCTATGTATGATATTTTGTGTTTTTCGTATTTGCTACACATCTTAGGCTTTAGGGTGCTCGATTTCTTGCATGAAAATTATTTTGAAACTTCCGTTGCGCATTTCGAGCACCTTAATCGATCCCTTTCGGCTTACGTTTTTAGTGTTACAAGCAGATATCAGGCGAACCCTGGTCCAATGCATTGGAAGGCTGTGAAAGACATTATTAAGTACTTGAGAAGGACTAATAACTTGTTCATGGCTCTATGGGGGTGGAGAATTAAAATTGAAAGGCTACGCTGATTCTAGCTCCCAATGTGATGTAGATTATTCAAAATCGACCTCTGGTTTTGTATTCATGCTTAATGGTGCGGCTGTCTCTTGGAAAAGTTCCAAGCAAGACACCGTTACGGATTCCACCACTGAAGCTGAGTACATTGTTGCGTCTGCTGTAGCCAAAGAGGCAGTTTGGATGAGGAATTTTATCCAAGAGTTGGGCGTTATTCTTAATGAGTTGATCCAGTCCCGGTGTACTGCGAAAACACTGGTGCCGTTGCCCAAGCAAAGGAACCAAGGTCTCCTCAGCGATCCAAACATGTACTGAGGAAATTCCACATCATCCGGGAGATTGTGGGAAGAGGAGATATATCAGTCGAAAGAGTCCCCTCTGCAGATAATGTTGCTGATCCACTTACAAAGCCCTTGCCAGGACCATTGTTTGAAAAGTATCGCGAAGCAATGGGATTAAAGTTTAAGGGTAGTTGGCTCTAGGGCAAGTTGGAGATTGTTAAAGTAGATGCCCTGCAAGCCAATTGTTGGCTAGGGATTTTATTGACTCAGTTGTAAAGAACAATCTTTATTTTAATATAATTCATTATTTCTTGGTTTGTTATTTCTTTATCTGTATACCTATGTGAACAACATAGATAAATACCTTGATTATACTTTAATACAAATGAATCGTAATTCGAGTTGAAACTCGTTTTAAACACTGTATGATCTAAATTTGTTCCTAATTGATTCAGCCTCCTAAAACATGGAAATAGGTCTCTTGAGCTCGAGACTAGCATCTATGATGTTGTGTACTGCGTTTCTTGGTAAGGGCATAGAGAGGTCCAAACATGCAGATGGGTAGTCATATGATGATTATACCAAACAATCCTCCCTCGAATTTTTCCAGTAGTTATCATTTATCGATAGGATAAGTCCGTGGTTATGATTGTACACCATTAGTCCTTACGACCCGGGACAAAACTGAGGCTCTGTATGCTAGGGCTGTGCTTTGACTCATTTACCGGCTCCAGGAGAGTCATCAGGTGGCGAGGTTGGGTATAGTTGCAACACATATAGTAGCAAGTGCATTGTAGTCGGGGATTCACCGCTCACCTACAGGTGTGGATATCCTATGTAATCTGATGAAATAATAATGCGTGGAATCTCTGGCCAGAGTATGAGATGTACATTGGAGAAGGAGTTCCCCAATGGTACATGCGATGCCACTATTTATAGTTATCACATAGTTATAAAATTAATATGCAACCCTCGGTGAACTAATGGTTGCAGATTTGATCAGGATATATGAGGTGAAGGGACCATACTGTACACTAACCATAATCAACTGGTTCTTGCAGGCACTATCAGTGATACCTAGGGAATTATGAGGCGATGGTACTAGACGCTCTTACCATGATTCGATGGGTTTAATCAGAAATATGATTTCTGATTTCTCATGATCAATTGTTGATACATAGAATGGAGAAAATAAGGGTAAGCCCGAATAAATGATTATGTCCTGAATCACAAGGAGTTTTGAACTCACGGCTAGCTGTATCCTTGAACCATTGAGGGTCACACAAGCACTGGATCGTTTGTTCCCGTTGAGAGAGAATAAATTCAAGATGTTGAATTTATATTATGATATAGTAAATTCAAGGAGTTGAATTTATGCTAATTAAATTTTAGGATAATAAATTCAAGGATTTGAATTTATAATTTAAATATTTAAATTCAAATGTTGAATTTATAATCGATTTTAATTTTTAAGCTCAAAATTTGAGTTTATCAAATATTAAATTAAAATTGTTGGGGAGTATTTTTAATGGGCTTGTAGGAGTACAAGTCCAACATACTAAATAATTAAAGTTCTTAATGGACTTTGATTAATTAATTAAACTAGTTGGACTAGCCCATTTAATTAATCAAGTCCATTAATGTTAATTATGGTTATTAAGTTATGACTTAATTATAAATAGGAGTTAGCAAGGCATAACCCTAGCCACCACCTTCATAATTTCGAAAATCCCCTCTCCCAAAAGCATGCAAAATTCGGCAACTTCCTTTTGAAGGATTGGTTTGAGCCGTCTCTCATACTTTGATCTCCAACACAAAATCTACTTTTCTAGTGCAAATTAGAAGAGGATCAAACCATTTAGTCGTGGACCTGATTAGAAGAAAGAAGTCCTTGAAGAAAGTTCGTAGGGATTTCATCAAGAGCTATCTCCGCTAAATCCGGAATAGTTGGAGCCGTGTGATTAATTCACTAAAGGTAAAAATTTCTGACGCCCTTATGAATGTTTTTGATAAAACCATACGAGTTGTCCAAACATAAATATATTTTAATTGTCAAAATAAAATTAAAATTTTTAAACTTCCGCTGCGTTTGGGACACGGGAAAACAAAAATCCAACAGTTGTTGCTAATTTTCTGACCAAGTTCGATCACGAATCACCCGAGTCTGAGCCAAGACAATCGATGATATTGTGAACTATATAAAGTTGCTGAATTGTTGAGTATTTAACTAAGTTGGTGAAAAATTTCAAAGTATTTTGCTGCATGTTTTACATCTAAAATTGATCCATCTACTGTCCAGAGGCTATCAAAGCATTGTTCTAATATCAACTCGAAGCATTGTCCAAAAAGCAACGGAATTGCAACCTTGAAACCTCCAAGTGTTTGACCCTTTTGTGCAACAACTTAGTGTTGATAAGTGTTGTCCATATCACAACTATTAGATGTTCAATTTCATGTTTAGAAGTTGTCCATAATCGATTCCAAGCATTGTCCGAGTTCGGCCACGATTCGTCCAAGTTCAAGCAATGGTGTTTCTATGTTTTCAGAAGTATTTGGAGAAAAATCAAATTTATCTATACAAGCATCTACTTCCTCAACAGGAAAAGAAAAAATGGAAGATGACATTCCTATGACAGACCAAGATAATCCCGAACAAGATGCTCAGGATCCATATGATGGAGAAGAAGATCTATTTGCATTATTAAACATTTAAATATATTTATTCAAGCTACTAAAAAAGCTATAGAACACTATTTAAATATGGCAAATCATAAGCCTACTAAACTTGTACAAAATATGGTACAAGAACATGAATTATATTCATATAATAAAATATTAGAAAAGGCTAAACAAAAAGAAAGAGAGCCTACTATTTCTGAATTAAAAGGAGAAATAGATCAGATAAAATCTGAAATAAAATACTTAAAAGAAAGAGTAAATACTCTTAGTATTAATAATGATCATATTTGGGAAAAAGATTCTACTCCTTAATAAAGGTTAAAAGTAAAAATTAATCTTCAAATATTTAGCTTTAAGCAGCAAGCTGTGAGCTCTGTTTTTTCGTAAGCCTTTAAGGTAATTCTGGATCTTTCCAGATGAGGATGTGTAAACCACTGTTTATAAACATGATTGATTTCTGGGTCTTTTAACTGATTTTCTAGAACTTTAATTTGAGTTCTAATTAATTTAATCTTCTTTTTTAAAGTTACAATATAATTTGCAGATGGCATGCTATAATCGAAAGGTGGATCATAAATATAACTATAAGACATAAACTTACATGATCTTGATCTTGTAGAAATATAAAGCTGGAGAGAATTCTTCGAAATATTAAACTTTGTATTCAACAAGAGAGATAATAGGTTTTTCGGTGTGTGGTTCACAGAGGACAACCACTCCTCTTATAAATACAAAAAGCAAACAGTACAACCACTATCTACAAAACTCAAACCAATACAATAAAGACACGTACACAATAAAGATAAGGTTACAGACTTGAAAACAATAATACACTCTTATTAAAAACTTTTAGTCAGTGGTGGCATCCAGCTTCTTTTCCATTTTATGTATTTAATAATGCAAATAGATCTTCTTCTCCATCATATAGATCATGAGCATCTTGTTCAAGATTATCTTGGTCTGTCATAGGAGTGTCATCTTCTATTTTTTCTTTTCCTGTTGAGGAAGTAGATGCTTGTGTAGATAAATTTGATTTTTCTCCAAATACTTCTGAAAACATAGAAGTAATGGTGTCCTTATCCAAATGTTGGAAAAGTTCTTTAAGTAAGGTGGTCTGGGTTGGGGTATCATGATTCATGCTTCTCATAGTCTCTCTGGCAGGTCCAAGAGCTATTATCTCCTGTCGATCATAGGCTTTTCCTTCTCCAAAAAAGTCTTCTTTTCCCCACCATTTTATTAAGATTTTTCTGATTAGGATGGTAGGGGCAAATTTGATTTCAAATTTTTATTTAGCTAAATCTTGTAATCCATATTCCCATCGTATAATCCAGGGAACATTATAATTAATGGCGAATTGAATCATCGCGGTCATTCCGTCAAATTGTGGATTGGCTTGTTGAAACTTAATCCATATGTTTTTAACATTTCTACGAAAAATAGAGGGTATTACCCCTCATGAAAAGAAAAAGTTTTAAACCAAGTAGGTATAAATTTATGAACATCATCTAATTGGAATTTAATCCACCATGAATGTTTTCCGTTGAGAATTCTCATAGATAAGAGTTGTATCCCATGCCATGATATAATCATGATAATTAAACATATTTGGCATTGCCTGAAAGGTATTTAATTGCGTGGCTTGACCAAGAGGTAAAACCCAATTAGCCGCTGGGATAATTTTCTTTATAATCATTTTAGAGAATGCAAAATTGCGATTGCGATCCATATGTTGGATTTCAACTGAGCCAGTTTTGACTAAAATGGTTTCAATATAATCACAAGTTTTTCTCCCCAATATAGGTTGTAAATCTTTGATTAAATAGCTTCGAGCTATATGAATTGGCGATAGACCTTTTAGGTATTTGTCTACAGGAAGCAATTAAGGCATCCTGAAATTAAGTAAGGATATTTTAAATCCTCTTTGGATCCCTTTAAAGCAAATATAGCATTATTATAATAATGAATTTCATAAGCAGTCGTATCATCTGCAAATTCTTTAATGGGGTCGAATTTTTCTTCTTCGGTAGTAGCCGTATTAGGCTGAGGAATAGTAGTGGCACCTCTTTTAAAAGGTGGTTTATTCATCGGCTTTTTTTCGGTTGCTGGTCTCTTTAGAACCGTCTTCCAAGGTTGATCCCTGCAAAAATTCTCTTGTTAGAAAATCTGGTAAAGAATTAGATTTTCCAGAGATATGTTCAATATCAAAATCAAAATATTCTAATATAGCTTGCCATCTAGCAAATATTTGTTTAGATGATATTACTTTAATATCTTTTAAAAGAATATCTTTGGCAGATTTGCAATCAACTCTTAGTAAAAACTTCTTATTTAAGAGATCACTTTCAAATTTGGTAATACATTTAACAATTGAAAGAATTTCTTTCTTTATTGTAGAATAATTTTTCTGTGTATTATTCCAATTTCCAGAAGTATATTTAACAAGAATTTCTTTAGATGTATTATCTATTTTTTGTTTAAGTATTCCTCCATATCCAATATCAGAGGCGTCTGTTTCAACTATTTTAAATGCTTCAGGATTAGCAATAGATAAACAAGGGAGTTCTTTAACTCTTTTTTTTATTTTTTTAATTGCTAAAGTATGACTATCAGTCCATGGTTGAGGGTTTTTCTTCAACCTTTGAAATAATAATTTACAATCTTGAGCGAGATCTTTATAAAAATCTCCTATATAATTAAGACTTCCAAGAAATCTTTGTAATTGATTTATATCAGTGATTTTATCAGAGAATTTATCAGCAAAAATAATTGCTCTTTCTATAGGAATCATTATTCCATTTTAAATATAATGTCCTAAGAATTTTATCTTAGTTTGAAAAAGTTTTACTTTTTTCTGATTTACTGTTAATCCAGATTTTTTAGTAGCTTGAATAAATATATTTAAATGTTTAAAATGCTGATCAATATTATCAGAATATATAAGTACATCATCAATATAAACTATGATATAATCTATATATGAATTATAAATTTCATTCATTATATTTTGAAATTCCATTGGAGTATTTTTTAATCCAAATGGCATTGCATTCCATTCATAATGTCCAAATGGTACAGTAAAAGCAGTTTATATTTATCTTCTTCTTTTAGAAGAATTTGATAAAATCCTGATTTTAAATCGAACGAAAAAAAGACTTTTCCTTTAAATAATCTATTTAATAGATCTCTTTTATTTGGTAATGGATGTTTTATCTATTTTAAAGCTTTATTAAGAGGTTTATAATTGATGACAAGTCTTGGAGCTCCTCTCTCAATCTCAGCTGCATTTTCTACATAAAATGCTGGACAACTCCAAGGACTATTAGTTGGTCTTATCAATTCTTTTTTAAAAAGACTATCAATTTCTTCTTTGCAATAATTTAAAAGTCTAGGACCCATAGCTATAGGTCTAGCCTTAGTAGGAATTTTATCTTCAATAAAATCGTCTGTATAAGGAAGACTAACTTGATGTTTTTTCCTATTCCAAAAGGCATTAGGAACATCGGCACATATCTCTTTAGA
Source organism: Primulina eburnea (assembly GCF_022965805.1). Classification (NCBI taxonomy): domain Eukaryota; kingdom Viridiplantae; phylum Streptophyta; class Magnoliopsida; order Lamiales; family Gesneriaceae; genus Primulina; species Primulina eburnea. Next base: position 29,386,338 of record NC_133117.1, on the reverse strand, counting down.
TATGGTTTCAGAAATAATTTTTATTTTTTCTTGAATTTTCTCAGAATTTATTTATTTTTTAATATTTTTAAAAAGAATTTCATCTTCTAATGAGGTAACAAAATTTTATTTATTAGAAACTATTTTTTGTAAAATATTAATAGATTTTGAAACAGGTATGGTGGTGAAAGGAAAAAATAAATTATTTCCTTTAATATTGGTATATAAACCTTTTTCGTTTATTTTATTGATAGGGAACAACATTTGAAAAAATGGAGTTCCTAGAATTACAGGAGTAGATATATTTTTAATGAGAATAAAAGTCGTATTTAAAAAAACTCCAGAATTACATATTGCCACATCAGACAATTTGTAATTAACTATAAGAGGTTGCTTATTAACAGCTGTTATAAATTGAGTAGTCTTTTAATAATATTTAGAAGGAACAATTCCTTCACTGATGCAATTTACATCAGCACCTGTGGGTCCTCGGGTCCGATATCTAATACTAATAATTTTAAATGTATCAAACCAAACGATTTAATAAAATACATAATTTGTTCACAAATCCACATAAATATCGTCAAAATAATTTAAAAGTCTCACATGTCTGAAATATAATTTTCAACATGCCAAAATAAAATAGTAAACCAAAGAAATCCAAACATAATCACATAACTCCCAAGACCCGAGAATCCCACTCTAACTCGTATCTCCTCGCCTGGAACTGGACTCTAGCATCCCAAGCCTCGCCTCACCTACCGTCAAGCACATGAAAACAAGAGGTAGCCGACATGCCGGTGAGTATAAACCCAGTATGATACAATCAATAACATATGAGAATTAAAATTTCAAATAGTTCATATAACTTCATAAAGATGCAATATAATGCAATGCATGATCAGAAGCTGTGGGCTATCAATAAATCTCAAGATCAAGTGAATCATCTGGTCATAGGGTACCCAAGGGAAGAGAATCCCCCAACAACATCCACCGACTCAACCGCTCGGGGTGGGTTGCTGTATTCTACAATCCCAAGACTATGGTGCGCCTATAGAGAGTGTTCAGGCCATAGCATCGACCTCCGCATACACTATGCAACCTCAACTATAGCCCCATACGTCCAATAAATCAGTATATCAAGGAAACCTCCGCCATATCAAATCTGAATCAAAAAGTGGCTCAATATGCAATGTAATGATGCAAATCAATATCATCATTTCGATATCATAATCAACTCATCTCAATACAACAATCATCATCAAATGACCAATAGTTCATCGAGCCATAGAGTTTACAATTTAAAATAAAAATGATACTTTTACCTCGTATGTTACCGACCGTAATATACCTTTCTAATATTACCAAAAGAAGATCGAAATGATTAGGTGAGAAGTCTTGACCTTTGAATTCTACTATAACTCAAGGACTTTGATCATCTATCAAAACAGAGTAATTTTTGTTCAAAATTCATAATTAGTTCTATACTGCTTCGAATCAAGATCCGTAAATTTCTTAACCTTAATATGCCATAAAAACATTCATTGAATCATTTCATCAAACACATGGCATGCGTGCTAAAGAAATTAGCTCCTATACTTTGTCATTGGCTTCAATTCCATTTTATATTCAAACCAACACAATTTCAACATCTCCAACATCTCAAATATCAACACAATATCAATTCTAAACTTCATCCTATTTCCAAAATTGAATAAAAATATAACATACTTACACCATCTTGAAGATCTTGGAGAGAGGATCACAAATCTAACTTCATTTCATAATTTCCTTGAACAAATCTCCCATAGTTGAAGAAGAAATTAGAAAATGTAAGAAAGGAGGGCTTCGTTGGAAGAGAAGAAGAAGGAAAATGAGGAAAAAGATGATACCATTCGATTTTATGCCTTCCCAACACCAAAACACGTTTTTTTTTTTTCAACTTGCGGCCCGCCCGAGCGGATGCCTTTTTCCGCTCGGGCGCGTAACTCTCTGCCATAATCCAAAATTTTCGAACAAGGCCCGCCCGGGCGGATGTCTTTTCCCGCCCGGGCGCGCACTCTGCGCACCTCCACTACAAAGATTGCTTCTGAAACGCCTCTTTCTTTCATAATTTGGAAAAGTGGTAAACTACAAAGTTGTAGCCCTATGTATTTTCTTGAACCTCTCCAAATGTCAGATCATTTAAAGGTCTGAGTAAAAAGTTATGCTAAATCTCCCAACATGTGTCATTGTAGGAACGACGATACGCACGACACACTTCGGGGCGCTTTTGGCTCGTCTTCCCTAATGATTTGAACAAAACTCGAAACTGAAAAATTATAGCTTTATGTCTTATCTTTCTAATGGAAAAGGCCTCACATCAATTGGATCAATATACAAAACATTATTCTAAAAACCACAACTACTGTCACATTTTTCATACTGTTTCTGCACTTCCATCACCTATTTAGCTAAAATTCAACCTTTGATTCTTCCCATCAATTATCTATTCCATTCTATAACATTCATTACCATTTATACCATAACGTAAAGTAATAAACCATCACAACTACTACCACATTTTCAAAATTTGGGCATTACAATTCCTCCCTTCTAAAAATAGATTTCGTCCTCGAAATCAATCATCTCTTTCAAGTCTAACATGTAATAATCAATACAGAAAATAAAATCAAGAATAGAAGCGTACTTCATTTGAATAACTCTGGATATTTTTGTCTCATTTTATCTTCTAATTTCCAAGTTGCCTCCTCGACACCATGTCTGTTCCACTGTACTTTAATCAACGGTATCAATTTATTTCTAAGTTGCTTATCTTTTCTGTCTAGAATTTTAATCGGTCTTTCAATGTAGCTCAAAGTCTGATCTAACTCAACCTCGTCGGGTGGAAGTACATGAGAAGGATCTGGGTAATATTTCCTCAACATAGACACATGAAAAACATCATGAACACCTGATAATGAAGGAGGAAGAGCTAATCTGTAAGCCAAATCACCAACACATTCCAAAATTTCATACGGACCTATGAATCTTGGTGATAATTTACCCTTCTTTCCAAATCTAATTGTACCACGGAAAGGAGATATTTTCAGAAAAACTGTCACCTTTCTCAAAAATCAATGGCCGTCTCCTGATGTTCACATACGTAGCCTGCCTATCCCGAGCAGCTCGCATACGACTCTGAATCAATTTTACTTTCTCTGTCATATCTCTTATCATATCAGGTCCTACAATTAGTGCTTCAGATAAATCATCCCAATACAGAGGAGATCTACATTTCCTGTCATATAGTGCTTCAAATGGTGACATTCCAATGCTCACTTGATAACTGTTGTTATAAGAAAACTAGACAAGTGGTAACAAATCCTGCCAACCAATACCAAAATCCATCACTACAGCTCTCAGCATATCCTCTAATGTTTGAATAGTACGTTCTGACTGTCCGTCTGTCTGAGGATGATATGTTGTACTCAAATGCAAACGAGTACCAAGGGCCTCTTGTAAACTCTGCCAAAAATGGGAAGAAAATCTGGGATCACGATCCGATTCAATGGACTTAGGCACACCATGCAATCTCAAAACTTCTCTGATGTACAATTTGGCCATCTTATCGTGCCTATATGTCATCTGATAAGGAATGAAACACGAAGACTTGGTTAATCTGTCAACGATAACCCAAATTGCATCGCAACCCCTCGACGACCTCGGCAATTTCGTGACAAATTCCATGGTAATATGGTCCCACTTTCCATTCTGGAACCTTAAGGCTATGCAAAAGACCTCCTGATCGCTTCCTTTCTGCTTTCACTTGTTGACAATTCAAAACACGAGATACAAATTCTGCTATGTCAGATTTCATTCTTTTCCACCAAAATTGTTTCTTCAAATCATTGTACATATTTTTACTTCCAGTGTGTACACTGAATTTACTGCAATGAGCATCCCGCAAAATCTGCATCCTCAACTCTGAAATATTAGGAACTACAATACGATCATCACAAACAAAATACCCTCAGTTATTGACCTGAAGTTCTGATCGATGTCCTGATCTGACGAGTTCAACTGATTTCTGAATGCTTTGATCTAACCTTTGGGCCTTTTTAATTTTTACAAACAACTCTGGCTCTACCTGAATCATAAATACTTTTACAGGTTGAGTATCTACCACAAAATCTAAACCAGAAAGACAACAGTCTTCTACTAAATCAGATACACTGCTAGTGATCAAAGACATATTACATACTTTTCTGCTCAAAGCATCGGCTGCTGCATTCGACTTACCAGGATAATATTTTATCTCGCAATCATAGTCTTTCAACAAATCTAACCAACGCCTCTGTCTCATGTTCAGCTTCGCTTGTGAAAAGAGGTATTTCAAACTCTTATGATCTGTGAATATCTCAAATTTCTCCCCATACAAGTAGTGACGCCAAATCTTTAGGGCAAAAACCACTGCTGCTAGTTACAAGTCATGCACTGGGTATCTAGACTCATGTGGCTTCAACTGTCTTGAAGCATAGGCAACCACACGGCCATGCTGCATTAATATAAAACCCAGTCCTTGATGTGAAGCCCAGTGTGCACTGTAAATCCTCCTACACATGATGGGATAGTCAGAACTAGAGCACTCGTCAATTTCTTCTTAAGTTCATCAAAACTAGCCTCACATGCTTGCGACCAAATAAATGGTGTATTCTTTTGTGTCAGCTGGGTACTTGGCCTCGCAATCTGTGAGAATCCTTCAATAAATCGACGATAATATCCTGCCAAACCCATAAAACTACGTACCTCAGGAACTGATGTCGGTCTAGACCAATTGATGACTGCCTCAACTTTACTCGGATCAGCTGATATACCAGCACTTGAAATCACATGTCCAAGAAAAATAACTCTATCCAACCAAAACTCGCATTTGGATAATTTAGCATACAACTTTTCAGTTCTCAAAATTTTCAAAACAGCTCTCAAGTGCTCGGCATGCTCAAATTCAGATTTTGAATAAATAAGAATATCATCAATGAAGATCACAACAAATTGATCTATATACCGTTGAAACACACGGTTCATCAAATCCATAAATACCGCAGGTGCATTGGTCAACCCAAAAGGCATAACCAAAAATTCAAAATGTCTATACCTGGTACGAAAAGCACTCTTAGGCACATCTGCCTCTTTAACTCTTAACTGATGATATCTGGATCTTAAATCAATCTTAGAATATACTGAAGAACCCTGAAACTGGTCAAAGAGAACATCAATCCTTGGCAAAGGATACTTATTCTTTACTGTGGCTTTATTCAACTGTCTATAATCGACACAAAGCCTCATAGATCCGTCTTTCTTCTTCACAAATAAAACCAGAGCAACCCAAGGTGAAACACTTGGTTTTATATATCCTTTATTCAATAGATCCTCAAGTTGTTCTTTTAGTTCCTTCAGTTCAATTGGCGCCATCCTATAAGGAGCTCTAGAAATAGGCTGTGTACCTGGCATCAACTCAATGTTGAACTCAACCTCTCGGATTGGAGGAAATCCTGGAATTTCATCTGGAAACACATCTGAAAATTCACTAACAATTGGAATATCTGCCAATTTAGGTACTGACCTTGAAATATCAATCGCATAAACCAAGAAACATTCAGCTCCTTTCTGCAACAAACGAGTCATGGACAAAACAGATATCAAAGGAATCTTAGCTCGAGAACCCTTACCATAGAATGTCCAGTGATCTGTCATATCAGGTCTAAACTTAACAATCTTCTGAAAACAATCTACAGTAGCCTTGTATCTTGTCAACATGTCAATGCCAACTATGCAGTCAAAATCAGATATCTCCAATACAATACAATCAAGTTCAATGACATTATCCTCATAAAAAAATTCACAACCACTTATCATTTCAGCTGACCTCATCACTTTGCCCAGTGGAGTAGAAATAGATAATGTAGACGATAATGGAATAGAATTCAACGAATGCAATGTGAAAAAGTGCTCAGCTATGAAAGTGTGTGATGCACCAGTATCCATCAAAACATAAGCAGGATAACTTGAGAGAAAACAATTACCTGAAATAACATTATCTGGAGCATTATGTGCCTCATTCTCAGTGAGTGCAAAAACTCGGGCCTGCTGTCTAGGTGGTTGTCCTACCCTGTGTCTACCACTCTGTTTGTTCTGATCTGACCAGTTTGATTGTTGATATGAATGAACTGCAGGGGTCTGGCGATTCTGGTGAGATGTTTGTCTCGATGATCCCCCACTCTGAGACATATCACTGCCACGGTTAGGACACATTCGAGCATAGTGTCCCACCTGGTTACACAAATGACAAGCTCCCGAGACTCCTCTACGCTGATCGGTATAATGTATACAACCACACTGACCACAAGTTGGACCTGAATAACCAGTGCTCTGAACTGAACCAGACTGTCCCGATCCACTAGAACTCGAAAAATTACTGCCATGCCTCTTAAATTGCTTGCCTCTAGCCCGAAACCGCTCTCTTATGTTGCCACTGTTACTGCCAGTATTACCCTGTCTGAACTGCTGTCGAAACTGTGGTTGTTGGGGTCGTTGCGAATACTGAAAACCTCTCTGTCTAATGATTCCGGTTTCAGCTCCCTTGGCTCGATCAAGAGCCTCAGCAAAAGTGTTAGGCCTTCTGGTATTAACCAAGGTAAATATATCTAGGTTAAGACCATTTATAAAGTTATCCGCCTTAGCTTCTTCATCGGATGCTACATGAGGAGCAAATCTCAGTAAATTCGAAAACTTAGCAACATAGTCCTCAATATTAAGATTTCCCTGCTTTAAAACTCGGCTCCCCTATCTTTCCTGTAAGAGGTAGGAAAGAAACGTTGATAAAATTCAGATTTAAAGATATCACAGGTAACAATCGTACCTCGACCCTCTAAATCTTTCTTGGTCATGATCCACCAACTCTTAGCAACATCTAATAACTGATGAACAACTAATTTGATTCTACGATCATCTGGATACTCAAGAGATTCAAATAATTGATCCATATTCTCCAACCAATTTTCACACTCTAATGCATTCTCTGTTACCCTTTAACATCGGTGAGTGCAAAGACTGAAATCTGGCTAACAGTATCTCCATCGGAGTCGGAGTTATATCCATCTGAGTATGAGTAACACTGCCCTGATCTTGTGCCACTGGTAAGTTCTGTCTATGTCTACCACGACCTATACCTCGAGTAGCCATGTCTGATATACAATAGATTAAACAGAGATAAAATCACAAAATCACAATCATCTCAACCTTATATCAATCATCTATGGCTCTCGAGACTCAACAATCTCAAAAATCTCGAATAAAGCTCAACAATATAATATCTCAATTTAAATCATGTATTTCACATCATAGCCCAATGAAAATGCTAGCAAATATATCACATGATCAAGCAATTCAAACTGACTCGATCTACCCTGTTCCCAAATATCATACGCTCTGATACCACCTAATGTGGGTCCCCGGGTCCGATATCTAATACTAAAAATTTTAAATGTATTAAACCAAATGATTTAATAAAATAAATAATTTGTTGTTCACAAATCCACATAAATATCGTCAAAATAATTTAAAAGTCTCACATGTTTGAAATATAATTTTCAACATGCCAAAATAAAATAGTAAACCAAAGAAATCTAAACATCATCACATAACTCCTAAGACCCGAGAATCTCACTTTAACTCGTATCTCCTCGCCTGGAACTGGACTCTAGCATCCCAAGCCTCGCCTCACCTACCGTCAAGCACATGAAAACAAGAGGTAGCCGACATGCCGGTGAGTATAAACCCAGTATGATACAATCAATAACATATGAGAATTAAAATTTCAAATAGTTCATATAAATTCATAAAGATGCAATATAATGCAATGCATGATCAGAAGCTGTGGGCTATCAATAAATCTCAAGATCAAGTGAATCATCTGGTCATAGGGTACCCAAGGGAAGAGAATCCCCCAGCAACATCCACCGACTCAACCGCTCGGGGTGGGTTGCTGTGTTCTACAATCCCAAGACTATGGTGCGCCTATAGAGAGTGTTCAGGCCATAGCAGCGACCTCCGCATACATTATGCCAACTCAACTATAGCCCCATACGTCCAATAAATCAGTATATCAAGGCGACCTCCGCCATATCAAATATGAATCAAAAAATGGCTCAATATGCAATGTAATGATGCAAATCAATATCATCATTTCGATATCATAATCAACTCATCTCAATACAACAATCATCATCAAATAACCAATAGTTCATCGAGCCATAGAGTTTTCAATTTAAAATAAAAATGATACTTTTACCTCGTATGTTACCGACCGTAATATACCTTTCAAATATTACCAAAAGAACATCGAAATGCGTAGGTGAGAAGTCTTGAACCTTTGAATTCTACTATAACTCAAGGACTTTGATCATCTATCAAAACAGAGTAATTTCTGTTCAAAATTCATAATTAGTTCAATACTGCTTCGAATCAAGATCCGTAAATTTCTTAACCTTAATATGCCATAAAAACATTCATTGAATCATTTCAGCAAACACATGGCATGCGTGCTAAAGAAATTAGCTCCTGAAACGTCTCCCCCTTTGAATGCTTTAAAAGTACTAGGAAAAATTTTTTTTTTCTACTATAATTTCGACCATAACAATAAACACATGAAAATATTTTCATTAAAATATTTTTCTCTCTTTAAAATAAGATCTCCAACGACTAGTATTAAAAATCAAAGTGAAATAATAAAATCGTCTACTGTTTTACCAAAACTAAAAACAATAGTTTGAAAAGTAAAGCCCATACTAAACCTCTCAAAATCTCTCAAAAAGCATAATTAAATAGTCTTAAAAATCTTTAACGTAATCGTAAAACGTAATGCGGAAATGACGCGCCGGTCCTCGGGTTGTGTGCACCTTCAGTCCAGTAGTATCATCCGTCAAGAACCTCATCAATACCACCTGCATCCATCACACCTAGTGAGTCTAAAGACTCAATACACCATAATCTTTATTAACGAGTAATACATAATAAAACCACATGTAACAGTGAAAATACTTTTAAGTAAAAATAACTTTTCATGATGCAATAAAATCTTAAACTTTTCCTTATCATGGCAAACATTCCTTTTTACTTGATCAAAATCATTTTCCTTTTCCTTTTCCTTTTCCTTTTCCTTTTTCCTTTGTTGAATTCAGATCGTTAATTGTGACCCTTTTTTCTTTTTCTTTTTCGATGGATCCATCTACATATAACCACAGTACTGGGCGGTGGGGACATCAGCGACACTCTCACCGGTCAACTGAGCCTTGGCCTATCATTATCGAATAGAAAAACGTTCGTTGGGGTTCCCTCTGGGGCCTTGGCCCGTAAACGGGGTCCTCTGGGGCCTTTTCCCCTCACGATATTCTCATTCTTACTTTTATCCTCATTGGAAACGTATCCTCTGTTCGCAACGATGGAAACACGATCGTCGGGCTCCCACTGGGACCATCACCCTCACGACATTGCCATCATTAACGAACTAGTCACAATCAATTCCCTTCCTTCAACGTTTTTCATTCACATCACTTTATAAAATCATTAACAACGTATATCTTTTTCCCTTTTTGAAACCAAGCATGCAACACGTATTTAAATGTCTTCTTTAAATCATAAAAATTCCTTTTGACATTTAAAATCATAAATAAATCATGTTAAATTCATAAACATTTAAAAATATCATATTTAACATGAAAACAGCATTTCGGGCACTGCCATGACCTTTACTAATTTTTCGACGTAAAAAGACCGTTTTACCCCTGGACTCGACTTTTTACGAATTCGACTATTTTCTTGATTTTATGATTCTAAGATGTCCCAATTAATTATTTAAGCTTATATGAATTTTCTCGTAATTTTATTTGGCTTAAAACTTAGACTTTTTAATTTATTCCTTAAATGCGACGTACTAATGCGTTTTAATCCCAAACAAAATCCCAAACCTCATCATAAAATTCCTAAATCATAAACATAGACTTATAATAATTATTTAAGCTTAAATCTAATTTTTCATGATTTTACGAAGCTTAAAACTAGACTTTTCCATTAACTCGTTAATTAGCGTTTCGCGCGGCGATTAAATTCCGAATAAATACCAAAACTCATTATTTTGATCCCAAATTTTTAACATAGCATTTTTATAATTTATCCTACCCTTCCAAGTCATGAGCCACCCCCGTGGACCCTTGGATTCAATTTTAGCCTTTGAATTTTCGTTTTTGACCCTTTATCGAACGTACCTAGCCATCTCTCGATTTACTCGAGCCACGCCCGAGCCGCCTCGAGTCAAAACCTAGCCAACCCATCTAGGGACCCTACTGTGAAAGCCCAGCCCCAAAACATGACCCTAACCCGCTCAAAACTCCCTGGAACTCGGCCCTACTATTCTGCTGTTTTGTGCATGTGTATCCTTGCAAATCTAGGACTCCTAACTAGTCTAGGACTCTCCCAAGCGAGCCACCACCGAGCCCACACGACCCTAACCTTCCCTGGACCATGCCCAAACCATGCCCAGACCAACCCAAGCCCTTGAACCCACGCACGCAGCACTGAAGCCTGACAGCAGCATCACGCGCAGCACATGCTGCTATGCATGCCTCACGTCTTCTGGGACCAGCAGCCAACCAAGCCGCCACAGCCCATGCCCACGCCCTTAAGCACCCTCCTAGGACCCTAAAGAGTCTACCTAGCCCAGCCCAGAACCCCCAGGCCAAGCCCCTTCTTCCCCGCACAACACAACCAGCGCTGCTCCTAATTTGTTCTCGGGTGGGAGTCCTCATGTTTCAGGACTCTTCCCAGCCTTCACCATCGAGTCCTAGCATGGCTAGGACTCTCTTCCTGACTCACCCCTGACCCTAGCCATGCCTTGGTCCCAACCCATGACCAAGACAAGATCCTATACCCAAAACCGAGCCCCTCCTCCTACGTGCCAGCAACTTGCTACCCGATTGTTTCTCGTGATGTGCAGCCGACATGTGGGACTCTAACGACCCTAACTTGTGTAAAACATGCTTGTTTCATTCCTAACTCATGGCAGCCCCTTGTTGGTACATAAAAACGTGAATTTGAAACTTCAAATCATGAGTTTTACACATGGTTATGCAATAATACGAAAATTTCATATGAAGTTCAAACTTATCATGCAAACATAATTTAAAACACTAATATGATGTGATAGATGAGAAAAAAAAGAAATATGGCGTGCCTTTGCGTTTTAAACGCACGAATTATCGTCGACGTCGAAGAACGGAAGAGACGGCTAGGGCTTTCTCTTGCTTGCCTTCGAAAATTCCTTCCTCCAAGTGATGGGTGTGTGCAGCCGTGAGATGTGGGTGTTGTGTGGTGTTTGGGAGTTTTTAAAATTTAAAAGAAGTGGCCGATGGAATTTGTGAGGTCTAGAATGAGTTTATGATTTAGAATTGTATTTTTTAATTCTAATAAATCCCCAAATCTAGATTTTAGGCCCATTAAGCCATAAATTAAAGCCCAATTAAATTAATTAGATTTTAAATAAAATAATAACAAAGTTTTCTTTTAAATAAAAATGTGAATTTAATAGTCGGGTTGCTAAAAAGCTCGCATTTTATTTAAAATCCAATACCGATAAAATTTACATCCCGGCGTATAAAATCATCTCAAAACTCTAAACTTTTCGAAAAAATTTAATTAAAACATCGACTGTATTTTAAATAATTAAAAATAATTATTTAATAAAAATCCTTTAAATTTTTAGCCCTCGGTCCCCGTTCCTCGATCGTCACTTGAATATTCCTAAAAATACCATTTTAATACAATAATGTAGAAAAATATATTTTAAACATGCAATATGCACCACATAAATAATTAATGATATTAAAACAATTTAACTAAAATACAAAGAATTTAATAATTGCATACACGTGGTTTGCGTGGACCTTAAAATTTTCGGGGCGTTACAGCTCCTATACTTTGCCATTGGCTTCAATTCCATTTTATATTCAAACCAACACAATTTCAACATCTCCAACATCTCAAATATCAACACAAATATCAATTCTAAACTTCATCCTATTTCCAAACTTGAATAAAAATATAACATACTTACACCATCTTGAAGATCTTGGAGAGAGGATCACAAATCTAACTTTATTTCATAATTTCCTTGAACAAATCTCCCATAGATTGAAGAAGAAATTAGAAAATGTAAGAAAGGAGGGCTTCGTTGGAAGAGAAGAAGAAGGAAAATGAGGAAAAAGATGATACCATTCGATTTTATGCCTTCCCAACACCAAAACACGTTTTTTTTCAACTTGCGGCCCGCCCGGGCGGATGTCGTTTTCAGCTCGGGCGCGTAACTCTCGGCCATAATCCAAAATTTTCGAACAAGGCCCGCCCGGGCGGATGCCTTTTCTCGCCCGGGCGCGCACACTGCGCACCTCCACTACAAAGATCGCTTCCGAAACGCCTCTTCCTTTGATAATTTGGAAAAGTGGTAAACTACGAAGTTGTAGCCCTATGTATTTTCTTGAACCTCTCCAAATGTCAGATCATTTAAAGGTCTGAGTAAAAAGTTATGCTAAATCTCCCAACATGTGTCATTGTAGGAACGACGATACGAACGACACACTTCTGGGCGCTTTTGGCTCGTCTTCCCTAATGATTTGAACAAAACTCAAAACTGGAAAATTATAGCTTTATGTCTTATCTTTCTAATGGAAAAGGCCTCACATCAATTGGATCAATATACAAAACATTATTCTAAAAACCACAACTACTGTCACATTTTTCATACCGTTTCTGCACTTCCATCACCTATTTAGCTCAAATTCAACCTTTGATTCTTCCCATCAATTATCTATTTCATTCTATAACATTCATTACCATTTATACCATAACATAAAGTCATAAACCATCACAACTACTACCACATTTTCAAAATTCGGGCATTATAGCACCTGTATCTAATAATGCTTCAATAGTAATTTTGAATTTTTTATTTATAATAAGTGTTACTTTTGAGTACCATTTTTGAGAAATAATTTGATCAATTTTATTGACCCATACCATTTGATTTATTTCATTATCATCTTTGGATAAAATATTTTCTTCTTCTTCATCAGAAGTAGAATCTTTTTCCCAAATATGATCATTATTAATACTAAGAGTATTTACTCTTTCTTTTAAGTATTTTATTTCAGATTTTATCTGATCTATTTCTCCTTTTAATTAAGAAATAGTAGGCTCTCTTTCTTTTTGTTTAGCCTTTTCTAATATTTTATTATATGAATATAATTCATGTTCTTGTACCATATTTTGTACAAGTTTAGTAGACTTATGATTTGCCATATTTAAATAATGTTCTATAGATTTTCTTTTTTCTATAGGATCTTTTATTTGATCTATAAGATCTAAAATGAAAGTTTCTTCATTTGATATAACATTTATTTCTAATCCCATAAAATTTATGAGACAAGTATCACAATTACAAACTGGATCACATATTTTATTTTCTGACGATTCAGAATCATTATCTGAACTATTATTAGAATATTCAGATAATTTATCAATAATATTAATATAAAAATCTTTTTGTTTTAAATCTTCTTCTTTATTAAGAAGAATATTTATCAATTATTCTTTTAGATCATTGTTTATGTTGAGATTATTAATCTTTTTCTTGACATAACACATATTAGCTTTATGTCCAATTTTTCAACATTTCCAGTATACTGGAACTTTAGAATAATTTTTTATAGGTTTTTTTAAACCTTTTCTTAGAATATTTTTTAGATTTTTCTTTATCTTTTAGATAATGTTTTTTCCTTTTAAAAGGAAATCTTTTCTTTTTCTTATCTCTTTTAGGATATTGTATTGGTTGAAAGCCTATTTGCTCACAAAAATCACCAATAATATTTCTATTTTCTTCTTTTTGCATATCAAGTCGTCTTTTTAATATAGTTCAATATGTTGATGGAGATGTTGAAATAAAATTCTCTTCTCAAAGACACTTACGAATTAAACTTCCTGAAGAAAGTAGAAATTCTACTTCTTCTGTATCGGATTTTGAGAAAATAAGTATATCTGGTCTTCAAAAGACAAACGATAATGCATCTCATCCTGAATATAAGGTAGATATTCCTGAATCTAGTAATTCTCGATTTCAAAGAAGTTATTCTGTTAATAATAGAAAATCTAATTCCCCTACTTTTTCTGATATGAGTTATAATGTTATGGTTATTAATAATGACACTTCTATTCAGAAGAGTTTGGAAAAGATTAAAAATCTAAATAAGAAAAAATGGTTTTTAAGTTGTTTAAATTCAAAACGACAAGATTTATATTCTTCTAGATATACAGAATGGGTTGAAGAAACTAAATCAAATTTAGATTTTTTCAAATGGATGGAAAAATTATATTTTCCAGCTAGAAATAAAATATTTACAAATTTTACAGATGAGTCTTTTATAAATACTCTTGAATCAACATATAAATTATATGTTCATGAAACAGGAGAAGAATCTTTTGAGATTCATCCCCCTTTTACTACTTTAGAAATTAAAAAGGGTAATAAAGAAATTTTTGCTACCCCTATAAAATCAGAGATAGGACAAGGTAATTTTGACCATATAATTCAACAAAATAATTTTACAAATCTTACTTTACACTCTTTGAGAAATCAGACTAATAGAATTGAAGAAATTTTATCAAAACCTAAACATGGAATTTCTAGTTGAGAAAGTTCAAAAACTTTGATGATAAAACTCCCTCCTAATCTTAAAAAAGAAAATTTTCTTTTAAGTTCTAAAAAGGACGATGATTTTTTAGAAGTTCTAATAGGTCGATTACAAAAACTTAACATAAAAGAAAAAGGTTCTATTTCGGTAATTACTAAAACCGAACAACTTGAAAATTTTTCAAGTTCTTCTGAAGATGAGATGCAAATTATTAAAATGCATAGGGTGTCAATTGTAAAACCTTTTTATAAAAAGGCAACACCTGTTGATCTTCAAATTGAAGAAAAGAAAGATTATGTTCAGTTCAATGGAGAAGCCATTACTGAATGGAATATAGATGAAAAATCTGAATATCAGATTAAAACTATTATTAAACAAATGTTAATATACTCTTCTGCCGCAAAGATAAAAGGTAATAATGATAGGCAAATTGCTCAAGCCATTATTACTGGTTTTACAGGCCAACTTCAAGGTTGGTGGGACTTTTATCTATCTAGAGAAGCAAAAAATAAAATTTTAAACTCTTCTATAATTGATCTTAATGGAAGAGAAGAATCAGATGCAGTGAATACACTTATTTATATAATTTTATCTAATTTTATTGGAGCTAATGAACTCCAATTAGATAGATCTCAAGAACAATTAATGAATCTGAGATGTCCAACATTATCTGAATTTAGATGGTATAAATATGTTTTCATGACAAAGGTTTTAACCAGAAATGATTGCAATGCAAATTTCTGGAAAGAAAAATTTATCTATGGACTTCCAGTACTTTTTGCTGAAAGAGTAAAAAATAGATTAAAATCTAAATCTCCAACAAATTCTATAGATTGGAATATCCTTACTTATGGAGATATATCTGCAGAGTAATGACATCAAGTTAAAAAGACGACTTGATATGCAAAAAGAAGAAAATAGAAATATTATTGGTGATTTTTGTGAGCAAATAGGCTTTCAACCAATACCATAACCTAAAAGGGATAAGAAAAAGAAAAGATTTCATTTTACAAGGAAAAAACATTATCTAAAAGATAAAGAAAAATCTAAAAAACATTCTAAGAAAAGGTTTAAAAAACCTATAAAAAATGATTCTAAAGTTCCAGTATGCTGGAAATGTGGGAAAATTGGACATAAAGCTAATAAGTTTTATGTCAAGAAAAAGATTAATAATCGCAACATAAACAATGATCTAAAAGAATCATTGATAAATATTCTTCTTAATAAAGAAGAAGATTTAAAACAAAAAGATTTTTATATTAATATTATTGATGAATTATCTAAATATTCTAATAATAGTTCAGAGAATGATTCTGAATCATCAGAAAATAAAATATGTGATCCAGATTGTGATTGTGATACTTGTCTCATAAATTTTATGGGATTAGAAATAAATGTTATATCAAATGAAGAAACTTTCATTTTAAATCTTATAGATCAAATAAAAGATCCTATAGAAAAAAGAAAAGCTATAGAACATTATTTAAATATGGAAAATCATAAGCCTACTAAACTTGTACAAAATATGGTACAAAAACATGAATAATATTCATATAATAAAATATTAGAAAAGGCTAAACAAAAAGAAAGAGAGCCTACTATTTCTGAATTAAAAGGAGAAATAGATCAGATAAAATCTGAAATAAAATACTTAAAAGAAAGAGTAAATACTCTTAATATTAATAATTATCATATTTGGGAAAAAGATTCTACTTCTGATGAAGAAGAAGAAAATATTTTATCCAAAGATGATAATGAAATAAATAAAATTGTATGGGTCAATAAAATTGATCAAATTATTTATCAAAAATGGTACTCAAAAGTAACACTTATTATAAATAAAAAATTCAAAATTACTATTGAAGCATTATTAGATACATGTGCTGATGTAAATTGCATGAGTTAATGAATTGTTCCTTCTAAATATTATAAAAGACTACTCAATTTCTAACAGCTGCTAATAATCAACCTCTTATAGTTAATTACAAATTGTCTGATGTGGCAATATGTAATTCTGGAGTTTGTTTAAATACGACTTTTATTCTCATTAGAAATATATCTACTCCTGTAATTCTAGGAACTCCATTTTTTCAAATGTTGTTCCCTATGAATAAAATAAACGAAAAAGGTTTATATACCAATATTAAAGGAAATAATTTATTTTTTCCTTTCACCACCATACCTGTTTCAAAATCTATTAATATTTTACAAAAAATAGTTTCTAATAAAGAAAATTTTGTTACCTCATTAAAAGATGAAATTCTTTTTAAAAATATTAAAGAAAAAATAAATTCTGAGAAAATTCAAGAAAAAATAAAAATTATTTCTGAAACCATATCTAAAGAGATATGTGCCGATGTTCCTAATGCCTTTTGGAATAGGAAAAAACATCAAGTCAGCATTTTAAACATTTAAATATATTTATTCAAGCTACTAAAAAAGCTGAATTAGCAGTAAATCAGAAAAAAGTAAAACTTTTTCAAACTAAAATAAAATTCTTAGGACATTATATTGAAAATGGAATAACGATTCCTATAGAAAGAGCAATTATTTTTGCTGATAAATTTCCCTGATAAAATCACTGATATAAATCAATTACAAAGATTTCTTGGAAGTCTTAATTATATATGATATTTTTATAAGATCTCGCTCAAGATTGTAAATTATTATTTCAAAGGTTGAAGAAAAACCCTCAATCATGGACTGATAGTCATACTTTAGCAATTCAAAAAATAAAAGAAAGAGTTAAAGAACTCCCTTGTTTATCTATTGCTAATCCTGAAGCATTTAAAATAGTTGAACGCCTCTGATATTGGATATGTAGGAATACTTAAACAAAAAATAGATAATACATCTAAAGAAATTCTTGTTAGATATACTTCTGGAAATTGGAATAATACACAGAAAAATTAGTCTACAATAAAGAAAAAAATTCTTTCAATTGTTAAATGTATTACCAAATTTGAAAGTGATCTCTTAAATAAGAAGTTTTTACTAAGAGTTTATTGCAAACCTGCCAAAGATATTCTTTTAAAAGATGTTAAAGTAATAGCATCTAAACAAATATTTGCTAGATGGCAAGCTATATTAGCATGTTTTTATTTTGATATTGAACATATATCTGGAAAATCTAATTCTTTACCAGATTTTCTAACCAGAGAGTTTTTGCAGGGATCAACCTTGGAAGACGGTTCTAAAGAGACCAGCAATCGGAAAAAAGCCGATGAATAAACCACCTTTTAAAAGAGGTGCCACTACTATTCCTCAGCCTAATACGGCTACTACCGAAGAAGAAAAATTCGACCCCATTAAAGAATTTGCAGATGATCCGACTGCTTATGAAATTCATTATTATAATAATGCTATATTTGCTTTAAAGGGATCCAAAGAGGATTTAAAATATCCTTACTTAATTTCAGGATACCTTAATTTCTGTCCTGTAGACAAAGACCTAAAAGGTCTATCGCCAATTCATATAGCTCAA
This sequence comes from Primulina eburnea, assembly GCF_022965805.1. Taxonomy (NCBI): domain Eukaryota; kingdom Viridiplantae; phylum Streptophyta; class Magnoliopsida; order Lamiales; family Gesneriaceae; genus Primulina; species Primulina eburnea. The sequence continues at coordinate 29,368,098 of NC_133117.1, read as the reverse complement.
AGCTATTTAATCAAAGATTTACAACCTATATTGGGGAGAAAAACTCGTGATTATTTTGAAACCATTTTAGTCGAAACTGGCTCAGTTGAAATCCAACATATGGATCGCAATCGCGATTTTGCATTCTCTAAAATGATTATAAAGAAAATTATCCCAGCGGCTAATTGGGGTTTACCTCTTGGTCAAGCCAGGCAATTAAATACCTTTCAGGCAATGCCAAATATGTTTAATTATCATGATTATATCATGGCATGGGATACAACTCTTATCTATGAGAATTCTCAACGAAAACATTCATGGTGGATTAAATTCCAATTAGATGATGTTCATCAATTTATACCTACTTGGTTTAAAACATTTTTCTTTTCATGGGGGGTAATGCCCTATATTTTTCCTAGAAATGTTAAAAACATATGGATTAAGTTTCAACAAGCCAATCCACAATTTAACGAAATGACCGCGATGATTCAATTCGCCATTAATTATAATGTTCCCTTGATTATACGATGGGAATATGGATTACAAGAATTAGCTAAAGAAAAATTTGAAATCAAATTTGCCCGTACCATCTTAATCAGAAAAATCTTAATAAAATGGTGGAGAAAAGAAGACTTTTTTTGGAGAAGGAAAAGCCTATGATCGACAGGGGATAATAGCTCTTGGACCTGCCAGAGAGACTATGAGAAGCATGAATCATGATACCCCAACCCAGACCACCTTACTTAAAGAACTTTTCCAACATTTGGATAAAGACACCATTACTTCTATGTTTTCAGAAGTATTTGGAGAAAAATCAAATTTATCTATACAAGCATCTACTTCCTCAACAGGAAAAGAAAAAATAGAAGATGACACTCCTATGACAGACCAAGATAATCCTGAACAAGATGCTCAGGATCCATATGATGGAGAAGAAGATCTATTTGCATTATTAAACACATAAAATGGAAAAGAAGCTGGATGCCACCACTGACTAAAAGTTTTTAATAAGAGTGTATTATTGTTGTCAAGTCTGTAACCTTATCTTTATTGTGTACGTGTCTTTATTGTATTGGTTTGAGTTTCGTAGATAGTGGTTGTACTGTTTGCTTTTTGTATCTATAAGAGGAGTGGTTGCCCTCTGTGAACCACACACCGAAAAACCTATTATCTCTCTTGTTGAATACAAAGTTTAATATTTCGAAGAATTCTCTCCAGCTTTATATTTCTACAAGATCAAGATCATGTAAGTTTATGTCTTATAATTATATTTATGATCGACCGTTCGATTATATCATGCCATCTGCAAATTATATTGTAACTTTAAAAAAAAAGATTAAATTAATTAGAACTCAAATTAAAGTTCTAGAAAATCAGTTAAAAGACCCAGAAATCAATCCTGTTTACAAACAGTGGTTTATACATCCTCATCTGGAAAGATCCAGAATTACCTTAAAGGCTTACGAAAAACAGAGCTCACAGCTTGCTGCTTAAAGCTAAAGATTTGAAGATTAATTTTTACTTTTAACCTTTATTAAGGTTGTTTGTTGTAAAATCCTTATAGGCATGTTCATAGTGGCATAGTGGTATCAGAGCCATCATATTTGAAGAAATTCTTCAAGAATTAATAAAAGTTATTCTTCTATTACAATCTTATACTTTTATTCTGTAAGGAAAAAGGTAGTTATACCCAGGAGAAATCCTTAAGTCGGGTTCCATAAGGCCTGTAAAGCCTAAAGGGTAAGGCAGGGTAAAGCCTTGACAGTATCTATCATATTCCTGAATGGATAAAATAATACGATCTTTTACGAAGAATAAATCTTCAACTAGTAATACTAAAAACAAAGAATTAATTATTTCCGAAAATTTCGAGAAAAATATTCAAAATTGGAAAATACCAGCATCTTCTAATACGAAGATCTATATATCTAATGGATTTAATAAGTCGATATAATAAGTTTTGAAAATCTGTTACGATATGTATTTTAAATCTATTTCTATATGTATTTGTGGTAATCGATCGGCCCCCACTTACCGAGTGTTTCCCAAAACGCTCATCCCCTTATGTCCCTTCCCAGATAATAATGAAGAATAGGTAGTAGAGGCCGAAAAAGATAAATTTTGGGGCTGGTGAAGAAATCCAGAGTCACGAGGACCAAGTCCCTGATTTCATGATTATATTTTATTCTCTTTCGCATTTCGCAATTTTTTTTAAAGAACAGACTCCAAATTATTCATATTTTACATATGTAAAAACAATGTTCTTTTATGAATTAGACTGGTTTTTGACTATTTGCTACGAGGCTTATTGTTATCATGGAATTGTACAATGCAAAATGTCATTTATACCTCGGTCTCGGGGCGTGACATGAGTGGACCTCAGAGGACAAAAGAAAAGCTAACTTCGACAATGGGGAAAAGGATATCCTGTATAAAAATCTGGAAAAAAACACATTTAGAAAAATCAAAATGTGTAAATCAGCTAAATAAATCTAGGAAAAGTTGATTCAGTTATGTGAAATAAATGAGCAGACAAAGGAAAACAAGCTGTCAGTTGTTGTTTAGAAATTTGACAGTATCAAAATAAAATCTGGAGAATCGATGAGTGACTTTGATGAAAGAGTCAACAGCATAGTGAATGAACTGAATGCACTTGGAAGAGTGTACTCAAATAAAGAGATTGCCGTGAAAGTTATGAGTGGCCTTCCCAAGAAGTGGGATGTTAAAACCATGGCCATGAGAGAATCTAAGGACTTGAATAAGGTGGAATTACACGACCTATTTGAAGAACTAAAAACCTACGAATTTGATATGCAAACCAGAGAAGGCGAGCCAACTATTCCACAAGTTACCACTGCTCTAAGTGCAATGAAACTGGAGTCATCAGTTTCAACTGAAAAATCAGCAGAACAGCTATGCAATGATGCAATTTCGTTGTTTGCAAGAAAATTTGGGAAGTTCATGAGAAAGAATCAAAGATTATATCAAATAGCTATCATAGGAATGAACCCAAGAAGGAACCTAATGCGTGCTTCAACTGTGGAAAGACTGGCCATTTTATTGCTGAATGTACAAAGCTCAAAAAGGACAGTAGGTGATCAGTTGAGAAGGGTAAAAAGCCCTTCGAGCACAGAAGAAGGTTCAGGTATGAAAATAAGTCATCCAAGAAGAAGCATGAAGATTTGGTAGCAGAAGAAAACAAATTAAATTGGGCTGACTCCGATAGCGAAGCATCTAAAACTGAGAGCTCTAGCAGCTCAAGTGATGAAGAGGAGGTGAAATATCTCATGGTTGATGACGTTGAGCTGGAGTCCAGCAGTGAACATGTATTTAACTTTATCTCAACCGATTTTACACGAGAAGAGTTTATTTCTACACTACATGATATGGTAAATGAGTACCACAAATTAGCTATCTCCTTTGAGGAAGCTAAAGCAAAGCAAAATGATCCCTCAACTGACACAGCTGATAGTCTTAAATCAGTTGAAAGCTTAAATGTAAAGAGGAGATTGCTAAGTTGAATGCTGAAAGGGATGAAAGTGATTTGTTGATTCAGCAACTAACACTACAACAAAAACGCAAAACGACAACGGATATTATCCGTTGTCGTAGCTTCTAGAAAACCATTGTAATTGACAGTGTTGTCGAAAGTGCGCTCAATGACAACGATTTTAACCTGATGTTGTAGTTGTCAATTTGCGACGGTTTTTGAAAATCCGTCGCTAATTAGCGACGGTTTATGATATACCGTCGCTAAAATTAGCGACGATTTCAGACTAAGCCGTCAATAAAATTAGCGACTGTTTAGAGAAAAGACGTCGTTAATTAGCAACGATTTAGACATAATCCGTCGCTAATTAGCGACGGTTTATGATATACCGTCGCTAAAATTAGCGACCATTTCAGACTAAGCCGTCACTAAAATTAGCGACAGTTTAGAGAAAAAACGTCGTTAATTAGCAACGGTTTAGACATAATCTGTCGCTAAGTTTTTAAGCAAAATAAAAAAAATTACCTTTACAATTTAATAAATCTACAAAAAAACTTACAATCTGGCTAAGCTAATAATATTCATGATTTTAACTAACACTTAGAAATTTACCGAGAATTGAAGCGAAAAAATTACCCTAAATCGAAACTAAAATCGTCTAAGAGAGAAAAATTTATCGTAGATTTGGACGGTGTGAGGAAAATGGACCAAAAACGCGAGTATTTATTGACAATTTGTGACGGTTTGTGGTAAAACAGTCGCTATTGGCGAAAAAATTGCGAGGATTTTAATATATTCTCCAAAACCGTCGCTAATTAACAACGGTTCGCTAAAACTGTTGTCGTTTCTCCAAAAAACACGCTAATCCACAACGGTTTTCTAAAACCGTTGTCATTTGTTCAAAAAAACATGCTAATAGACAACGGTTTATAAAACCGTTGAACCGTTGTCTTTTATCATTTTTTTGGGGGTCAAAGACAACGATTTTTAGAAAAAAGTTGTATTTACTTAAAAAAAATGCTCAATAACAATGGTTTTCACTAAAATCGTTGTTAAAAAGTAAAAGACATCTGTTTTTTTGTAAAACTGTTGTCTTTTAAGTTTTGTGTATTCAGTATTTTTTTGTAGTGTAAGAGCTGAAAACTCTAAACTGACTGAAATAATTCAAGTTTAGAACAAGTCGTCAGTTACACTGACTGAAATGCAAGGGTTGCAAAAACTAGTTGAAGATAAAACTGGTCTGGGATTTGATAGTCTAGATGAACCCTCAACTAGTGGTACAATGCCAAAACTGAATACAAGAAAAGAGAAATACATTCACTTTGTCAAATCATTCATGGTACATGAGAATACTGAGTTCAAAAATTAGGTAGAAAAACTAACTGAAAAATCAATTGAAAATATGAACAAGTCGAAGCGATGTGGAATTGGGTACAATACCAAAAGTTCAGCTGAATCAAACAACTGGGCATCCAAGAAGTCCAATTATGCCAAACGAAAGTCAAAAAAAGGCAATTATTACAACTATTATAATAGCAAGCCTGTTCAAAAGTGATACCAGATGAACAAAATATAAAAGAGCATAAACACATGTTATATCAACCTTACCGCACTCACAAGTCATACACAAATAAGGAAAGGTTATTTGGAATACAGAAACTGGTAGATCAGTTCGACTAATCCAAATCTTGGTTCTCAAAGGACTAATCAGTTCTAGACCCAAATAGATTTGGATACCAAATTTACTTATTATTTGTGGTTGAAAGTTAAGGGTAAACTGATCAAAGATTCAGTCTGTTACTTGAACAATGGATGTTCAAGACATATGACTGGAAACGCTGAACTGATATCTCAACTGATCAAATATTCTGGTCCTAAGATCAGTTTTGGTGATACCTCACAAGGTAAAATCGTGGGTAAGGGTAAGTTTATCCATAGTTACATTAACATCAATGATGTATTACTTGTTGAAAATTTAAAATACAACTTAATCAGCATCAGTCATCTATGTGATAATGATTATTCATTTGAACTCAGTAAGCATGCATGTTCAGTTAGAAATGAAACTGGTGATTTAATCATGACAAGAAACATATGCGGAAACACATACAAAGTGAGTTGAAGCAATCCACCTGATAAGCTAATTTGTTTAGTAGCTTCTAATCAATCTCAGAATTGGCTGTGGCACAAGAGATTAAATCATCTAAACTTCAAAGCCATTGCACAATTGAGCAAACACGAGCTGGTAACGAATCTGCCTAAATCAATTTTTCAAAAGATAAAACATGTTTCAGCTTGTCAGTTTTGGAAGCAAGTTGGATCTTCTTTTAAAAATAAAAGAAGTAAATCTTCAGCCCGATGCTTAGAACTAATGCACATGGACTTATTTGGTCCAATACCAGTCATGAGCCTATGGGGAATGAAATACACTCTTTTGATTGTTGATGATTTCTCAAGATTTATTTGGTCATTTTTCTAAAATCAAAGGACCAAACTGCTTTACAACTGATCAAACTCCTTAAATACTTTTAAATGAAAAATCAGTCGGGATTGACAGAATAAGATCTGATCGAAGAACCGAATTTGTATTTTAAATTAATGTTTTAATTGCATGAATTAATTATGTGGTGCATATTGACATGTTTAAAAATATATTTTTTCATGGTTGCATAAAATTGTATTTTTAAGGATTATTCAAGTTGCGATCGAAGAACGGAGACCGAGGGCTGAAAAATGTAAAATGTTTTTACTAAATAATTGTTTTAATTATTTAAAATACGATTGTGGGTTTTTCTTATTTTCGAAAATAAGGGGTTTTGAGGTGATTTTATACGCCGGGACGTAAATTTTATCGCTGTTGGTTTTTCAACGAAAATGCGAACGTTTTCGCAATCCGACTAATAAATTCACAAACCTATTTAAGCAAAATTATTTTAAAATTTTAATTTATCACTAATAAGCTTAATTGGGCCTAATTAACTAACTAATGGGCCTAAGCTTGTTTAAAGATTAATTAACTATTTAATATGTTAATTAACCTACCCTAGCATCACAATTCACGCCACCCACTAGTTTTAAATTCTGAAAATTCTCTCAATCACATCTCCACACTCACGGCACCCAACACCAAAATTTGAAGAAGAATTAATCAAGAAAGCTTAAGGAGAATTCAAGCCAAGATCCTCGCCCCGTTCTTCGCAAATCGTCAACGGTTTTTCGTGCGTTTAAAACGCAAAGGCACGCCTTAATCTCTTTTTTCTCATCTTTCACACCATATTATGATTTTGATACATGATTGCATGAAAAACATGATACAACTTTTATATTTTCGTTTTTATGGCTATACATGCACAAAACTAGTGTTTTCATATTTTAAAACTCCTCATTATGATGTACAAAGGGGCTGCCATGGTAGAGGTACTTGAAGGGATGTTTTTCCACATGTTTAAGGGTCCCTAGGTGTATGTTTAAGGGCTGAAAAAAATAGGGAAAAGACTCTTCAACTAGGCTTTTCATGGGTTCTAATTGGCTTGATTTGGGTTGAATATGGGTTATTGTGGTGTTATTAAGATTTGTTTCAAGTTTGATAAAATTTGGAGAAGTTTCGAGTCCATACGAGTCAAAACCGGGAAGTACGTCTAACTTTAAAAACGAATCGGGAAACACTTAGATTTAAGCTTTATAAAATTATGAAAAATTATATTTAATTTTAAATAATTATTAGAAGTCTAAGTTTTTAATTTGGGAATTTTATATTAAGGTTTGATTTAATTCGGGATTAAAGCGCATTAATACGTCACATTTAAAGATTAATTTAAAAGTCCTCGATTTAAGCCAAATAAAAATAGGAGAAAATTCATGTAAGCTTAAATAATTATTTGGGACATGTTAGAGTCAATGAAATTAAGAAAATGTAAAAAATGTGGAATTTTACGTCTAGGGGTAAAACGGTCTTTTTACACCTAAAAATTAGTAAACGTCATGGCAGTGCCCGTAATGCTGTGTTTATCATGCTCAAATTATGATGATATTTTCAATTTGATGTATGGCTATGTTATTATCGTGTAAGTTAATGTCCAATTCTGATATGTTTATTATGTAGAGAACTTTTTATATGTTAAAAATGATTTATTTTAAGTGTTTAGGGGGAGTATGACTGTTAAACCCTGTGTTCTGTGTATGTTAAATGATGTTTTTAATTTGTTCAACACCTGTTGAGTTTTACAGAACCAGTGTATATGGCTTTTTCCAATTGATTTTGCTTATGCTATGTTACACACGTAAGACGCTGATTATTTTACTTAAATGTTTAATGACTTTTTAACTTAGGTATAAAACGTTGTATCTATTAAATAGCCCTTTTATGATTTACAACATGTTTAATTTCCAGACAAACAGTTATGAATGGTAAAATATGTTTTTATTTTGAAAAATGTTCCATGGATGCTGTATGACATTTTTACATTCTTGTTAAGTTAGATTATCTCTGATTTTTAACTGTCTATGATTTTTTGATTGCTAAATATTCGGGGCATTTACAAAGACCACAAATTGTTGCCTGCTTGGGTTTCAACACTAAAAATGATATTCTATTCATGTTTTATTAAGTGATGGAAATACGACATGTTGAAGGATGTGAAGGATTGTGACTACCATATGTTGGAAATATCGTGAGGGTTATGGTCCCAGTGGGAGCCCGACGATCGTGTTTCCGTTGATACGAATACGAATACCATGAATATGATTGGAGATGTCGTGAGGGGAGAAGGCCCCAGAGGGAGCCCATTTATGGGAAAAGGCCCCAGAGGGAGCCCCGACGATCGTATTTCCAATGCCATGATATGTTAATACATAAGGCCAAGGCCTAGTTGACCGGTGAGAGTGTTGCTGGTGTCCCCGCCGCCCAGTACTGTGGTTACATGTAGATGGATCCATCGCCCAATACGTTTAAGAATACGAGTCGCAATCACGATCTGAATTCAACAAACACGAACATGAACATGAATATGGATATGGATACGAATATGAATATGTTTATATGATTATGTTTATGAAAATGTTTAAGTTAAAGTTTATGCATAAGATTATGAAATATTTTATTTAAAGTTTTATGCATCATGAAAATGTTTCCGAAAATATTATTGGTTAATGTTTATGCATTATCATGAAAACGATATTTTAAGTACAAGTATTTGCACTGTTGATTGTGGTTTTATATGTATTACTCGTTATCAAGAATATGACGTGTTGAGTTTTTAGACTCACTAAGTGTGATTGATGCAGGTGATTATGATGATTATGTTTATGGAGGTCTTGATGGTTGATCTGACTAGACTGAAGGTGCACATAACCCGAGGACCGACGCTAGTTTTCCGCACTAGTTATGTTTTATGATTTAAAGTTATGTTAAAAGTATTTTACGAATTTTAAATATTTATGAGTGGTTTGTGAGAGGTTATAGTATGGGCTATTTCATTTGATTTTCAAATGCTAGTGGTTGATGTTTTATTTTAAATGGAAAAATATTTTTATGGGATGGCCGAAAGTTAGGAAAAAAAAATTTCTTAGTACTTTTTAAGCAAAACGAATAAAAAGGGCAGACGTTTCTGGAAACATATGCGGAAACACATACAAAGTGAGTTGAAGCAATCCACCTGATAAGCTAATTTGTTTAGTAGCTTCTAATCAATCTCAGAATTGGCTGTGGCACAAGAGATTAAATCATCTAAACTTCAAAGCCATTGAACAATTGAGCAAACACGAGCTGGTAACGAGTCTGCCTAAATCAATTTTTCAAAAGATAAAACATGTTTCAGCTTGTCAGTTTATGAAGCAAGTTGGATCTTCTTTTAAAAATAAAAGAAGCAAATCTTCAGCCCGATGCTTAGAACTAATGCATATGGACTTATTTGGTCCAATACCAGTCATGAGCCTATGGGGAATGAAATACACTCTTTTGATTGTTGATGATTTCTCAAGATTTATTTGGTCATTTTTCTAAAATCAAAGGACCAAACTGCTTTACAACTGATCAAACTCCTTAAATACTTTTAAATGAAAAATCAGTCGGGATTGACAGAATAAGATCTGATCGAAGAACCGAATTTGTCAATCAGACTTTGTCTCGATATCTTGAAAATTTAGGAATCAAGCATGAGTTCTTTGCTGTAAGAACACCACAACAAAATGGTGTAGCTGAACCGAGAAATCGAACTCTTAAGGAGGCAACGAGAACAATGCTAGTTGATTCTGGTATTTCTCAAAAATTTTGGGCAGAGGAAGTTAAAACCGCGTGTTATACTAAAAAAGATCAATGATTAACAAAAATCATTTGAAAATGCCATATGAGATGTGACATGACAAGAAAAGTCTGGTTTCTTATTTTAAAATTTTCGGGTGCAAGTGCTTAATTCATAACAATGGTAAGAATCATTTAATGGCTTTCGATTTTAAATCAGATGAAGGATTATTCTTATGATTTTCATCTGTTAGCAAAACATAGAGACTTTTCAATAAACGCACTCTCAATGTTGAAGAATCCATACTTGTTGTGTTTGATGAGAATGTGCTAACTGATAAGCCAACTGATCCAGTTGAGCTGATTAATCGCTTAACAGATATAAGTTTGGAGGATGACAATGAAGATGAGAATCAGATTGTAAAAATTTCCCTTCAAACACCAGAGCCAGAAGTGGCGGAACCACTAGTTGGACATGATACATTTCTTGACAATCAGTTTGATGATCAGCTAGAAAATATTAAACCTCAAACTGATGTCATCCCAACTGAAGTAGAAGGAACTGGTAAGTTACAAACTGAACAAGACTTGAAAACATGTCAAGCATATCCTAATTATAAATAGATCATGAACCGTCCTCAGGACTTGGTATTAGGTAACCCATCTGATCCGGTGAAAACCAGAAATCAGATGTTTATTTTATTTATTCATTCTGCTTTTATATCGCAACTGGAACCAAAGAAAACTGAAGAAGCTCTAGCTGATCGAGTTGGATATTGCTATGCAAGAAGAGCTTGATCAGTTTACCACAATGTCTGGACATTAGTTCCAAGACCGTATTCAAAATCTATTATACGTTCCAAGTGGGTGTATTGGAACAAACTGAACGAAGATGATTCAGTTGTGCGCAATAAAGTGAGACTGAACGCACAAGGATACAGACATGAGGAAGGAATATATTATGACGAGACTTATACTATAGTTGCTAGACTTGAAGCAATCAGGATATTCCTAGCCTATGCATCCTACAAAAACTTCAAAGTGTACCGGATGGATGTTAAAAGCGCATTTCTGAACGGTCAGTTGCAAGAAGATGTGTATGTAGAACAGCCTTCAGGTTTTGTTAATCACTTACGTCCAAATCATGTTTATCATCTTAATAAATCTTTATATGGTCTAAAACAATCTCCTCGAGCTTGGTATGAGACCCTATCAAAATTCTTAATAGTTCATGATTTTTATAGTAGGGATAGTTGATAAAACATTGTTCAAATTTACCAAGAAAAATCATTCATTAGTTGTTCAAATTTATGTTGATTGTATTATATTTGGGTCAACTAACCCAAAATTATGTGATAAGTTTGCTGCTGATGCAGGAAAAATTCGAAATGAGCGTGATGTGTGAATTGACATTCTTCTTATGTTTGCAAGTGAATCAATTGGATACTAGAATTTTTACCAGTCAGACCAAATACACGAAGGAATTGCTGAAGAAATTTGGCATGGAAATATGTTCAGCTGCGTACACTCCTATGAGCTCATCGGTCAAACTAGACAAAGATGAAGTGGGAATATCAGTTGAGATGGCATTATACAGAAGTTTAATAAGTTCTTTATTATACCTAATTGCTAGCCGTCCTGAGATTATGTCTGTTGTCTGTTTATGTGCTATATTTCAAGCTTATCCAAAACAATCGCATTTCTTAGCTGCCAAACGTATATTGAAATATCTAAAAAACACACAGAATGCGGGCTTAATGTATACTAAGGAATTATCTTTCAATTTAGATTGTTATTAAGATGCAGACTATGCAGAATGTAAGCTTGATCACAAAAGTACAAGTGGATTATGTCAGTTTCTAAGAAAAAGACTGATCTCATGGTTCGGAAAAAAAGCAAACATCCAACGCCACTTCCACAACTGAAGCTGAATATTTAGCTGCTGGAAGTTGCTGTTCTCAACTACTATGGATTCAACAACAACTGCAAAATTATGGAGTAGTAGCTGAAGAGTCACTGATCTTCTGTGACAACACTAGCTCCATTGCGATTACATATAATCCAGTTCTTCACTCCAGAACCATGCAGATTATTGTCAGGCATCATTTTATCAAGACCATGCTCTCAAGAAGGACATCAGACTAGAGTACATCTCAACTGAACAACAAGCAGCTGATATCTTCACCAAGCCACTACCAGAGACTAAGTTTTCTTACTTTAAAAATATCTTAAGGCTTATTGATTTATCTTAAATTTTTATTTAGGGGGAATATTGAATTTCAGTAAGTCAACTGATAAGACAACAATCAGTTGTTCATAAACTAAACTTAATCAGTTTCAAACTGATTAGTTGGTATATGAATAAATTGGTCTTATCCATACATTTACTAACTTTAATTCGTTTTATGTTCCTTAATTGAAATCATGACCAAGTACAGTTTATCAATTTAAATTTTGAATTTCAAAGGATTTATTTTCGTTTTTATTTAACTGTTCAAACCAGTTACTAAATTTAAATGACCAACGGTTGAATATCTTATTTATTTGGTCAAAGCCTCTCAGGGACTGCCAAGTGTTCAAATTTTGAATGGTCACAGATATAAATAGAAACTACCTCTCAGAAGTGTCTCATAATTTCCAAAATCTCTAACTTTCATATTTTCAGAGTAAATCATTTGTGTTCTTTTCTTTTTCCAGCTAAAATCAATCAAATGGCATCTCAGAAACCTAGTTATCTCTCCAACACTGTTGCAAACGACTTTGAATCGATTTTTGCACACTCTGAAGAATCAGTTAGCAGCATGTTAGAAAATATCGAAGCATCTTGGCTTCGTACCTTCCTAGGTTTGGCAACCCCGGAAATATACTCTGCTGAAATCCACTCTATTTATGAATCTAGCTCAGTCACTGATGATGGGAAGATTCAAATGAAGGTGAATCACCACATTCTGATCGTGGATGAGGAATTCTTCAGGAGTTTGTTTCAACTCCCAACTGAAGGCCTCTCAAGCTTCTCAGAGGTTTTTGCTGCTACTATTAAAGAAATGCAGGCCACTCTATCTGCAAATGGGAAAAAAATCAAAGTGTCTGACGAGTCAGCAGCTAAGGTTAAGAAAACAGAAAAGATCAAACCCGTTGCTGCCCCCAAGTCAAAGAGAAAATTGGTCCTATCAACTTGTGATTCAGAGAAGACCCACTATTTTGCTGAAGAAACCAAGGTCATAGAGGACGAAGCCAATTGCTACTCTTGGAGCTCTTCCTGAGCTCAGAATTTTGCCGTCAGGAGCTGAGCAACCTCTCCCAGCTGTTCCAATTCAGTCGGTTCAGCCAGCTGTCCCACCGAAGCAGAAGACTCCAGCTGATTACACCTCGGTTGGGACATCAAATTCTTGGACCCAAGACCCATCGGAAATTTAAAACTTTTGCTTAGACGTCGTGTGTTTAAAAATTTCATTCATAGGGCGTTTAGTTGAAGATGATGGCCGAGAGTTGCTTGGGGTAAGGGAGAGATTTTTGTCTTATTTGTATGCAATAATATCATCCATCCTTTATGGCCCCTAATGGTGTATATAGAGATTGAGGCTCCTAATTAAGTTAGGAGTCTCATTCCTACTAGGACTCCTAATTGGATTAGGAGTCCTTCCTCCAAAAGGACTCTAAGTCCTTGTGGTACTAGACTCTACCTATAATTTCATTAATCCATATATTATTATTTATTATATTATGCTTTAATCAACATTTGATAACACATGATACATATATACATAAATAATAATATGTGCATGTACATACTAGTAGTCACCACTACTAGTACCAATAATTTAATTAGTAAATTCCAAACTCACTAAATAAATAATTCTGAACTCATTGTAACCCCGATCGACGATCCGAGAGTGCCGATGTAACAAGGATACAAGTCTTGTTTATATATAATGAAAATCAAAATTTCTTAAATTTTCACTTATCATATTGGGCAGCTGCCAGTTTTAGTGAGCTCATTCACAAAACAGGCATTTTCACTCTCCTTCCTTATTTAGCAATCGTGATAACTTTCATTTCTTTCATCCTATGGAATCAGCTCATAAACTCCTTTATAAGCTTCCTATTTGATCTCCATCAAACTATAGTCGTCAAATTTCAATTCTTTGAAATTTTATTATCTCAACTAGAGCACAGAATCCGATACTTGAGTGACCCTCAATGTTCAGTGATACAGTTAGCTGTGGGGTCATATCTATATGTGATTCAGATTAACATTTATTTTTATTCAGGTTTACCCTAGTTAACCCTATTATTTTCATCAACTCCTTGATCAAGAACGTCAGAACTCATTTCTGATTGTACCCATCGGATCATGATAAGAGCGTCTAGTAACATCGCTCCATGATCCTCTAGGTATTACTGATAGTGCTTGCAAGAACCTTTAGTCATGGTTAGCGTACAATACGGTCCCTTCAACACTTATATCCCGATCGAATCTACAACCATTGGTATATCGAAAGTTGTATATGAATTCGATAACGATGCGATTTACCTTTGAATACTAATAGTGGCATGATATGTGTAATTAGAAAACACCTTTCCCTAAAGCACATTTATTGCTCTATCAAGAGACTCATTGCAATATTAACTCATCAAATCACATAGGATATCTTTACCCCTAGGCGAACGGTGAATCCTCGGCGAAAATGCATTTTCTCCTACATATTTCAAAACTACACCCTACCTCTCCACCTGATGACTCTCAATGGAGTCTGTAAATGGATCAAAGTGCATGCTATTACGTATAGCTCCTACATTGTCTCGGGTCAAAGTACTAATGGTGTACAACCTTAACCACAGACTATTCCACTCGATAATTGAGAACCACTTCATAGTTGGAAGGAGGGTTGTTTAGTGCATCATCATATGATCACCCATTTGTGTGAATGGATATCTCCATGCTCTTGCCTATGAAACATGACGTTTATATCACAAATTCTAGCCTCGAGCTCAAACGACCTTTATCCTTGTTTTAGGCGGATGATTCGACTAGGAACATGTTTAACCTATACGGTACACTTTCTAATGATTTTTATGATCTTACGTTGTGAGGCAGACCTCATGGTACCTATTGTTTATTCAAGAACTTTATCTATGCATCTTGCATGAGTATACAAATAAAGTATTGTAATACCCAAATTTTTTTTTAAAAAATAAATCAATTTTGAAAAAAAAAAAGTTACTGTTCATCCGGGTTACTATTCAAGCGCTGCGGCGCTAGAAAAGTAGCGCCTAGGCGCTAACAAACCGAGAGTTCAGCGCTGAGGCGCTAACAGATGCGAAAATCGATATTTTTAAGCACACTTTGACTTCCTCAATCATTCTCCATCATTCTTTTTCTCTTCCTTATCCATCTAAACCTTTATCCTTCCATTTTATATATTTCTTCTTCAACCTATGAGAGATTTGTTCAACAAAAATATGAAATGAAGGTAGATTTGTGATCCTCTCATCACGGGCTTCACGAGGACGTAAGTATCTTCCATTTTTATCCAAGTTTGGAAATGTATTAAAGTTTAGAATTGATATTTGAGTTGATATTTGAGATATTGAGATGTTGGAGATGTTGTATTTGTGTTGGTTTGAATTTAAAATGGATATGAGCATGGTTTCTTGTTTTTGTGCAAGATTTTGTTTGTGCCTACTGTATTTTGGATATATGGGACGGTTCTATTTGGATTTTGATGTTATGGTCTTCATCAAACTTGTAGATAATCAAGTTAGCTTCGATTTGGTACAAGAATCACTAAAATACATGAAGAATTGAAAGAGATATGCTATATTTACTAAACCTGGTCTAGAATCCCGAGTTTGTGTCTGTGTCGTCTGTTCATTCGAATTCTGGTATTAATCGGTTTGGATTCAGAATTTGGTGTTCCTATAAAAGTTATAGAACATTGTCTTGTCTTCGAAATGATATAAAATTGGCTTGATTCCATTGAATATTGATGAAGTTATGCTCAAAATACTAAAGTGTGCCAGAAATGTGTTGGTGCAGAATTTCGAAAATTATGTTCTATGTTTCAGATTATGAACGAATGAGTAAATGACTTTATTTGAAAAAAGTTCTGAAGAAGAATTGTTGGGATTTGAGTTTTCTTGCATATCCAATTTGCGGATCTTGATTTGAAGCCGTATTGAATTAATTATGAATTTTGTACGAAAAGTGATATGTGTTGATAAGTAATTCGAGATCTTGATTATGTATTGAAGATTCGGTTGAAGTATTGACTTGGGTTGGCTCAAGATTATTTACTCTAAGTTGGTTGATAGCGAATTGAGTAGACTGCGAGGGTTCAAGACTTCTCAACAATATATTTTGATCTTCTTTTGGTAATATTTGAAAGGTATGTTACGGTCGGTAACATACGAGGTAAAAGTATCATTTTTATTTTAAATTGAAAATTCTATGGCTCGTTGAGTTACTTGTGATTTGATGATGATTGTGGCCTTGAGATGAGTTTATTATGATATCAAAATGATGATATTGATTTGCATCATTACATTGCATATTGAGCCACTTGTCGATTCAGATTTGATATGGCGGAGGTCGCCTTGATTTATTGGACGTATGAGGCTATAGTTGAGTTGGAATAGTGTATGCGGAGGTCGCTACTATGGCCTGAACACTCTCTATAGGCGCACCATAGTCCTGGGATTGTAGAACACAGCAATCCACCCCGAGCGGATGAGTCGGTGGATGTTGCTGGGTGATTCTATTCCCTTGGGTACCCTATGACCAGATGATTCACTTGATCTTGAGATTTATTGATAGCCCACAGCTTCTGATCATGCATTGCATTATATTGCATCTTTATGAATTCATATGAACTAATTGAAATTTTAATTCTCATATGTTATTGATTGTATCATACTGGGTTTATACTCACCGGCATGTCGGCTACCTCTTGTTTTCATGTGCTTGACGGTAGGTGAGGCGAGGCTTGGGATGCCAGAGTCCAGTTCCAGGTGAGGAGATATGAGTTAGAGTGGGATTCTCGGGTCTTATGAGTTATGTGATGATGTTTGGATTTCTTTGGTTTACTATTTTATTTTGGCATGTTGAAAAATTATATTTCAAACATGTGAGACTTTTAAATTATTTTGACGATGTTTATGTGGATTTGTGAACAACAAATTATGTATTTTATTAAATCGTTTGGTTTGATACATTAAAAATTATTAGTATTAGATACCGGACCCGGGGCCCCACATTAGGTGGTATCAGTGCATAAGATATTTGGGAAGAGGGTAGATCGAGTCAGTTCGAATTTCTTGATCATGTGATATATTTGCTTGCATTTTCATTGTGCCATAATGTGAAATACATGATTTTAATTGAGATATTATATTGTTGAGCTTTATTCGAGATTTTTGAGATTGTTGAGTTTCGAGAGCCACAGATGATTGGTACAAGATCGAGATGATTATGATATTGTGATTTTATATTTATTTGATCTATTGTATATCAGACATGGCTACTCGTGGTAGAGGTCGTGGTAGACCTAGACAGGACGTACCATTGGCACAAGATCAGGGAAGTGCTACTCATACTCAGATGGATATAACTCCGACTCCGATGGAGATACTGTTAGCCAGATTTCAGTCTTTGCACCCACCGATGTTGAAGGGTACCGAGAATGCATTAGAGTGTGAGAACTGGTTGGAGAATATGGATCAATTATTTGAATCTCTTGAGTATCCAGATGATCGTAGAATCAAATTAATTGTTCATCAGTTATTGGATGTTGCTAAGAATTGGTGGATCATGACAAAGAAAGCTTTAGATGGTCGAGGTACGATTGTTACCTGGGATATTTTTAAATCTGAATTTTATCAGCGTTTCTTTCCTACCTCTTACAGGAAAGATAGGGGAGCCGAGTTTGCAAATTTAAAGCAGGGAAATCTGAATATTGAGGACTATGTTGCTAAGTTCTCGAATTTACTGAGATTTGCTCCTCATGTAGCATCCGATGAAGAAGCTAAGGCCGATCACTTCATAAATGGTCTTAACCCAGATATATTTACCTTGGTTAATACCGGAAGGCCTAACACTTTTGCCGAGGCTCTTGATAGAGCAAAGGGAGCTGAAACCGAAATCATTAGGCAGAGAGGTTCTTAGTATTTGCAACGACCCCAACATCAACAGTTTCGACAGCAGTTCAGACAGGGTAATACTGGCAGTAACAGTGGCAACATAAGAGAGCAGTTTCGGGCTAGAGGCAAGCAATTTAAGAGGCATGACAGTAATTTTTCGAGTTCTAGTGGATCGAGACAGTCTGGTTCAGTTCAGAGCACTGGTTATTCAGGTCCAACTTGTGGTCAGTGTGGTGGTAGACATTATACTGATCAGTGTAGAGGAGTCTCGGGAGCTTGTCACTTGTGTAACCAGGTGGGACACTATGCTCGAGTGTGTCCTAACCGTGGCAGTGATACATCTCAGAGTGGAGGATCATCAAGACAAACACCTCACCAGAACCGCCTGACTCCTACAGTTCATTCTTATCAGCAGTCAAATCGATCAGATCATAACAAACAGAGTGGTAGCCACAGGGTAGGACAGCCACCTAAACAACATGCCCGAGTTTTTGCACTCACTGAGGATGAGGCACATAATGCTCCAGATAATGTCATTGGAGGTAATTGTTTTCTCTCAGGTTATCCTGCTTATGTTTTGATGGATACTGGTGCATCACATACTTTCATAGCTGTGGGGACCCGGGTTCTAAATCGATTCTATCTGGGATTAAATGGATCTGTGAGAAAATGTGGGTCAAAATTTTGCTTTTTAACATTAAATCAAATGTATACTTAAAGCATGAAACGTCTCACTTTTATTTAAACAAATATAATGTACATACACGTCTGTCTGATACAATCATACAACGACTGTCTAAAAGTTCAGTACAAGTCTAGTACAATAACAAGTAGTCTTCTTCTACACCCGGCATCACCACACTATGAACTCTCTCTTCATCGACGTGACCCTGAACCTGCCCCACCTGTTGCCAAGTACACATACAGACAAGACAACAGCCGAATAACTCCGGTGAGACGAATCCCAGTATAAAACATGTATGCATGTAATGTAATAAATCATATACAAATGCATAACATATTTCAATGTACATGAATAAAATCTAAGACATGTAAAGGAATACAAATCTGTATTCAACATCTAGTTCTTGACTTGATTCTTTTCTAATCTAGGGATCCCGGTGTGAATAAGATGGTCTGTCACCTACCCAACCACTCGGGGTGACGGTACGTATTATTCCTAGACTTCAGTCAACTCTGTATCGAGGGGCTACACATAGAGAAAATCTACTCCTATGCGTCGATACACCGAAACGTCTGGTTTTGGCCGATCTGCCAATATCTCCTATCTCAGGACTTGCATATAAATCAATAAACAAGACATTACATAATCAAATGTAATAACAATATAGTATGTGATTTGTGGGAAACCCCGAATCAAATCTGATCCAAGTCGCATCTCCCAATTCACATGTATTTATACCTTTCTTTTTGCACTGTCTGTGTCGTAGTCGAAGTCTTGAGTTCACAATAGCCAATACAAATCTGAAATGGCATAATCAATGTGCACTCTATCAATATACATTTCAAGCAACTCACTGTACAAAGCTGAAATCGGTTTCAATACAATTTGGCGGCATAACGGCGTATTTCTTCGATACCGACATCTCAATACAATAGAATCAATGTCAACAATTCATAACCTCATCAAAATATACTATCATACTGAATATATCCCATCTCAACTCAATAACATGCTGGAAAAATCGAAACAATAGCATACGGTGTCTAAAAATCGATCCGTTTACGTTTCTACGATACCCAACATGTCAAGAGCACATAATCTACTTCAAATCTGAATTATTCCAACACATAAATATCGAAACGTGCTGAAAATAACTGAAACTTACATCCTTGAATAGCAAATGATGAGAGGAGTTCAAAACCGAAGTCGGATCTAAAATCGGATGGCTAAATCTTGCACAAGATGATTTCTAAGCTATGAAGAAGCTTGAGGAAACTAGGCTTGCTCTCGGTTCTTCCTTGCTGAAAGTGGAGAAGAATGAAGTGTCATCTCAAAGTATATATATAACATGCCATGTGTCAACATAAAAATCGAAGGTGGCATTCTCGCATGCAGCACCGCGGGTGCGCTGCTCATGCACCGCGGGTGCACTCAAGTTTCGGCCCACTTTTCATTTTCCAGAAATCGTCGACCGCGGGTGCGGTCTTGTTCTTACCGTGGGTGCGGTCACCTCACCCCGGGTGCAGTCCAATTATCACCGCGGGTGCGGTCTTGCTTCGCGCAAAACTTCTCAGCCTACTGCCTATCTGCCGCGGGTGCGGTCCACTTCTAAGCGCGGGTGCGGTCTGGCTTCGGCCTTACATTTTACAATTCTATCTTTTTCACCTAACACTTCTTATAACATGTCATGAATTCTCATATTTTCGAATTTCACAATAATGAAGACTGATAATTCTCGAGCCTTACATTTCTCCCCCTCTTAGACAGGAGTTCGTCCTCGAACTCATAAGCAGTTAATCATGCAGTATATACAAAATAGTATAATCAAAACTGAAATGAAGACTCACATCATATGAATAACTCGGGGTATCTCTGTTTCATCTCTGACTCTGTCTCCCAAGTCGCTTCCTCGATACCATGACGACTCCACTGAACTTTCACTAGCGGAATGGTCTTGTTTCTGAGCTGTTTCTCTTTCTGATCAAGAATCTGTATCGGTCGTTCAATATAGCTCAGAGTCTGATCTTACTCGGCTTCGTCAGGCTGAATGACATGAGAATCATCTGGCATATATCTACGCAGCATCGATACATGAAATACGTCATGTATCCCCGACAATGAAGAAGGAAGAGCAAGTCTGTAAGCTCGATCACCAATCTTCTCAAGAATCTCATACGGACCGACATATCTAGGAGACAACTTCCCTTTCTTGCCAAATCTGACAACGACTCTAAAAGGAGAAATCTTCAAGAATACTCTGTCTCCCTGCTCGAATACCAACGGTCTACGTCTGATATTGGCGTACTTTGCTTGTCGATCTTGCGCTGTCTTCATTCTCTTCTGAATGATCTTAACTTTCTCGGTCATCTCACGAATCATATCCGGCCCCAATTCTGGTACCTCAGAAATATCATCCCAGTACAACAGAGATCTTGTGAAGGCCCTAAAACTTCTTGCTTTAAAATTTACGAAAAATTAAAAATTTTCTTTTTAAAAGAACTTAAATGGCCTCATTCATAAAATCAACTGGTGAATCAAGTTCAATGTTTCAAAAATGTTGCAGCGGAAGAAAATAATTGTTTGCCAACAATAACAACTTAAAAATATCCAATGACTGATAAAAATTTGTTTGCGGAATAAAATAAACACTGCTGCACTGAGGTCCTCGGGTGCCACTACTGCCGACCCAAGCTGGCTCACTGGTCCCCGCCCTCGGCCCTAGCCTCATCAGTACCTACAACAATCAAGTCTAGTGAGCCTAAAGACTCAGCATGCATATATCGCAGGTAACGAGTAAAATCTGAAGTAAAATATGCATGGGGTAAAATATTATGTCATGAGGCATACTGAAAATAATCTGTAATCATGCTGAAAATAAACTGTTCTGAGCAATTATAATACGTGCATAACTGAACTGATAATCACAGTAAAAATATTTGCTCCTTGGAGCCTGTACTGAAATAACATATAAAATTTTCTGTTGAGATTATGTTTTACGCCTGTGGCCACTGCACTAAGCTGAACTGATCGGTAACTGACTACCGGGGAGCCTGAAACTGAGCTGGCGGTCACTGAAGACCCGATGGAACCAACCTGAACTGAGCGGTCACTGGTGACCTGATGGTACCAACCTGAACTGAGCGGTCACTGGCGACCGTATAAATAATGCTCCCACATAGTGAATGCACCACAAGCCATATCGCATAAATCTCAAAAATAATCATTTTCTGTTTTCATGCACGTAAAATAATTAACTGACGATAATGAAAATATCCTGAAATTTTAACAACTGGAATGGATCGTCCCCAGGCTCGCTGCGACCTAAATATGCCATAAAATATGCAATAGATTTTTCTTGGATGAATGATGCACTAAAGTTTGAAAATTTTGACAATTACGCTTAACGACTCCGTATTTTAATCATGACTCCGAACCAACCCGAACCAACACTGAACCGTCATCATGTCATGATTAAAATACGCTAAACATACTGAAATTATGCTCCTAAAATGATGAGGGTCGAATTCATGTGAAACGGAGGCCAAAACGTGAAACGCTCTTTCGAGAGTCAATTTGGCACGTTGCACCGTAAATTCTCGTACGACCTCAAAAATGATCCGAATGACGAACGGTCGAAAACTTGACCTTCCTAACTCAATGAGGCACTATCCAGTCCAAGGCCATGGGCTAAAAGCCAACCAAGAACTCGAACGGGCCTTCTGAACGACGCCACAACTTGCTGTAAATTTCCAGCAGCTGTGCACTCGCTTTTCTTGTGTCGTTTTCGAGTCTATTGGCCATTGGGGCGTGAACCACCGACCAGAGACCCTTACCAACATCCCAAGGAATGATTTGAACCATGGTTAAGGGCTTTTGGCCAGCCACGATTCGGACCATACCAGAAACAACTCACAAACTTTTACCGAGACTCAATCTGCGCGTGTGTAGTGTGTTGCTTCGATTAATGTCTCGTGTCGTTCCATTGGCCATTTGATTGACCATGGCACGATCTAGACATCTAGGGGCAAGGTGTAAACCGTGGCTAAGGGCCATAGGCCAACCAAGATCCACACCAAACCATACAATTCGAAACTCACACAAGCTGTCAAACCGAAGGGCCGAGAGGGGAGTGGGCTGTTGTGTTGTTTTGCTTAAAAACCGAGGAGCCATGGACCAAGCCACCAAAAGGGCGACTTAGTCACGTCTTAGACATGCTAGGGGAGTGATCCAACCATGGCTAAGATCCCTTAGGGCAGCCAAGATCAGATCAAACCCCTTGGACAGAAAATCTGAATTTCGAAGAGCATACATGGCAGCAAGGGAGTTGCTGTCAAATTCTGAATTCTCAGCAATATGGGGGCTGCATGAATGGACAAACACGATCCTAATGCATCCTATTACGTGTCTAGGAGTCGCCTTGGGAGCCTGGAGTCGAGCCATCCACCTGAAACCATCAAAACTCAGAAAAGCGTGAGGTGCACAAGGAAACCAAGAAAAATCTGCATGTGTTCCCTTTAACAAAATCTGTGATGTATTTCGTTTTGGGCATGAAATGGTGATCATGAATCATGAAAATAATGTTAATATGCCTTGATTGAGGTTTAGAAAAGAATATGTACATGCCTTGATTCGTTTGATGGAAAAACGAAAGGATGCGACGACTCGGCGCGGAGGAGATGGAGCGCTTCTCTTAATTCTTGCTCTCGATTTTTCTTGCCTTCTTTCCTAGCTAAGACTCATGAATTTACACTCTGAAATGGCTCTAATTTTCGTGCAATGGGGAGGGGAATAAGTGGTTATGGGAGAGAGGAGGATAGGTGCAAGATATAAGGAAGATATCAAGACCTAGTCTTCATGCATTTGAATTTTGAATTTGAATTGCTATCAAATGATCTCTTGGATGGTTCTAGAGTATAGTGGCCGATTTTTTTTTTTTTTTTTATCATGCCAATCAAGAGTTAGGATAGTGGTCTAGTATTAATTAATTAAGGTAGAAAAAAAATAGCTAAAAGAATTAGCATGCTAATTAACCAAGAATGGGTCAAAGGTGAGTTGGCAAGTCCTAGTTTGTCTTGACAAATGGGGTGGCCGAAATTCCCAATTAAAAATGAAGGGGGAAATGTTAATTACTTAGTAAATCACTAACCTTTAAAAGCCTCACTAATCTTTTAATTAATTTAGTGAGCTAACCCCTTAATTAAGTAACTTAAATGAACTAATTTTTTCTACTCGCCTCAAATAATCAAAATATATCCTCAAACCTCCTCTTTAACTTAAATTAACTTACTTGCTAGCTAAATTAAATCCTGGGAATATTTCTCAAATCTTAAATTCTATCTCAAAACTCCAACTCCGGTCCGGCCTCACTGAAATAACTGAAATGCTAAAAATCAACTACTGAACTGAAAAAAATAAATAATTAACTTCAAAGAAATGCATTTAAAATAATCATGCAATGAAGTCAATTAAATTTAAAAAATCTAGAATTATGCATGGCTTTTACGTCTACTGATTTTACGGGTTCTACAATCCTTCCCCCCTTAAAAGAAATTTCGTCCTCGAAATTAGAACTCACCGAATAACTCGGGGTAACGCTCCCTCATCTCTAACTCAGATTCCCATGTAGCTTCCTCCTCTGAATGGTTGAGCCACTTGACTTTGACTCGCTTAACCAGCTTGTTCCGAAGCTTCTTCTCCTGTCTGTCTAGGATCTGCATGGGTCTCTCCTCATAAGATAAGTTCGGAGTAAGCTGCAACGGCTCAAAATTCAGCACATGCGAGGGATTTGCCATATACTTCCTTAGCATGGAGACGTGGAACACATTGTGTACTCCGGCCAGATTCGGCGGAAGAGCAACACGATACGCTAGCGTCCCAACTCTATTGAGGATCTCAAACGGTCCAATGAATCTCGGACTGAGCTTCCATTTCTTCCCAAATCTCATGACACCCTTCATAGGTGTCACTTTCACGAAGACATGATCGCCCACTGCAAACTGTAAGTCTCTCCTCCGCTGATCGGCATAACTCTTCTGTCGGCTGAGCAGTCCTCATCCTATCACGGATCTTGGCTACTACCTCTGCTGCCTGCTGAACAATCTCTGGACCAACTCTGCTCTCTCTCCTACTTCATCCCAATGAACAGGAGATCGACACTTGCGTCCATACAGCGCTTCATACGGAGCCATACCAGTGGAAGACTGGAAGCTGTTGTTGTAGGTGAACTCAACCAGTGGCAAGTTCGACTCCCAACTCCCTGAGAAATCAATGACGCAAGCGCGGAGAAGATCCTCCAAAATCTGAATAACTCGCTCCGACTACCCATCTGTCTGCAGATGAAAGGCTGTGCTAAACAGCAACTTCGTACCCAAAGTTGAATGCAAACTCTTCCAAAATGAGGAGGTGAATCTGGGATCCCTGTTGGATACGATAGATACTGGAATGCCATGGAGTCGGACTATCTCCCGGTTATAAAACTCTGCATACTGAATAATGGTGAATGTCGTCTTAATAGGCAAGAAGTGCGCTGATTTGGTAAGACGATCTACAATCACCCAAATGGCATTCGATCCTCTGGCTGACCTCGGCAATCCGGTCACAAAGTCCATGGTAATGTTCTCCCACTTCCACTCGGGAATAGGAAGAGGCTTGAGCAAACCTGCTGGTCTCTGATGCTCGGCCTTCACTAACTGGCAAGTCAGGCACTCGGATACAAAACGCCTGATGTCCTTCTTCATCCCTGGCCACCAATACAATAGCTGCAGATCCTTGTACATCTTTGTACTCCCAGGGTGAATGGAGTACGGGGACGTATGGGCCTCCAATAAGATGTCTGCTCGGATAGAATCACTGCTAGGAACCCATATCCTATCTCGGTATCTCACAATACCGTCGCTGACTGAATACAAAACACTGCCCTTGTATTCATCTCTCTTCTTCCACTGTGCCAACTGCTCATCTGCGGCCTGACCACTGCGAATACGGTCCAAAAGAGAAGACTGAATGGTCAAGGTAGATAGACGAGGAACTCTACCTCGAGGATAAGTCTCAAGATCGAACCTCTGCATCTCAATCTGAAGAGGTTTCTGCATCGTCAAATGAGCCATCACTGCGACTTTTCTGCTCAAAGCATCCGCAACTACATTAGCTTTACCCGGGTGGTAGCTAATGTCACAATCATAATCTTTCAAAAGCTCCAACCAACGCCTCTGACGCATGTTCAGCTCCTTCTGCGTAAAGAAATACTTGAGGCTCTTATGGTCGGTAAAGATCTGGTATTTCTCTCCATACAGATAGTGCCTCCAAATCTTCAAAGCAAAAACTACGGCCGCTAACTCCAGATCATGGGTAGGGTAGTTCTTCTCATGGACCTTCAGCTGTCGAGAAGCATACGCTATCACTCTCCCATGCTGAATCAAAACTGCACCTAAACAAAGCTTCGAAGCATCGGTATAAAGGACAAACTCACCAGATCCTGATGGTACGGCCAAAACGGGTGCTGAAATAAGAGCTTGCTTCAAAGTATCGAAGCTCTTCTGGCACTCCTCGCTCCACAAAAATTTCACATTCTTCTTGGTCAGTGCTGTGAGTGGAACGGCAATGGAGGAGAATCCCTGAATGAACTTCCTGTAACATCCTGCCAGCCCAAGAAAACTGCGGATCTCGGATGCATTCTGAGGCACAACCCAATCTCTGACTGCTGCAACTTTTGCGGGGTCTACCTCAATACCACTGCTTGAGACGATGTGGCCTAAGAACACCACCTTTTCTAACCAGAATTCGCACTTACTGAACTTTGCGAATAGTTTGTGCTTCTGCAATGTCTGCAACACTGTGGTCAGATGCCTGCTGTGCTCCTCCCGACTCTTGGAGTAGACGAGTATGTCATCTATGAACACTATCACAAACTGGTCGAGGTACGGCTGAAATACGCGATTCATGAGATCCATGAAGATCGCTGGCGCATTCGTCAGACCGAACGGCATCACAAGGAACTCGTAGTGACCATAACGAGTCCTGAAAGCAGTCTTGGAAACATCTGCATCTCTCACTCTCAACTGATGATAACCAGAACGCAGATCAATCTTGGAGAAAATCGAAGCTCCCTGCAACTGGTCAAACAGATCCTCAATCCTCGGCAGTGGGTATTTATTCTTAAATGTAACCCTGTTCAACTCCCGATAGTCAATGCAAAGCCTCATCGAGCCATCCTTCTTCTTAACAAACAAGACTGGCGCGCCCCATGGAGAAAAGCTCGGGCGAATGAACTCCTTGTCCAGAAGTTCCTGAATCTGCTTCTTAAGCTCTGCCATCTCTGTCGGCGCTAATCGGTACGGCGCTTTGGATATCGGAGCCGTACCTGGCATAAGCTCAATGGAAAACTCCACCTCTCTCTCAGGTGGCATACCAGAGACGTCCTCGGGAAAAACATCTAAGAAATCTCTGACGATCGGAACATCAGAGGCTGACTGGCTGGGTTCCTCGGGGACCGATAAAAAGGTCGCTAGAAATGCCCGACACCCTCTATGAATGAGCTTCCTAGCCTGAACATATGGAATAATGCGCGGTAAAGAAAAGTACCTGTCAGGTTCAAATAAGAACTGCTCCATTCCAGGCGGTCGGACAAGAACAGATCTCCGCTGGAAGTCTATCAACACTCTGTTCCTCAGTAGCCAATCCATTCCTAGGATGATGTCAAATTCCGGCGTCGGTAGCACAATCAGATCCGCATAAACAAGCTTACCATGCAGCTCCAGGTCTATATCTCTGATGACATTGGTAGCTGCCATCTCCTCGCCTGACGGCAACACTACAGAAAAGGCTATGTCTAGCCCAATGGTCTTGATCTTCAGAAAGTTTGCAAAGACCTCCGATATAAACGAGTGAGTGGCCCATGAATCTATCAAGGCCTTGGTAGCTTTGCCGGCTATGAAAATTCTCCCTGAAAGTTTGGAACACTAAGCAGAACCCAAAGATCACGAGAGCTAAGCTTATAGACATGCAAAGGTCAAAGTTCTTCTAACTAAGTCCCGAAAATAATACTAAGTAGAGCATGCAACCCTATTGAAATTCTAAGTTCAAATCTAAATCCCGATTCCCAAAATACGGAAATTCAATGATAACTTAAAGCTTAAAGGTACCTGTCAATAACATGGTCTCAGGGTTGGTTTCCGCGGCATGGAGAGCGAAAACTCGGCCCTGAGTAGGCAGATTCCTCTGAGGGCAATGTGGCAACATGTGGTCTGGACTGCCACACTTAAAACACTTTCCTGAGCCAGCCATACATGCTCCAGGATGGCGACGTGAGCACCTGGGACAGACTGGGTGCTCGAAAGTCCTCGGGGCTGGGCGTCCCCGCTGCTGTTGCTGCTGATGCAGGTGGTGACCTCTGTTTCTAGGCAGCCCATGGAATGGCCTCTTATGCTGCTGCTGATGCTGATGAGGAGGAGGGCGGTGTGGTGCCTGGACTGGGCGCTTGCCCTGGCGATCTCTCTCGATATCCCGCAGATCCTGCTCTGCGGCTAAGGCCTTGGAGACGGCAATCTCATAAGTAGCAGGGTCAGATACCCTAACATCCCGACGCTAAGATCGGCCGTAAACCCACCAGGAAGTGCAATAGCTTGGCTCTGGCATCATTCGCTATCAGGGGCACAAAGTGGCAGCCCCTCTCGAAGTTATGGATGAACTCCGTAACCGTCATATCCCCCTGCCTCAGGCTCATGAACTCGGTGGTCAGCCTGGTGCGAACCTCCTCAGCAAAATACTTGGAGTAGAAAGCCTCCGTAAAGCGGGTCCAAGGAAGTGTAGCCAAAGTCAAGGCTACCGAAGCTCCTTCCCACCATAAGCGGGCGTCTCCAGTGAACAGGAAGGTGGCACATCGGACTCGGTCTGCGTCCCCTAGCTCCATAAACTCGAAAATGACCTCGAGAGATTTGATCCATCCCTCGGCAATCATGGGGTCGGACGTCCCGGAGAATTCCTTCGGGCGCATTTTCATGAATCGCTCATAAACAGCCTCGGGCCCTGTCGGCCTGGCTGCGGCTACGGCTACGGCTGCGGCATTGCCCCCCGCAAACTGTGCGAAGAACTGTGTCATCCCAGCTAACATCTGGGCACTCATATCAGGTGGGGGCGGTGGTGGAGGTGGAGGAGGAGGAGGAGGAGGTGTCTGCCTCTCTTGTCTCTGATCATTGTCCTCGTGACGGTGCTCGCCACCACCTCTCGGGCGTCCAACTTGGCGTCTAGGGGTCATACTGTTCCATACATAACCCGTACGTAACTAACATGCATAATTCCATAATTTATTATAACTGAACACTGAAATACTGAAAGTCTGGAAGCATGCTGACAAAATAAATTCATGCTTTAAATAAAATGCTGAACAAAATGCTGAACTGAAAACTTACAGACCGAAGACGTGGCTTCGTGAGCTTCTCGCAGTCAGTAGTAGTGAAACCCTATACAGAACCTCCGCTCTGATACCAACTGTGAAGACCCTAAAACTTCTTGCTTTAAAATTTACGGAAAATTAAAAATTTTCTTTTTAAAAGAACTTAAATGGCCTCATTCATAAAATCAACTGGTGAATCAAGTTCAATGTTTCAAAAATGTTGCAGCGGAAGAAAATAATTGTTTGCCAACAATAACAACTTAAAAATATCCAATGACTGATAAAAATTTGTTTGCGGAATAAAATAAACACTGCTGCACTGAGGTCCTCGGGTGCCACTACTGCCGACCCAAGCTAGCTCACTGGTCCCCGCCCTCGGCCCTAGCCTCATCAGTACCTACAACAATCAAGTCTAGTGAGCCTAAAGACTCAGCATGCATATATCGCAGGTAACGAGTAAAATCTGAAGTAAAATATGCATGGGGTAAAATATTATATCATGAGGCATACTGAAAATAATCTGTAATCATGCTGAAAATAAACTGTTCTGAGCAATTATAATACGTGCATAACTGAACTGATAATCACAGTAAAAACATTTGCTCCTTGGAGCATGTACTGAAATAACTGATAAAATTTTCTGTTGAGATTATGTTTTACGCCTGTGGCCACTGCACTAAGCTGAACTGATCGGTAACTGACTACCGGGAGCCTGAAACTGAGCTGGCGGTCACTGAAGACCCGATGGTACCAACCTGAACTGAGCGGTCACTGGTGACCTGATGGTACCAACCTGAACTGAGCGGTCACTGGCGACCGTATAAATAATGCTCCCACATAGTGAATGCACCACAAGCCATATCGCATAAATCTCAAAAATAATCATTTTCTGTTTTAATGCACGTAAAATAATTAACTGACGATAATGAAAATATCCTGAAATTTTACCAACTGGAATGGATCGTCCCCAGGCTCGCTGCGACCTAAATATGCCATAAAATATGCAATAGATTTTTCTTGGATGAATGATGCACTAAAGTTTGAAAATTTTGACAATTACGCTTAACGACTCCGTATTTTAATCATGACTCCGAACCAACCCGAACCAACACTGAACCGTCATCATGTCATGATTAAAATACGCTAAACATACTGAAATTATGCTCCTAAAATGATGAGGGTCGAATTCATGTGAAACGGAGGCCAAAACGTGAAACGCTCTTTCGAGAGTCAATTTGGCACGTTGCACCGTAAATTCTCGTACGACTTCAAAAATGATCCGAATGACGAACGGTCGAAAACATGACCTTCCTAACTCAATGAGGCACTGTCCAGTCCAAGGCCATGGGCTAAAAGCCAACCAAGAACTCGAACGGGCCTTCTGAACGACGCCACAACTTGCTGTAAATTTCCAGCAGCTGTGCACTCGCTTGTCTTGTGTCGTTTTCGAGTCTATTGCCATTGGGGCATGAACCACCGACCAGAGACCCTTACCAACATCCCAAGGAATGATTTGAACCATGGTTAAGGGCTTTTGGCCAGCCACGATTCGGACCATACCAGAAACAACTCACAAACTTTTACCGAGACTCAATCTGCGTGTGTGTAGTGTGTTGCTTCGATTAATGTCTCGTGTCGTTCCATTGGCCATTTGATTGACCATGGCACGATCTAGACATCTAGGGGCAAGGTGTAAACTTTGGATAAGGGCCATAGGCCAACCAAGATCCACACCAAACCATACAATTCGAAACTCACACAAGCTGTCAAACCGAAGGGCCGAGAGGGGAGGGGGCTGTTGTGTTGTTTTGCTTAAAAATCGAGGAGCCATGGACCAAGCCACCAAAAGGGCGACTTAGTCACGTCTTAGACATGCTAGGGGAGTGATCCAACCATGGCTAAGATCCCTTAGGGCAGTCAAGATCAGATCAAACCCCTTGGACAGAAAATCTGAATTTCGAAGAGCATACATGGCAGCAAGGGAGTTGCTGTCAAATTCTGAATTCTCAGCAATATGGCGGCTGCATGAATGGACAAACACGATCCTAATGCATCCTATTACGTGTCTATGAGTCGCCTTGGGAGCCTGGAGTCGAGCCATCCACCTGAAACCATCAAAACTCAGAAAAGCGTGAGGTGCACAAGGAAACCAAGAAAAATCTGCATGTGTTCCCTTTAACAAAATCTGTGATGTATTTCGTTTTGGGCATGAAATGGTGATCATGAATCATGAAAATAATGTTAATATGCCTTGATTGAGGTTTAGAAAAGAATATGTACATGCCTTGATTCGTTTGATGGAAAAACGAAAGGATGCGACGACTCGACGCGGAGGAGATGGAGCGCTTCTCTTAATTCTTGCTCTCGATTTTTCTTGCCTTCTTTCCTAGCTAAGACTCATGACTTTACACTCTGAAATGGCTCTAATTTTCGTGCAATGGGGAGGGGAATAAGTGGTTATGGGAGAGAGGAGGATAGGTGCAAGATATAAGGAAGATATCAAGACCTAGTCTTCATGCATTTGAATTTTGAATTTGAATTGCTATCAAATGATCTCTTGGATATTTCTAGAGTATAGTGGCCGATTTTTTTTTTTTTATCATGCCAATCAAGGGTTAGGATAGTGGTCTAGTATTAATTAATTAAGGTGGAAAAAAAATAGCTAAAAGAATTAGCATGCTAATCAACCAAGAATGGGTCAAAGGTGAGTTGGCAAGTCCTAGTTTGTCTTGACAAATGGGGTGGCCGAAATTCTCAATTAAAAATGAAGGGGAAAATGTTAATTACTTAGTAAATCACTAACCTTTAAAAGCCTCACTAATCTTTTAATTAATTTAGTGAGCTAACCCCATAATTAAGTAACTTAAATGAACTAATTTTTTATACTCGCCTCAAATAATCAAAATATATCCTCAAACCTCCTATTTAACTTAAATTAACTTACTTGCTAGCTAAATTAAATCCTGAGAATATTTCTCAAATCTTAAATTCTATCTCAAAACTCCAACTCCGGTCCGGCCTCATTGAAATAACTGAAATGCTAAAAATCAACTACTGAACTGAAAAAAATAAATAATTCACTTTAAAGAAATGCATTTAAAATAATCATGCAATGAAGTCAATTAAATTTAAAAAATCTAGAATTATGCATGGCTTTTACGTCTACTGATTTTACGGGTTCTACAGATCTGCACTTCTTGCCATATAAAGCTTCAAACGGTGCCATCTCTATGCTCGTCTGATAGCTGTTGTAGTATGAGAACTCACACAACGGCAATGAATCTTGCCAACTAATACCGAAATCTAGTACTACAGCTCTCAGCATGTCCTCTAAAGTCTGGATAGTCCGCTCTGACTGTCCGTCTGTCTGAGGATGATATGCAGTGCTCAGGTGTAAAGTCGTACCCAAAGCCTGCTGCAAGCTGTGCCAGAAATGAGAAGTGAATCGTGGATCACGATCTGACACGATAGACTTCGGCACACCGTGCAATCTGACGACCTCTCTGACATACAACTCTGCCATCTGATCATGCCTGTATGCCATTCTGTAGGGAATGAAGCACACTGATTTGGTCAATCTGTCTATCACAACCCAAATCGCGTCACAGCATCGGGAAGATCGAGGTAACTTTGTCACAAAGTCCATGGAAATATGATCCCATTTCAATTCAGGAATAGACAAACTCTGAAGTAGACCTCCAGGTTTCTTCCTCTCTGCCTTCACCTGCTGGCAATTCAGGCACTTAGACACAAATTCTGCAATATCTGTCTTCATCTGTTTCCACCAGAACTGCGTCTTCAAGTCATTGTACATTTTCCTGCCACCAGGATGAACGCTAAACCGACTACAGTGTGCCTCTGACATGATCTGTCGTTTCAAATCGGAAACATCTGGCACTACTAGACGGTTATTCACATACAGAACAAAATCTCTAACCTGATACTCTGATATATGACCAGTTCTGACCATATCGATCGATCTCTGAACACTCGGATCAGTTCTCTGCGCTTCTTTGATCCTCATAATCAGATCTGGCTCCATCTGAATCGCAGCAAGTCGCAGCGGTCTACTCTCTGTATAAAATGTCAATCCAGACAAGCAACAATCTTCTACTAAACTCGATACACCTATAGTCGACAAGGACAAAAAACATACCTTTCGACTCAAGGCGTCTGCTGCTGCATTGGACTTCCCTGGATAATACTTGATCTCACAATCAAAATCTTTCAGCAGATCAAGCCATCTACGCTGTCTCATGTTCAACTCAGACTGAGAAAATAAATATTTCAGACTCTTGTGGTCAGAGTAGATCTCAAATTTCTCGCCATACAGATAATGACGCCAGATCTTGAGTGCAAAGACAATAGCCGCCAATTCAAGATCATGAATCGGATAACGGATCTCGTGCGGCTTCAACTGTCTAGAGGCATAGGCTATCACATGCCCTCGCTGCATAAGAACACACCCTAGCCCTCTGTGAGATGCGTCACAATATACAACAAAATCACATGAACCTGAAGGAATCGTCAAGACAGGCGCACTAGTCAGCCTCTTCTTCAGTTCAACAAAACTGGCCTCACAATCTTCTGACCACACAAATGGCATGTTCTTCTGTGTCAATTGGGTAATCGGCTTTGCTATACTGGAGAAATCTCGGATAAAGCGTCCGTAATACCCGGCTAGACCCATGAAACTGCGTATCTCAGGCACAGAAGTCGGTCTCGGCCAACTGATAACAACCTCAACTTTACTCGGATCTACTGTAATACCATCTCCAGATATAATATGCACCAAAAAGACAACCTGTTTCAGCCAGAACTCGCACTTGGACAATTTGGCATACAACTGCTCATTTCTCAAAGTCTGTAATACGGTTCTCAAGTGATCTGCATGGTCAATCAGACTCTTCGAATATACCAGAATATCATCAATGAACACAATCACAAAGTCATCTAAATATTTCTGAAAAATGCGGTTCATCAAACTCATAAATACCGCTGGTGCATTCGTTAAACCTAAAGGCATAACAATAAACTCATAGTGCCCATACCTGGTTCTGAATGCCGTCTTCGGTATATCAACGTCTCTAACTCTGAGCTGATGATACCCTGATCTCAAATCAATCTTCGAGTATACAGAAGATCCCTGTAACTGATCAAATAAATCATCGATGCGCGGCAAAGGATACTTATTCTTCACTGTTGCCTTGTTCAACTGTCTGTAATCAATACAAAGACGCATCGAACCATTTTTCTTTCGAACAAATAGCACCGGAGCACCCCAAGGAGATACACTCGGTCTGATATATCCCTTGGACAGAAGATCTTCCAACTGTGCTTTCAGCTCTTTCAGTTTGATAGGCGCCATCCTATACGGAGCTCTCGAGATAGGAACACTGCCTAGCACAAGATCAATGCTAAAATCTACCTCTCGGGCTGGAGGCAATCCCGGAATCTCGTCTGGGAATACATCTGCAAACTCGCAAACCACTGGCAAATCTGCCAATGCTGGGCTCGACTTCAGTAGATCTACTGAATATACGAGAAAGCCCTCTGCTCCTCTCTGAAGCAATCTACTCATATTCAGAGCAGATACTAAGGGAATCCGAGATCTGGAACCCTTTCCATAGAATTTCCACTCATCTGTCATTTCGGGTCTGAATCTGACAATCTTGTGGAAACAATCTACAGTGGCCCTGTACTTGGTGAACATGTCTATACCAACTATACAATCAAAATCAGCTAAACCAAGTACTACACAATCTAGATCAATCTCATGCCCCTCAAACTGAAGCATACAGTGTCTAACAGTAGTCACAGATATCAGATCACTTCCCAACGGAGAAGCTATAGTCACTACAGTCGACAAAGACTCGACAGGCAATGAATGTATCAATGCAAAATGCTCAGATATGAATGTATGTGATGCACCTGTGTCAATCAACACATATGCAGGATAACCACAAAGAAAATAGTTACCTGCAATCATGTCATCTGGCGCATCCTGAGCCTGCTCCTCTGTCAAGGCAAACACCCGAGCCTGCTGTCTGGGAGGTTGGCTCACTGTCTGGCTACCTCCTGGCCTCTGCTGTGTCTATGCAGGCGGCGGATGAAAGGAGTGTACGGAGGATGCCTGTCTCTCAGTCTGTGGCATCGCTGCAGACGACCCTGTACTCTGGAATCGCTGAGAACTCCTCTGTGGGCAGACTCTGGCAAAATGCCCCTGCTGTCTGCAAATATTGCATCGCCCACTCACTCCCTGACACTGATCTGTGGCATGCCTGCCTCCACAAGAACTGCAATACATACCTGTGGACTCTGTACTCTGGCCCGGACCTCTCTGTCTCGACCCACTGGAGCTCGACGAACTGCACCCTGACCTCTTAAACTGCTTGCCTCTCGCCCTCAGCTGATCTTTCCTCCAACTGCTACTGCTTCCACTCTCAAATCGAGGAGGAGGTGGTGGAAACTGAGCGGCGGTAGGCTGTGGCTGTCTCTGCCCCTGAACACTGTAGGAAGCTCCTCGCTGCCTGATCAAGCCAGCCTCTGCTCCTTTTGCTCTGTTCAGTGCCTCTGAGAAAGTATTAGGCCTCCCAGTGTTCACCAAAGTAAAAATATCTGGGTCCAACCAATTGATGAACTGATCAGCCACTACCTCGTCATTCCCTGTCACATGCGGTGCAAATCGAAGAAAAGCAGAAAACTTTGCAACATACTCCTCGATGTTCCACTGTCCCTGTCTCAGATTCGCAAACTCAGCCCCTTTATCTTTTCGGTAGGAGACTGGGAAGAAACGCTGATAGAACTCATCTTTGAAGACTTTCCACGTGATATCAATGCCTCGGTGCTCCAAGGCTCTCTTCGCGGTCAACCACCAGCTTTTTGCAACCTCTTGCAGCTGATGCCCTATCAATTTCACACGTCGCTCATCAGTATATGCCAAAGACTCAAATAGCATCTCGATATCATCGAGCCAGCTCTAGCACTCTACTGCATTCTCGGTGCCCTTCAGCGTAGGAGGATGGAAAGACTGAAACCTCTTCAGTAAGGTCTCCATCGGTGTAGCAGTAACATCCATCTGTGCACCTGATGTGCTACCCTGCTCTGTCACTCGTTTAGGTGGCATAAATCTAATTATCAAAATGATTAGTACACAATCAATACCATCTGTCTCAGCCCTCCTCTGATCATATACCTCTGATCGAGAATCGGTTCTGATTCAGGCTTGACATGTATATGCTGTAAATCAACTCAGATACAATACAACATATAATAGGGAAAGCAATATTCATGCTAGCACATCAAAATCAAGGAAGATGACTCGATATACCCCGCTCATTCTATTCTATCTCAGTCTACAGAACCTACTGCTCTGATACCACCTGTTGTGGGGACCCGGGTTCTAAATCGATTTTATCTGGGATTAAATGGATCTGTGAGAAAATGTGGGTCAAAATTTTGCTTTTTAACATTAAATCAAATGTATACTTAAAGCATGAAACGTCTCACTTTTATTTAAACAAATATAATGTACATACACGTCTGTCTGATACAATCATACAACGACTGTCTAAAAGTTCAGTACAAGTCTAGTACAATAACACGTAGTCTTCTTCTACACCCGGCATCACCACACTATGAACTCTCTCTTCATCGACGTGACCATGAACCTGCCCCACCTGTTGCCAAGTACACATACAGACAAGACAACAGCCGGATAACTCCGGTGAGACGAATCCCAGTATAAAACATGTATGCATGCAATGTAATAAATCATATACAAATGCATAACATATTTCAATGTACATGGATAAAATCTAAGACATGTAAAGGAATACAAATATGTATTCAACATCTAGTTCTTGACTCGATTCTTTTCTAATCTAGGGATCCCGGTGTGAATAAGACGGTCTGTCACCTACCCAACCACTCGGGGTGACGGTACGTCTTATTCCTAGACTTCGGTCAACTCTGTATCGAGGGGCTACACATAGAGAAAATCTACTCCTATGCGTCGATACACCGAAACGTCTAGTTTTGGCCGATCTGCCAATATCTCCTACCTCAGGACTTGCATATAAATCAATAAACAAGACATTACATAATCAAATGTAATAACAATATAGTATGTGATTTGTGGGAAACCCGAATCAAATCTGATCCAAGTCGCATCTCCCAATTCACATGTATTTATACCTTTTTTTTTGCACTGTCTGTGTCGTAGTCGAAGTCTTGAGTTCACAATAGCCAATACAAATCTGAAATGGCATAATAAATGTGCACTCTATCAATATAAATTTTAAGCAACTCACTGTACAAAGCTGAAATCGGTTTCAATACAATTTGGCGGCATAACGGCGTATTTCTTCGATACCGACATCTCAATACAATAAAATCAATGTCAACAATTCATAACCTCATCACAATATACTATCATACTGAATATATCCCATCTCAACTCAATAACATGCTGGAAAAATCGAAACAATAGCATACGGTGTCTAAAAATCGATCCGTTTACGTTTCTACGATACCCAACATGTCAAGAGCACATAATCTACTTCAAATCTGAATTCTTCCAACAGATAAATATCGAAACGTGCTGAAAATAACTGAAACTTACATCCTTGAATAGCAAATGATGAGAGGAGTTCAAAACCGAAGTCGGATCTAAAATCGGATGGCTAAATCTTGCACAAGATGATTTCTAAGATATGAAGAAGCTTGAGGAAACTAGGCTTGCTCTCGGTTCTTCCTTGCTGAAAGTGGAGACGAATGAAGTGTCATCTCAAAGTATATATATAACATGCCATGTGTCAACATAAAAATCGAAGGTGGCATTCTCGCATGCAGCACCGCGGGTGCGCTGCTCATGCACTGCGGGTGCGCTCAAGTTTCGGCCCACTTTTCATTTTCCAGAAATCGTCGACCGCGGGTGCGGTCTTGTTCTTACCGCGGGTGCGGTCACCTCACCGCGGGTGCGGTCTTTCTTCGCTCAAAACTTCTCAGCCTACTGCCCATCTGCCGCGGGTGCGGTCCACTTCTGAGCGCGGGTGCGGTCTGGCTTCGGCCTTACATTTTACAATTCTATCTTTTTCGCCTAACACTTCTTATAACATGTCATGCATTCTCATATTTTCGAATTTCACAATAATGAAGAATGATAATTCTCGAGCCTTACAATAGCTGAGCACTTTGTCGCATTGCATTCGTTGCATTCTATACCATTATCATCTACATTATCTATTTCTACTCCACTGGGCAAAGTGATGAGGTCAGCTGAAATGATAAGTGGTTGTGAATTTTGTTATGAGGATAATGTCATTGAACTTGATTGTATTGTATTGGAGATGTCTGATTTTGACAGCATAGTTGGCATTGACATGTTGATAAGATACAAGGCTACTGTAGATTGTTTTCAGAAGGTTGTTAAGTTTAGGCCTGATATGGCAGATCACTGGACATTCTATGGTAAGGGTTCTCGAGCTAAGATTCCTTTGATATCAGTTTTGTCCATGACTCGTTTGTTGCAGAAAGGAGCCGAATGTTTCTTGGTTTATGCGATTGATATTTCAAGGTCAGTACCTAAATTGGCAGATATTCAAATTGTTAGTGAATTTTCAGATATATTTCCAGATGAAATTCCAGGATTTCCTCTAGTCCAAGAGGTTGAGTTCAACATTGAGTTGATGCCAGGTACACAACCTATTTCTAGAGCTCCTTATAGGATGACACCAATTGAACTAAAAGAACTAAATGAACAACTTGAGGATCTATTGGCTAAAGGATATATAAGACCAAGTGTTTCACCTTGGGGTGCTCCGGTTTTATTTGTGAAGAAGAAAGATGGGTCTATGAGGCTTTGTGTCGATTATAGACAGTTGATTAAAGCCACTGTAAAGAATAAGTATCCTTTGCCAAGGATTGATGATCTCTTTGACCAGTTGCAGGGTTCTTCAGTATATTCTAAAATTGATTTAAGATCCGGATATCATCAGTTAAGAGTTAGAAAGACAGATGTGTCTAAGACTGCTTTTCGTACTAGGTATGGGCATTTTGAATTTTTGGTTATGCCTTTTGGGTTGACCAATGCACCTGCGGTATTTAGGATTTGATGAACCGTGTGTTTCAACGGTATATAGATCAATTTGTTGTGATCTTAATTGATGATATTCTTGTTTATTCAAAATCTGAATTTGAGCATGCCGAGCACTTGAGAGCTGTTTTGCAGATTTTGAGAACTGAAAAGTTGTATGCTAAATTATCCAAATGCGAGTTTTGGTTGGATAGAGTGGTTTTCCTTGGACATGTGATTTCAAGTGCTGGTATATCAGTTGATCCGAGTAAAGTTGAGGCAGTCATCAATTGGTCTAGACCGACATCAGTTCCTCAGGTACGTAGTTTTATGGGTTTGGCAGGATATTATCGCAGATTTATTGAAGGATTCTCACAGATTGCGAGGCCAATTACCCAGCTGACACAAAAGAATGCACCATTTATTTGGTCGCAAGTATGTGAGGCTAGTTTTGTTGAACTTAAGAAAAGATTGACTAGTGCTCCAGTTCTGACTATTCCATCAGGTGTAGGAGGATTTACAGTGCACACTGATTCTTCACATCAAGGACTGGGTTGTGTATTAATGCAGCATGGTCGCGTGGTTGCCTATGCTTCACGACAGTTGAAGCCACATGAGTCGAGATACCCAGTGCATGACTTGGAATTAGCAGCAGTGGTTTTTGCCTTAAAGATTTGGCGTCACTACTTGTATGGTGAGAAATTTGAGATATTCACTGATCATAAGAGTTTGAAATATCTCTTTTCACAAGCAGAGTTGAACATGAGACGGAGTCGTTGGTTAGATTTGTTGAAAGACTATGATTGTGAAATAAAATATTATCCAGGAAAGTCTAATGCAGCAGCCGATGCTTTGAGCAGAAAAGTATGTAATATGTCTTTGATCACTAGCGGTGTATCTAATTTAGTAGAAGAATGTTGTCTTTCTGGTTTGGATTTTGTGGTAGATACTCAACATGTAAGAGTATTTATGATTCAGGCAGAGCCCGAGTTGTTTGTAAAAATTAAAGAGGCCCCAAGGTTAGATCAAAGCATTCAGAAATCAGTTGAACTTGTCAGATCAGGACATCGATCAGAATTTCAGGTCAATAATGAGGGTATTTTGTTTGTGAATGATCGTATGGTAGTTCTTAATATTTCAGAGTTGAGGATGCAGATTTTGCAGGATGCTCATTGCAGTAAATTCAGTGTACCCCTGGAAGTAAAAAGATGTACAATGATTTGAAGAAACAATTTTGGTGGAAAAGAATGAAATCTGACATAGCAGAATTTGTATCTCGTTGTTTGAATTGTCAACAAGTGAAAGCAGAAAAAAAGCGACCAGAAGGTCTTTTGCATAGCCTTAAGGTTCCAGAATGGAAGTGGGACCATATTACCATGGACTTTGTCACGAAATTGCCGAGGTCGTCGAGGGGTTGCGATGCAATTTGGGTTATCGTTGAAAGATTAACCAAGTCTTCGTGTTTCATTCCTTATCAGATGACATATAGGCATGATCAGATGGCCAGATTGTACATCAGAGAGGTTTTGAGATTGCATGGTGTGACTAAATCAATTGTATCAGATCGTGATCCCAGATTTTCTTCTCATTTTTGGCAGAGTTTACAAGAGGCCCTTGGTACTCGTTTGCATTTGAGTACATCATATCATCCTCAGACAGACAGACAGTCAGAACGTACTATTGAGACATTAGAGGATATGCTGAGAGCTGTAGTGATGGATTTTGGTATTGGTTGGCAGGATTCGTTACCACTTGTCGAGTTTTCTTATAACAACAGTTATCAAGTGCGCATTGGAATGTCACCATTTGAAGCACTATATGGCAGGAAATGTAGATCTCCTCTGTATTGGGACGATTTATCTGAAGCACCAATTGTAGGACCTGCTATGATAAGAGATATGACAGAGAAGGTGAAATTGATTCAGAGTCGTATGCGAGCTGCTCAGGATAGACAGGCTAAGTATGCGAATATCAGGAGACGACCGTTGATTTTTGAGAAAGGTGACAGAGTTTTTCTGAAAATATCTCCTTTTCGTGGTACAGTTAGATTTGGAAAGAAGGGTAAATTATCACCAAGATTCATAGGTCCGTATGGGATTTTGGAACGTGTTGGTGATTTGGCTTATAGATTAGCTCTTCCTCCTGCATTATCAGGTGTTCATGATGTTTTTCATGTGTCTACGTTGAGAAAATATCATCCAGATCCTTCTCATGTACTTCCTCCCGACGAGGTTGAGTTAGATCAGACTTTGAGCTACATTGAGAGACCGATTCAAATTCTAGACAGAAAAGATAAGCAACTCAGAAATAAATTGATACCGTTGATTAAAGTACAGTGGAAGAGACATGGTGTCGAGGAGGCAACTTGGGAATTAGAA
Source organism: Primulina eburnea (assembly GCF_022965805.1). NCBI lineage: Eukaryota > Viridiplantae > Streptophyta > Magnoliopsida > Lamiales > Gesneriaceae > Primulina > Primulina eburnea. Next base: position 29,326,724 of record NC_133117.1, on the reverse strand, counting down.
GATAAGATGAGACAAAAATATCCAGAGTTATTCAAATGAAGTACGCTTCTATTCTCGGTCTTATTTTTAGTATTGATCATTACATGTTAGACTTGAAATTGATGATTTGATTTCGAGGACGAAATCTATTTTTAGAAGGGAGGAATTGTAATACCCGAATTTTTTTTTTTAAAAAAATATTTTGAAAAAAAAAAGTTACTGTTCATCCGGGTTACTATTCAAGCGCTGCGGCGCTAGAAAAATAGCGCCTAGGCGCTAACAGGTCGAGAGTTCAGCGCTGAGGCGCTAGAAAATGGCGCTGCGGCGCTAACAGATGCAAAAATTGATATTTTTAAGCACACTTTGACTTCCTCAATCATTCTCCATCATTCTTTTTCTCTTCCTTATCCATCTAAACCTTTATCCTTCCATTTTATATATTTCTTCTTCAACATATGAGAGATTTGTTCAACAAAAATATGAAATGAAGGTAGATTTGTGATCCTCTCATCACGGGCTTCACGAAGACGTAAGTATCTTCCATTTTTATCCAAGTTTGGAAATTTATTAAAGTTTAGAATTGATATTTGAGTTGATATTTGAGATATTGAGATGTTGGAGATGTTGTATTTGTGTTGGTTTGAATTTAAAATCGATATGAGCATGGTTTCTTGTTTTGTGCAAGATTTTATTTGTGCCTACTGTATTTTGGATATATGGGACGGTTCTATTTGGATTTTGATGTTATGGTCTTCATCAAACTTGTAGATAATCAAGTTAGATTCGATTTGGTACAAGAATCACTAAATTCTATGAAGAATTGAAAGAGATATGCTATATTTACTAAACCTGGTCTAGAATCCCGAGTTTGTGTCTGTGTCGTCTGTACATTCGAATTCTGGTATTAATCGGTTGGGATTCAGAATTTGGTGTTCATATGAAAGTTATAGAACATTGTCTTGTCTTCGAAATGACATAAAATTGGCTTGATTCCATTGAGTATTGAGGAAGTTATGCTCAAAATACTAAAGTGTGCCAGAAATGTGTTGGTGCAGAATTTCGAAAATTATGTTATATGTTTCAGATTATGAACGAATGAGTAAATGACTTTATTTGACAAAAGTTCTGAAGAAGAATTGTTGGGATTTGAGTTTTCTTGCATATCCAATTTGCGGATCTTGATTTGAAGCCGTATTGAATTAATTATGAATTTTGTACGAAAAGTGATATGTGTTGATAAGTAATTCGAGATCTTGATTATGTATTGAAGATTCGGTTGAAGTATTGACTTGGGTTGGCTCAAGATTATTTACTCTAAGTTGGTTGATAGAGAATCGAGTAGACTGCGAGGGTTCAAGACTTCTCAACAATATATTTTGATCTTCTTTTGGCAATATTTGAAAGGTATGTTACGGTCGGTAACATACGAGGTAAAAGTATCATTTTTATTTTAAATTGAAAATTCTATGGCTCGTTGAGTTACTTGTGATTTGATGATGATTGTGGCCTTGAGATGAGTTTATTATGATATCAAAATGATGATATTGATTTGCATCAATACATTGCATATTGAGCCACTTGTCGATTCAGATTTGATATGGCGGAGGTCGCCTTGATTTATTGATTTATTGGACGTATGGGCTATAGTTGAGTTGGAATAGTGTATGCGGAGGTCGCTGCTATGGCCTGAATACTCTCTATAGGCGCACCATAGTCCTGGGATTGTAGAACACATCAATCCACCCCGAGCGGATGAGTCGGTGGATGTTGCTGGGTGATTCTATTCCCTTGGGTACCCTATGACCAGATGATTCACTTGATCTTGAGATTTATTGATAGCCCACAGCTTCTGATCATGCATTGCATTATATTGCATCTTTATGAATTCATATGAACTAATTGAAATTTTAATTCTCATATGTTATTGATTGTATCATACTGGGTTTATACTCATCGGCATGTCGGCTACCTCTTGTTTTCATGTGCTTGACGGTAGGTGAGGCGAGGCTTGGGATGCCAGAGTCCAGTTCCAGGCGAGGAGATACGAGTTAGAGTGGGATTCTCGGGTCTTATGAGTTATGTGATGATGTTTGGATTTCTTTGGTTTACTATTTTATTTTGGCATGTTGAAAAATTATATTTCAAACATGTGAGACTTTTAAATTATTTTGACGATGTTTATGTGGATTTGTGAACAACAAATTATGTATTTTATTAAATCGTTTGGTTTGATACATTAAAAATTATTAGTATTAGATACCGGACCCGGGGCCCCACAAGTATAATGGCATAATTAAATGAAATCGTAAAATATTGTTTAAAATAATATTGTTTTACATTAGAGTCAATGAAAAGCCCTAACCACAAGTTGGCTTGCCGATCACCAACTCTAACAATCTGTCACTTGCCCTACAGCCAACTACCTCAGTATATGTTTGGATCGCTGATGAAACTTCCTTAATATATGTTTAGATCACTAATGAGACCTATGTTCCTTTGCTTCCGTAACGACACCGGTGTTGTCACAGTAGACCGGGACTGGATCAACTGTTTGAGGAGTGACACCTAATTCTTGGATAAAATTCCGCATCCAAACACCCTCCTTTGCTGCAACCGATGCAACTATCGGCCTCAGTGGTTGAATCTATTGTGGTGTCTTGCTTGGAAATCATCCAAGAGACAACACCACTATTGAGCTTGAATACAAATCCAGAGGTCGATTTCGAATCGTCCACATCTGATTGAAAGCTAGAATCAGTGTAGCCTTCCAATTTTAGTTCTACACTCCTATATACCAAGAACAAATTCTTAGTTCTTTTCAAGTACTTAAGAATGTCCTTCACTACTTTCCAATGCAGTGGTCCGGGATTTGATTGATATCTACTTGCAACACTCAGTGCATATGCAATATCAGGTCGAGTAAATATCATAACATACATAATACTTCCTATAGCAGACGCATATGGAATGTGGCTCATGTTTTCTATCTCTTCATCAGTCTTAGGGCACATACACTTGGATAGAGTCACACCATGAGACATTGGGAGATATCCTCTCTTGGAATCCTCCATAGAAAATCTCCTCAGTATGGTATCGATATATGCGGATTGGGTGAGCTCTAGCATCCTCTTTGATATATCTTTATAGATCTGTATTCCTAATAAATATGATGCTTCACCCATATTCTTCACGTAGAACTTATCAGCTAACCATACTTTAGTTGACTGCAACATCTCTACATCATTCCCAATGAGCAGTGTGTCATCAACATAAAGTACTAGGAATGTTACTGCACTCCCACAGACGTTCTTGTATACACAAGGTTCCTCGGGATTCCTGACAAAATCAAGTCAATTTTAAAATAATCCAACGAATAAACTTCAAAATAAAGCATAAAATCTTTAAATAAATAATCCTCAAAATATTTTCTTTAAAATATTAAATCTTAAACTAATACGAAAAAAAAGCCCTTGGGAGAGTATTGTAGGACCCGATCTACTCAATCTTCAATGCGTCCCTCAAAATCATACTCACCTGCGACCATTCAAATCTAGTGATTCTAATGACTCAGCACGTCCTAACCATTCGTAGAAAATAATATATATAGGCAAATGCAGTTTTAAAATAAATCTTTAAGTAAAATGAGCTTGCGTAAAAACTCGTAAGCATATATCATTTTCGTAAATCATTTTAGCATATAACATCATAAATTGTTTCCTCATCGTATCATTTTCGCTGAAGTTTGATCCCTGAAAGTGATTATCCTTTATCATTCATCCTCTGGTCGACTAATCAGTCTAAATACACCAAGTACCTGGGAGCGGGGCGTCAGCAACTCTCATCAATGGGCCATGGCCAAATATAGAAATACGATCGTTAGACTCTCTCTAGGGCCTTTTCCCGTAAACAGGCTCTCTATAGGGCTTTTTACTTCACGATATTCCTATTTTATCCTTTGTGTCACAGTCAATTCACATCCTTCAAAATAGTTTTATTTTCATTTTATTATAAAATATCGTGTACTTCAAAATCGTAAAATAGCATTTTTTGGAAAAGTCGTTCAGCCTCAACATATATCGTAAAGAATCATATTTTCATCATAAATCTTTTAAAATATCATTTAGTATGTACTATGATTCTTCGAGACACTGCCAGACCTCTCTAACTATCTGAGACGTAAAATGACCATTTTACAATTTGACTTCTAATATTTTTCTTAGACGTAAACCCGAGCTTTTTGATTTAATGACTTAATATCTAAACCGTGAAGTTTTTAAAACCCGAATATTTTCAAAACTTAATATTTTCTTCTCAAATTTTAAACATAAACTTTTCATCGCTAAACTACCTTTGTGAGCCAAGATTCGACCCCCTTAGACCACGGTTCGAGTCCCTTAATTCTCCCTAACCATGTTCGAACCCTAAACCCTAAATCGAGTCGCGCTCCCAAAACTCTCGGACAACCATCGAGCTAGGCCAGACCCCGATTGAACCAGAACCTCGCCTACTATCCTGGAACCTCATCGACCTGCCTAGCCTAGCTGTAGCCATGCGCATGATCCTTCCCTCGTTTCCGCACAAGCAGCATGTGCCTAGCCCCTTTCCCATCATTCACGGCTCCTTCCCTGGTTCAACCTGTTGTGACCATCCGTCCGAGGAACCACCTAAGACCCTTCCCGACTCCTTTGGAGCAGTCGCAAGCCGCCCATGGCTGCCCTTGATCCCTCATCCAACCACGCGCACCATCACAGTCTCTAGGACACGCGGTTGTTGTTCTATTTCATCTAGCCACCGTCCAGCCAACCTTGAACCCTTCCTAACCCTCCAGCCACAGCCACACAGGGCCTGGTCCAAGCCCTGGCCTGGCGCTGCCTCCCCTTAGCCGAGACCATCATGTGCCCAATAACTCCATGGAAGCCAAGCACGTTTCCATCCTACATTCCTCCATTAAACGACTCTTTTTATGACTCATAAACGTCTCATATTGGCATCCTTAGGAATCATAAAGCGTCTCAAGCAAGCGTAAAACGTAAAAATTTGAAAAATATTCATCAAATCATCAAATATTTTGAACAATATCATTTTCACGCTTCAAAATTTAAAACACACACATTATGGATTGAATAGTGAAAAAAGAAGGTTTAGAAGCGCGTCTTTGCACTTATAACGCTAAAATATTTAATTGTTGGCATGGGTTGCGAAGAGGATCGAACGGACGACGAACAAACTTGGATTTTTGCTCTCAAATTTGTCGAAAATTGAGTGTGTGTGGTGTGTGTGTCGTTTGCAACTAGGAGTATTAGAACCCTAGGTTAGGCTTTATAATTTTCAAAAATAGGGTTTTTAGGTTTTAGATTTAGGAATATTAGGCCCAATAATCCTTAGTAAATTAGGTTCATTAAGGACCATTTAATCATAAAATAAAAGTTTATTAAATAAACTCTTAAAAATAAAAACTTTCGGGCCCTTAAAAGTCTTTCGTTTGACTAAAACTGTTTTCTCGGATAAAATAAGGCTCGACTCGTGAAATAATTTGGACTTCAACATTTTTAGAAAATTTTAATCCTTTTTAATCATATTATCGGGCCATAAAAACATTTATTGAAAAATATTTTCATCTTGTTCGTCCCCGGTCTACTTTATCGAATATTCGGGAAAAATCTTTAATATTTTGAAATCACGCAATTTAAACATTTAATCATATAAAAAAATATCATTAAGCATTAATAAAATAAATAATAAATTTTAAATAATTTGCATGCATGCAGTTTACATAGACCGATTTTTTAGCGTTACAGTTTGCATACGGGTGAAGATGTCCTATGTGATCTGATGAGTTAATACTGCTAGGAAACTCTGGCCAGAGAAAGACATGTGCGTTTTGTAAAGGTGTTTCCTCAGTTGCACATACCATGTCACTGCTATTACTGAAAGATACATCATATCATTACTGAATGCATTTGCAACTCTCGATATCAATGGTTGCAAATTCGATGGGGATATATGAGTTGATAAGACTGTACTGTACGCCATAACGTAAGGTTAATGTAAACACTATCAATGATACCTAGGGGAACATGAGACGATGCTATAAGATGCTCTTACCATGATCCGATGAGTGGAATCAGACATGAGATATGAAATTCTTAATTAACTGGTTGATAAAATAATTGAGCTAATTAGGATAAACTCGAATAAAATTGTAAGGTTCAAAATGCGATAACGTAACGAATCTAGGGAAAAATAAAAAATGACTAATTAAATAGTTTTAATTGTATGAACTAAATATAGTGTGCATGCTTACATGTTTAAAATAAAATTTTCTACAAGAATGCATAAACCTGTGTTTTAAAGCTTATTCGATACATGATCGAGGAACGGAAACCTGGGGCCATATGAGAGAAAATATTTTTATTAAATAATTATTTGTAATTGTTTAATATGTGGTATATGTTATGTGGTATTTTCGTAAATGAGGCGTTTTGAGATGATTTTATATGCCGAATCGTATTTTTAAACGGTGTTCGATTTTCGACAAAAATATGAATTTTTCGAGAACTCGGCTAATATTTTAAAAAACTTTCCTAAAAAGAATATTTTAAAAATTAATTAATGGGCTTAATGGGCCTATTATACTAGATAAATGGGCCTAAGCCTACACTATGAGTTTTAATTAAAATAAAAGGCCCTAAACACTACCACAAACCCCACATATCACACGCCTCATCCCTCTAATTAATTACTAGGACTCTCTCCTCCGCAAAACACACACACGTGAAAACTTTTAAGGGAAACACTCGATTTTTGGAAGAAAAATTCAGCAAGAGTCGCTTCTCCGCCAACGTTCCTCACATTACCAAATTGTTTTTGTGCGTGAAATACACAAAGGCACGCAATCTCTTTTTTCTCATCTATCACACCATATATTTGCATGAAAAATATATTTCCTTGCATTTATTATAGTTTTTATGCCATATTATGCTTAGAACATGTGTTTTTATACTTCAAAACTCTTGTTAATATTTCACAAAGGGGCTTCCATGGTAGGGGAACTTGAAGGGATGTTTTTGCACATGTTTAAAGACCCTTAGGAGCATGCTTGAAGGCTGGACAATACAAGGTAGGAATATGAACGAAAATTTCAAGTTCTATGGGCTAGGGTTTTCGAACTTGGCTTCCATGGAGGACACGGTTCTTAGCTGCTGTAGGGACATGTCTAAGAAGCCTAGTAGGATCTAGTCATGGTCCTAGACGACTCAAGGGGAGGCTGGTGCGAAGCCTAGGAAAGCAACATTAAGGGGAAGTCGCGCTTGGCTTTCTTGTTGTGGGCAAAGGGTTGGGAATGTTAGGGCTGTTAGGTTCAGTCCAGTAGGATTCATATGGGTCCAGTAGGGTCCTAGAAGGGTGGTCTGGGGTCTGGTCGTGGAGGAGAGGGGCTAGGGCCAAGGTGTCAAGGGTTGAAGCCTAGGGTTTTTGAAAATAAGGGCTAAAGTTCAATAGGAGTCCTAGGCGTTGTCATGGGTCTTGATTGGCTTGAATTGAGTTGTATATGGTTCAAGTTTGATAAAGTTTGGTTAAGTTTTGAATACGAGCCAAAAACCAGGATTTACGTCAAAGCTTAAAAACGAATCGATGAAATTATCGAAAAGCTAAATTTTAAGCCTAAGGAATATCAAGGGAGTGTTTTAAGGTAATAGGTTATGTTTGGAATAATTTGGGATATCGTTTCATGGTCTAGGAATAATTATGGAAAATTATGTGTCTAGTGGTAAAACAATCATTTTACACCCTAAAATTGTTAGACGTCCTGGAAGTGCCCTGAATGCTACAAATAATTTTAAAATGTTTACGTCAAATTTTTTTGGAATTTTATGATGAAACATTAATGCTAAAAGACATGTTGCATGCTTGGTTTAAAAGAAAATTATTTATACGTGCATAGAATTTTATAAGTGATGGAAATATGAAAAGTTGAAGGAGGTGAATTAATTGTGACTAATACGATGATATGTAAGGCCAAGTGATCGAGCAAAACTTGCACTGTGAAATCTTTAGTAAAAATTTATAATATTCAAGCTCGAAATAATCGCAAGTACACGATGTCAAGTAATCATATAGTGTAAGAGAGTACGAGTATCGTTCCTCTAGATACTGCATATCGCAATTTTTTTTCTCAGTTATTCAACCCTTAGCAACGATAATTGGAATGATTGTTAACTACTATAATGATTAAATAAAAACTCAGCAAAATGATTCACAAATTAAATGATGAAATAAATAAGATAAAATAGTTGATTGAAGATTCAATGAGAAATGAATTTGTTGGGAATCTCGAATCATCTACCCCTCGCTAATTTACTTAATTCGTTCGACAATTATCTACGCTTTCGATGTGATTTCCTATCCAATTGAACACGTCCTCTAGAGCTATGCCAAACTAATCCAACACAGTTAAATAATTAAATCTCTTTAATTATTTATCAAAGGTGAATTGCATGTCGTTCTATGAAATCCTGGCTTTCGATCTACTGGACTATGACTATCGACGCGTATTTGATTTTATATTTCTATGTAAATTGTAAATCCATGGATTATGCTACTCGTTCGTATCACGGGCTATTCTCTCGAAATCACCCGTAATATGAAATCGTTATTAAAGTTAGCTACGCTTCAACAACGCAAAGAAAAAAATAGAACAATCAAGATTAAATCAAAATTTGATAGATGAATTAACTAAACTCGGTTTCGGGGTAGGATCCCATTAAATCCCAACAAATAATGAAAATTAGCTACTAGAATTCATGTTCAAATTAAGCCAAACAATATTTATCTAAAGATACTAGTCATGACGAAAACGCGAGGAATGTTGCTCGGAAATCTTGAAAATTTCCTCCAAGCCCTCCAAGCCTTTTCTCCCTTCTCTCAAATTTTGTGACTGTTGAAAAGTGTCCTATTTTCGTCCCTTAGGGGTCCTGTTGCAGCCACCCACCTTCAAGTTTAATACAAGCCATTAAGGAAAATTTCCTTGTTTACTCGCGCTGGGGTGGTCAAGAAATACCGCCCTAGAGCGAGGTGTTCTTTCCAGATATCCTATTTTTGTTGTGCTCGCGCTGGAGCGAGGTGTTCTTTCCAGATATCCTATTTTTGTTGTGCTCGCGCTGGGGCGGTCAAGAAGTACTGCCCTTGCGCGAGGTCTTCGGCCCAACTTCTTGTGGCTTGCATATTTCTGTCCCGATTTCAGTTCACCTGTCATTTCACCTACAAATTAATCATATACGAGTTATACCCGATCATATGCACATGTTAATTCTAAAACGAACAAAATGTATATGAAATGCGCGCACACACAATGCAAACACATACAAAACTAATGCAATAAAACACGTAAAAACAATACCTATCACCAAGGCTCAGTTAACGTGTGAGAGTGTCGTTGATATATCTCCGCCGCCCGGTACCGTGGTAATACGTAGATGGATCCACCGACCTACAACTAATATGAAAGTCACAATTGAGGATATGAATTCAATAAAAAAGGAAACGTATACTTATATGATAAAAATGAAAAAGTATAGTATGAAAGGAAATATGTTTAAGTTTATGTTCATGAAAAGTTATTTTAAGTAAAAGTATTTTCACTGTTGCATGTGGATGTATTACTTGTTATCATGATTAAGCTTTGTTGAGTCAATAGACTCACTAGGTGTGATCGATGCAGGTGAGCATGAAATTTATGTTAATGGAGGTCTTGATGGTTGATCTTGTTGGACTGAAGTTGCACACAATCCGATGATCGTCACTAGTTTTCCGCAAATAAACTATGTTTATGATTTATGATTACTTAAAGATTTTTCGCAAATAAACTATTTATATATATATATATATATATATATATATATATATATATATATATCTGTGTGTATATAGTTACATTTCGGCCGAATAGTATAGGAAGGAAAAAAATTTCTAGTACATTTTATAGAAAAACAAGTAGTGGACGTTTCAGTTGGTATCAGAGCAATGTTCCTACAAAGGGTTGTGTCACTGCTAGTTCCAGAGAGCTCAGTCTTCAAGACTCAAATCTGTAAGTTTAATTGCTTTACATGATTTTTATGATGATACCTACATGTTTACATGGTTTATATGTTTATGTTACACGTTTAAAAGCTTTTGAGGTTAAATGATATATATGCTTAAATTTGCTCAAAATGAGATTAATATATGCTGCATGATTAGAAACCTAGATTTAAATGCATGTTGGTTACGTTAGAAATTTGGAAAAATGCTCATATATAATGCCTCCTAGGTACGCACCTAGCACCGATAGGCAAGCCGAGAACACTGAGGATCGTCAAGGGAATGCACCCCCACCTCCTAATGGGGATGCTGCTACACGTGCTCTAGAGGGCATGACACGTTTCTTTGAGCAGCAATTTAAGCATGCTCCGAGGCCACAGAATGACATGCATGATCAGTTCTGTAGGATGAGTCCGAAGGAATTTTCTGGCAACACCGACCCATTTGCTGCTGAGGGTTGGATTTGATCACTTGAGGTACACTTTCGTTATCTAAATATGAGAGACGCTGACCGAGTTAGGTGTGCTACTTATATGCTTCGAGATGACGCTTCTCTTTGATGGGAAGGAGCTGAACATGGGGTCGATCTAGCCACCCTCACTTGGTTGCAATTCAAAAACAATTTCTATGAGAAGTATTTTACTGCCACGTCCGAGGGCGCTTGAAGAGGGAATAGGACTCTCCGCCAGGGAGACACGACTGTGGCTAAGTTTGATAGGGGTAGTCACTTTGTACCCCTTATTTCTAGGGATGCTGCTGAGAAATGAAGGCACTTTATGGATGTCCTTCGACCTACCATACTCTGTGATGTGATGATGATGCGACCAAAGGATTATTCAGCTGCCACTGCTTGTGCATTCCAAGCTGAGCAAGCCCTGAAAGATATTGACTTTGAGATACAATACAAGAGGTAGCAGCACCAGCAAAGGTCTCAGCCAGTCAAGAGGCAATTTATGGGGCTTCGAATGCTCAAGGGCAACAAATGCCCCAAGGACAATGGAAGAAGCCGGGGCAGCAGAAGCCACCACAGCCTGGTGCAACACAACCTGAAGAGAGGCCATTATGCAAAGAATGTAATCACTTACATTATTGCAAATGCATGTGGGGATCATATAGATGCTTCATATGCAAGGAAGAAGGACATAAAGCTGCTGATTGCCTGAAGAAAAGAGGACCAAATCTGGGCAGATCTTACGTGATGAACGCTGAAGAAGCTGAGGAGGAGCCAGACATGACTCTAATCACTGGTAACCTAGTTATTTAACTTTTTTATTTTTCTTTTATTGCATGAAACGTTAAATTGGTTTTGAGAATTGATTGAAATAATGAATAACCTAGAAGAAATTAGGTTGCATGCTCTACTATAATTGGATTTAAGTAATAAATTAAATCCAAATAGGAATTTTAAGGCTTGAAATTGAGAGAAATCAAGAATTTGGGGCATGTATGAATATTTTTGAAAAACCTAGGGGCCAAAATGCAAAATCCGAAACTTAAGGGGATAAATTAAACTTGGGCGAGATTTAAGGACTAATACAAATTTTTGAGGAGTCCAAGGACTGAAATCGAGATAAACCAAAAATTCTAGGATGAATTTGGGCTTTTCTAAAATTTAGAGACTAAATTGAAAATTTTAAAAGGCTAGGGACTGTTTTGTAAATCTCAGGTAATTAGGGGTTGCTTTCGCAATTTCCGAAATCCTAAGGGTTAAATAAATAATTTTCGAAAGTTTAGAGCCCAATTTGCAGAATTCAAAATTCTTGATGGTTGGAGATGCCATTTGCAAAAACTTAAGGAGTTAAAATGCAATTTTTGAAATTTATGGGGCAAAAATATGAATTTTCTTGGAAAAAATAGGGTCCAAGCATGTAATTTTCGAAAAATTGGGAAAACAATGATAGAAATTCCTTAAGTTTCAACACGAATAGATTTAACGGCGTATTCGTCGTAGGAAGAATATTCATTCAAGGTGTAGCTACCTACGTATTACTGGATTCGAGAGCTACACACTCATTCATATCCGAGACATACGTCAAGCGACTAAATATTATACCTGATGACATGGGATTGTGCTTCAAAGTTTCTGTTCCTTCCGGTGATCAAAAGGCCACTTCGAGCATTGTGAAAAATCTGGAGCTTCGTTTGCAAAAAGATGTGGTTCGGGCAAATCTTATCGTACTCCCAATGCCTGAATTCGACATCATACTTGACATGGATTGGATATCATTAAATGGAGTTTCGATAGATTTTTGGCAGAGGTCAGTGTATATTCGACCACCCAGTGGAAAATATTTTTTCTTTGAGGCAGTGAGAAACGAGAAAATATCGCACATCATCTCCTGCATTTGTGCAAGGAAACTTATGAAGCGATGCTGCTAGCATGTGTTACTTCAACACATGTTCCTGTCAGTCAGAATCTAGAAGATGTTGAGGTTTTCAGAGACTTTCCTAGCATCTCCTGAGGACGTTTCTAGCATTCCACCGGACCGAAATTTGAAATTTTCTATTGAGTAGATGTCGGGCACCGTGCCAATTTCTAAGGCACCTTATCGTCTATCACCTGCCGAGATGAAGGTGCTAAAGGATCAAATTCAAGAATTACTAGAAAAGGGTTTTATTCGCCCTAAATATTCTCTATGGGGCGAACATGTATTATTTGTGAAGAAAAAGGATGGTAGTATGCGACTCTAACATTTATTATAGAGAGTTGAATAGAGTCACCATCAAGAATGAGTATCCTTTGCCTAGAATTGAAGACTTATTTGTTCAATTGCAAGGAGCATCGATTTTTTCGAAGATAGATCTTCGTTCGGGATACCACCAGTCGAAAGTAAAAGTGTCCGATGTTCATAAGATGGCTTTTAGGATTTGATATGGGAACTACAAGTACATGGTCATGCCATTTGGGTTGACCAATGCGGCGGCGGTCTTCATGGATCTCATGAATCCCATATTTCATTCGTATCTGGATCAATTCATCATAGTCTTCATTGATGACATTCGATTTACTCAAAGACCAAAGAGGAGCAAGTCAGCACTTGAGAACGACTCTACAATTGTTACAAGATAGAAAGATATATGCTAAGTTCAGCAAGTGCGAGTTTTGGCTCGAGAGAGTGGCGTTATTAGGCCACATTTTTTCTAGAGAGGGAGTTGAAGTTTATCAAAGTAAAGTCGAGTTTGTTATAGAGTGGCCAGTTCCAAAGAGCGTAAGCGAGATCCGTAGTTTCTTGGGTCTACCTGGCTACTATCGGAAGTTCATTCAATGGTTCTCATCTATTGCGGTACCCTTGACCGCTTTGATGAAGAAGAATGCAAAATTTATTTGCGGATCCGAATGCCAAGAGAATTTTGAGAAGTAGAAGCGAGCTTTGACTTCAGCACCGGTTTTGTCGATGCCATTGGAGCAAGGAGAGTATGTTCTTTACACGGACGCTTCGAAACCTGTTTTGGGCGCAATTTTGATGCAAAATGACCGAGTTATAGCTTATAAGTCTAGACAGTTGAAAGTTCATGAGAATAATTACCCGACACACGACCTAGAGCTTGCAGCAGTAGTGTTTGCATTGAAAATTTGGGGACATTACTTATATGGGGTGAAGTGTTATATTTGCACCAACCATAAGTGTTCGAAGTAATTTTTCACCCAAAAATAGTTGAATATGAGGCAACGAAGATGGTTAGAGTTATTAAATGACTATGACTACGACATTAGCTACCATCCTGGAAAAGCTAATATAGTAGGAGACACATAGAGTCAAAAGACAGCAGTCATTACTCAATTATCACTTCAAATACCATTGCAGTCTGAGATTCAGCGATTCAAGCACACAGTTTATGCTAGGAGCGAGGCCCCCAATCTTGCTATTATGACAGTTCAGTCGACTCTGAGGGATAGAATTCAAGAAGATCAGCCCTATGATGAGCAATTGAAAAAATGGAGACTGAGAGATGAAGCTAAGGATCGGAAGATGTACTCTGAGGAAGATGACATAGTTCGATATCGTGATCGACTATGTGTTCCTAGTGGCGATTCACTGCGAGAGGTTATTATGAAAGAAGCTCACAATACCCCGTACTCCATTCATCCTGGAAGTACGAAGATGTACAAGAATCTACAGTTGTTGTATTGGTGGCCACACATGAAGCGAGACATCTTACGTTTTGTGTCCGAGCATTTGACATGCCAGCAAGTTAAGGTTGAGCATCAGAGGCCAGCCGGAAAACTTAAGCAACTTTCTATTCCCGAGTTGAAATGAGAAAATATCAATGTGGATTTTGTTGTGGGATTGCCAAAGACTATCAAGAGATTCAATGCCATTTGGGTGATAGTTGATAGTCTTATGAAATCAGCACACTTTCTACCTATCAAGACGACATTCACCATGACAAAGTATGCTGAGCTGTATATTCGAGAGATAGTTCGACTGCATTGGATTCTATCTTCTACTGTTTCGGACAGAGATCAGAGGTTCACATCGTCTTTTTGGAAGAGTCTGCATGCAGCGATGAAGACTAAGTTGTTGTTCAGTACATCGTTTCATCTGCAAACCGATGATCAGTCCGAAAGAGTGATTCAAATATTGGAGGATCTACTTCGATTTTGTGTGATTGATTTTCAAGGAAGTTGGGAACCTAAGTTACCTCTAGTGGAATTTACCTATAATAATAGCTATCAATCGTCCTTACGAGACACTATACGGGAGGAAGTGTAGATCACCCATACATTGGGACGAGGTTGGCGAAAGAGGAGAGTTTGGGCCAGACTTGATCAAACAAACAGCAGAGCTAGTAGTCAAAATCCAAGATAGGATGAAGAATGCACAAAGCCAATAGAAAAACTAAGCCGATAAGCGTCGAAGAGAGTTGGAGTTTGTAGTGGGTGACCACAAATTTGTGAAAGTAGCACCCCTGAATGGTGTTATGAGATTTGGTAAGAAAGACAAGTTTAGTCCGAGGTTCATAGGATCGTTTGAGATTTTGGAGAGGGTTGGAACATTAGCCTATAGAGTGGCGTTGCCACCGATGCTCGCCGGAGTACATATTGTGTTTCACATCTCGATGCTGCGAAAGTACATTTCAAACCCTTGACATGTACTAAGTTATGAACATCTGCAGTTGACTCCAAATATGTTATACGAGGAAAGACTTATACAAATACTAGGTAGACAAGAAAGAAGACTTCGAAACAAAGTCATTCCAATGGTCAAGGTCAAATGGCTAAATCACTTGGAGGATGAAGCTACTTGGGATATCGAGAAGGATATGAGGAGCCACTACCCGGAGTTATTCGGTAATTTTAATTTCGATGAAAAAATTATATTTAAGGGAGGGAGGAATTGTAAGGTCTAAAATGCGATAATGTAACATAAATGCATGCGAATCTAGGGCAAAATGAAAATGACTATTTAAATGGTTTAATTGCATGAATTAAATATAGAGTGGATGCTTACATATTTAAAATGCACTTTTCTACATAAATGCATAAAACTGTGTTTTAAAACTTATTCGAGACACGATCGAGGAACGGAAACCGGGGGCCATATGAGGGAAATATTTTTATTAAATATTTAGTTGTTTAATAAATGGTATATGTATGTGGTATTTTTGAAAATGAGACGTTTTGATGCGATTTTATACGTCGAGTTGTATTTTGAAACGATGTTCGATTTTCGACGAAAATATGAACTTTTCGAGATCTCGGCTAATATTTTCACAAATTTTCCTAAACAAAATATTTTAAAAATTATTTAATGGGCTTAATGGGCCTAAACCTACACTATGAGGTTTAATTCAAGTAAAATGACCTAAACCCTACCCCAAACCCCATATATCACACGCCCCATCCTTCTAAATAATTACTAGGACTCCCCCCTCACCAAAACACACATACGAAACTTTGAAGAGAAACACTCGATTTTTGGAAGACAAATTCAGCAAGGGTCGCGTCTCCGCCAACGTTCCTTGCATCGCCAAATTGTTTTCGTGCGCGAAATACGCAAAGGCACATCTTAATCTCCGTTTTCTCATCTATCACACCATATTATGAGTTTGATATATATTTGCAAGAAAAATATATTTCCTTGCATTTCTTTCCATTTGTATGCCATATTATTCTTAGAACATGTGTTTTTATACCTCAAAACTCTTGTTAATATTGCACAAAGGGGCTGCGATAGTAGGGAAACTTGAAGGGATGTTTTTTCACATGTTTAGAGACCCTTATGAGCATGCTTGAAAGCTGGACAAGACAAGGTAGGAATATGAACGAAAATTTCAAGTTCTATGGGCTAGGGTTTTCGAACTTGGCTTCCAAGGAGTACACGGTTATTAGCTGCTGTAGGGACATGTCTAAGGGGCCTAATAGGGTCTAGTAATTGTCCTAGACGGCTCAAGGGGAGGCTGGTGAAAAGCCTAGGAAAGCAACACAAAGGGGAAGTCGTGCTTGGCTTTCTTGTTGTGGACCAAGGGCTGAGCGTGTTAGGGATGTTTGGTTCGGTCCAGTAAGGTTCATGTGGGTCCGGTAGGGTCCTAAAAGGGTGGTCTGGGGTCTGGTCGTGGAGGAGAGGGGCTAGGCATGGTCATGGGTCATGATTGGCTTGAATTGAGTTGTATATGGTTTATTTAGGTGTTATCAAGCTTTGGTTCACGATTGGTTAAGTTTAAAATCAATACGAGCCAAAAACCGGGATGTACGTCTAAGTTTAAAAACAAATCGAGGAAATTATCGAAATGATAAATTTTAAGCCTAAGAAATATTTAAGAGAGTGTTTTAAGGTAATAGGTTAAGTTTGGAATGATTTGAGATGTCGTTTCGAGGTCTAGGGATAGTTATGGAAAATTATGCGTTTAGGGGTAAAACGGTCATTTTACACCCTAAAATTGTTAGACGTCCTGGAAGTGCCCTGAATTATGTAATAAATTTTAAAATATTTATGTCAAATGTTTATGGAATTTTATGATGAAACGTTAATGCTAAAAGACATGTTGCATGCTTGATTTAAAAGAAAAATGATTTATACGTGCATAGATTTTTATAAGTGATGAAAAGATGAAGGAGGTGAATTGATTGTGACTAGTACGATGATACAATGATATGTAAAGTCAAGGCTCAGTTGACGAGTGAGAGTGTCGCTGATGTCCCCGCCGCCCGGTACCATGGTAATACATAGATGGATCCATCTACGTACAACGAATACAAAAGTGGCAATTGAGGATCTGAATTTAATAAAAAGGGAAACTTATACATATATGATGAAAAGGAAAAAGTATATGATGAAAGGAAACATGTTTAAGTTTATGTTCATGAAAAGCTATTTTAAGTAAAGTATTTTCACTTTTGCATGTGGATGCATATGTATTACTTGTTATCATGATTAAGGTTTGTTGAGTCAATAGACTCAATAGATGTGATCGATGCAGGTGAGCATGAGATTTATGTTAATGGAGGTCTTGATGGTTGATCTTGCTGAACTGAAGGTGCACACTGATGGATCGATTCAGGCACCTGCAAATGAGCTACAACAATGATGAATTAGATCGAGTTTGGTTACAAACCAAGCAAAAAATACTTGAAATAATCCTTTGTAAAGAAAGCTGATACATTTTAAAGACTTTTAGTTTGTGTAAACTGGTTAACTGATTTAAGGGGAATCAGTTCGAGCTTGTATCAGTTCAGTTATGGTGAGAACTGAACTGATATCAGCCGAACTGATCAATTCAGTTTAAAACAAAAGTTAAGCAGTTAAATACAAAATATATGTTTATGGATGTTCGGAGACTTCAACTGCTCCTACGTCACCTCTTCTACAACCTCGGGTAGGATTCACTAGAAGACTTTGATTTATAAACTCCTTGTACAAATCCACTCAGCTAGGACTTATCCTACTGCCTAAATAAACTTTTAGCATAAACTAAAAGGAACTTAACACACTTCTTGTTGTTGCGTGTTTTCTTGATTGCTCACAAGCGCACGACGTCAAGTTATTGTAAAATATATTTTTGAGTGCAAGTGTCGATCCCACGAGGAGTGTGTATATAAACATATATCAATGATTGTAATTAGAATAGTCTCGACTTTATCTAGAAAATTCTGTAAAATATTTGGTTTGCTTAAACGAAATAATTGAAAACAAAGAATTAATCTAATCACCGAGTTGAGAAATAACAATGAGAGAAAATATCTAGAGAAATGATTTCATTCCACGATAATTATTCCCAGTTAAATTTATATTCATGAATTCCAATTATTTAATGGCCAAGAACAGTTAATTATTTTATTGTTCCTTTCTTAAGTGACAAATAAACTGTATCATTCAAACCTCGATTCAAACATTCATAATAAGAATCTAAATTTAAATGATAAATGCAAACGATGTTCTTGCATAAGCCTCGCTAAAGTTATACGCCTTCCGAACGATATAAACATTCAACGATACGTCTCTAATGATCTATAATCCTAGTTCCTCTCCTGAGTTATAGAATTAATCAGACAACACACAATTTATTGCTAGTAAATTGCAGTAAAATAAACACAGAGAACACAATTAAACAAAAGCAGAATTCAATCAAATAAACCACCGCTTCAAATCATCGTACCAAAAAAACTACGTCATTCTCTAGACTAGAAAATTAGTTCATGACGAATTCTAAATAAAAACAACACGTGTTTAAAGTTTTAGACATCGCAACACAATAAAAGATAGAAGTGAAATAGTAGATGACAAATCTGAAGTGTCGTCTCTATCCCAGATCTGTCGTTCTTCGTATTTGTGATCGATCTAGCACTGACATCAAGATATAGTAAAATGTATTTTTGAGTACCAGTGTCAATCCCACGAGGAGTGTGTATATAAACGTATATCAATGCTTGTAATTAGAATAGTCCCGACTTTATCTAGAAAATTCTATAAAATGTGTGGTTTGCTTAAACGAAATAATTGAAAACAAAGAATTAATCTAATCACCGAGTTGAGAATAACAATGAGAGAAAATATGTAGAGAAATTATTTCACTAAGTTTCCGCGATAATTATTCCTAGTTAAATTTATATTCATGAATTCTAATTATTTAATGGCCAAGAACACTTAATTATTTTATTGTTCCTTTCTCAAGTGACAAATAAACTGCATCATTCAAACCTCGATTCAAACATTTCTAATAAGAATCTAAATTTAAATGATAAATGCAAATGATGTTCTTGCCTAAGCCTCACTAAAATTATACGCCTTCCGAACGATATAAACATTCAACGATGCGTCTCTAATGATCTATAATCCTAGTTACTCTCCCGAGTTATAGAATTAATCAGACAACACACAATTTATGACCAGTAAATTACAGTAAAATAAACACAGAGAACACAATTAAACAAAAGCGGAATTCAATCAAATAAACCACCGCGTCATGAAGAATTCTAAATAAAAACAACACATGTTTAAAGTTTTAGACATCACAACACAGTAAAAGATAGAAGTGAAAGAATAGATGACAAATCCGAAGTGTCGTCTCTGTCCCCAGATCCGTCGTTCTTCGTATTTGTGATTGATCTTTGCCTTCCAGATCTTTGTCTCGTGTTCACTCCTGCTCTTCTATCTGTCTTTTTTTCCAAAACGGCGTCCCCTTCTTTTGAACCCTTCGTTTCCTCTTATTTTCGCTTCTGGGCCGTAAGTGGAAAGCCCAAATTGTTTTTCTCGCCGCCATTGGCGCTGTGGCACTGAGTAAGTGGCGCCTAGGCACTTGTTCTTAGGCAATGAGGTGCCTAGGCGCTGCTTGGGCAGTGCCTAGGCGCTTGGCATTCTCATTATCTGGCGCCGTGGCGCTGAGAGGCAGCGCCTAGGCGCTTGTTCCTCGGTGCTTCTGCTCACTTCGTTCATCAATGGTTTGACATCAAAATTGCTCCTAATCGCCATCATTCGTCCAATAGTTGTTCATCTCTTGGACAACGCAAAAATAACAAATAACAAGCGTAATTCTGTTCGAAACCAACATAGATCAAATGGATTAACATATAAATTAAGTGAAATTCTTGCACTTATCAAACCCACAAACTTGAACTTTTGCTAGTCACGAGCAAAATAAAAGTGAAAAGATCAATCGACAAGTAATGATAACGACTAACAGTCATGGATATGCAACCATTGATCTTGGCCTCCAACCAATCTATTTTTATGTATTCATAATCACTCAAGAGTCACGTGCGTGTGTGATATGTCAATGTTCATTTACCCAATCAAATGCTCAAATAAATTTACAACACCCACTAGCCTAAAAAACTCAAGAGATCTTCAGTTCAGTTCAAACCACACTTTATTAATATACAAATTCACTTACACAGATCCCAAAGGACATTATTGATAACTGTTTGGTTGAATAGGTATTCAACATATGTATACAAAGCGATGATGTTACACAATAAGATGCTTACATGCAAATGATTAAAGTTCAAACTTGTTAACCATGATTCCCAGGTGTCCATAGGCTTGACTTGAACAATTTTTCTCCACTAGTATATTGAATAAATGTGACAAGGTTAATATGTCTTGTAGGCTTGTAATATTAGGCTATGGCTCATGGCTACAATAAAAGGTATGGAAATCAAAATTTGAGAGAAATAATCGAATTTTCATCATCTTCATTCTCATTTCATTCACCATCACTTTATTTATTTTTTTTTCAATCATATCCTCCATTTCCCATATTTTTCTTGTTCACCACTTTTTGATTCATTCCTTTAATTATTTTTCTTCTTTTTGTCTCTTTTTCAACTCTTTTTTGCACGTTTAATTTTTTTCTTTTTCTTTTCAAGGAGTATTTGAATCATCACAACACCAATGAACTTATTTCTCCAAAATTTATGTAGGACAATAAGTGTATAAGCTTCATTAGGTAGTTATTGTGGGATGTAGAATAGATACAAGTGGGGGTTAATTGTATGTCATTGACACACCCACTTGGTTTTTTAGTAGGCTCAAAATGGGACACTAGGGATATTTCTTGTTGATTTGGGTGGCTCGAAGGCTTAAATGGTTCCAAAGATTGCCTAAATTATTCCTATTTCACATATTATCCGTATTTTGCCTCGAAAGTGTTTAAGCAAGTTCTAGATTTCCGTCAATCCATTAGTCAACTCATACAAACCAATCACATGCAATTTTCAATCAAAATGATATATGATATCGGTGCACAAAGAAAAGTCAAGCATCTCAATCCACTCGAGGCTCAATGGGCTCACAATGGAAAATTAACAATGAAAATAGGCCCACAGATATTGAGAAAAATTGCCTAGATCATCTCTGTGTATGCAAAAGTGTCAGTTAATTCATGTGAGAATTACTAAAAATCAGATCTCCATTGTCCACAATTAGCATAACAGGTCTGTAAATTGTATCTAAGCATCGATAGTATCAACAAACATGTCAGTGCAAAAAAGATTTGTGGCACTCAAATTATCATAAACACATGTTTTCAGAACCATAACTTCATTCTCATCATCGGCCACACAATGATTTGTCCATGAATCTTTCTAACGACTCTAACATGCAATAAAAAAAATGTTTTTTTTAACAAACTAATCATGCAATTCCTAAAATAAAAACGAATTAAAAAAGCAACTCTGAAACTCAAAAGTAAAGCAGAATACCCCCCAAACTTAAGTACGTGCATTTTCCCAATGTACAATAATAAAGCAAGAAAAAAATAGGGGATTACGTACCTCACACAGCAAGCATCAGGACTCGCTGTCCTTGCCTGACATCCCGGGCTCCTCCTCATCATCATACTCAACGTCGTCCTCAATAGGTCTGTGTCCAAATGCTGACGGTGGTGGGAATGGCTCGTCGGATGGACTAGTAGCAGGGAAACACTGTGCAAGCACTCGATGAAAATCGTGCACGTACTCCTGGTGCTCGCGTGTCTTCCTCAATAGTCTATTCAACTTGGGATCTTCGAGAGTGGGGCGGTCGGTCTGTGCACTTCCGGTCTCCGCATGTCGTGTGTGTGATGGCTGTAGGACAGGCTGTGACTGTGCTCCACTCCCTGAAGCTTCTCTCTAACCACTAGTAATCTGTCTCCGTCTTTTATCCCTCGGGAGTGGCCCAACCAGTGATATATCGCCTTTCGTATGCAGTAATGCCTCACTATCATCCTAAGTGTTCCCCGCTACATGACATATGTCAGTGATCACCGACGAATTGGGCATGCTAACAGTGGATGTGCCACTAGAAGCCTGCAAAATAGACGTCATAATCACCTGACTTGCGTCCACTTTCCGGCCGGTGATGATACAAAAAACCAACGCTGCCTTCGCCTTTGCAACAACAGATACATTCCTAGATGGCATCAACCGCGAGGATACAAAGTGATACCAGTTGTACGCCTCCCTCTTAATTGACGTTGCAGGGAATGTGACCAGGGCTCGTTGATTGTTGAGCTTCCAAACCGTGCCCAGCTCACAAATTGTGGTTATGACTATCTCATAGGGATAAGGTTCTCGCATGAACAGCGTGTATCAATCTGTGTCTTCGTCAGGAATTGAATACAGATAATTGATTGTTGAGCTATCGAAGGCAACCATCCGCGCCCAAATCTTCACGTGATAACTTTCATGTTTGACCTTCAAATTAGCATAAAATTCCCTCACAAGCGACATCACAACATCAGGCAGGGGCTTAACAAATTCGTCCCAATTTATCGCTCGAGCATGAGCCAATGTATCATGATCTTGGAGGCTCTGATCCATGCCTCGTTCTCGCTGCATATTCTTTTCTAACAATTTAGTAAAATTCTCATCAGCTACTGCATCCCAGAACCATCGTCTATCAAAACTAGCAGTAGACGACTCGCCATCCCCAGACGGAACCTACTTGCTCTTCTTCTTTGGCGGCATATTTCAATTCAAGATAAACCTTGCTCAACAACAATTTTCAACAACAACGTCTCACACACCAATGGTACAACAATGCAACACCCACAATAACAATCCCCTCTAACATGCAATACTCCCAATCCAACGATTCCCAACAAAAAATTCACTCAGACAATTCATTGAACATCTTGTGTACGTAATTCAAAACTCAATTCTTTCAAATTTCAAGCTTTAAAATCAAGAAACACTACCCCAAATACTGTTACCTTATGATATGTTAACCAAAATATGCTGTAATCCATCCGAGCGTCGGCTCGTTGAAGAACTCTCTTTGAAATTTTTGAGCCAAAAAGATGCTTGGAGTGAGAAATTTTGGTGGATGTAGGTTTAAGATGATTTTTATGGTGTATTGTAATGTTTTGAAGGAGAAATTGTGGAGGTTGTAAGGTTATGGGTGAATTTTCGGTGGTGGAGGAGAGGAGCCGCGGCGCTGGATTCTTTGGTCTTCTGAAAATAAACTCTCGTATGTCTTTTTTTTTTTTTCATATATCACAAACTAGCGCCGCGGCCCTTAACTCTTGCATGAAATGCCGCTGTGGCGCTGGTTGGTGGATGTAATGCCCGAGATGTGAGTTGGTAATCAGAGATTATTAATGCATGATTTGATGTATTTATCGAAGGCCGAAAAAACGACATTGCGATTCGAATTTTAGTTGCAAAATATATTATTGGAGCAGCAGAGACAGCGCACCCGCGGTTGTAAGGAAGTGAGTTAGATTATTGATTACAGGCAACACCGTACCCGCGCTACAATTTTTACTGCACCCACGGTGTAGCTACAGTAGGGTCAGCGCACCCGCGGTACAAAACCCAGCGCACCCGCGGTCGACGTTTCTGAAAGATTGAAAGTGATCAAGTACGCTCAGCGCACCCGCGGTGCAAGGGTGAGCGCACCCGCGGTGCGACGTGCAGACTAAAGAATGAAACATGTGTCCTTCACATGCATACTTTAGGTGTAATTCTTCATTTTCAACTGGTCATCAACGAGAGAAAAGGAGAGAAAAGCTTCAGAATTCCTTCAAACTTCTTCAAGCTTAGAAATTAACTTGTGCAAGATCCATCCATTAGTTTTTCGATCCGAGACTAGATTTGTGTTCCTCTCATCAAAGGCTACAAAAAGTTGTAAGTATTGTTACATTTCAGCATGGTTTGAAGTTTAAATGTTGTGAAATTTTGATATAAGTGAGATTAGGTGTTCTTATGATAGAGGTGATCGTAGATTCGCAACCGGATTGAAGAACGGATATGATATGCTATTGTTATTAATTTAAGCATGTATCGTGATTGGGAATATGCAGATTTTGAGAATATGATGTATAGAATGGTGATGATATGGTGTTGATTATTCATTGTTGAGAATTGATTATGTTGTTTTAGTTGATCGGTATCGAGAAATCACGTCGTTATGCCGTTGAAATGCACCGAGATAGAATATTGTTATGAACATGTATTGGCTTGAGTTGTGAATTTATATTGTGTATCTCAACATTGCCATTTCAGATTAGGATTGACTGATTTGTTATCCCGATTTCGAGACTTCGATTTATTCCAACGACAAGAAGGTATAATTCATGTTGATTCGGGAAAATATAACTCGAATTAGATTTGATTTGAGTTTCCCAAAATCACATACTAGATTGTTTATATTTTGATATGTTTATGCTTTGTCTACTGATTTATATTAAAGCATTGAGATAGGAGAGTCATTGGCAGATTTGCCAAGTTTCCAGATGTTCGGTGGTATCGAGGCATAGGAGAAGATTGACTCTGATTGTAGACATTCAATATAGACAGGGCCGAAGTCTAGGAATAAGACGTACCGCCACCACGATTGGGAGAGTAGGTGGGAGACTTGTTACGTCTTATTCACACCGGGATCCCTAGACTTAGATATGAGTCGAGTCAAAGAATAAGAGTCGAAGAGTTTTATCTGTGTTCACAAATGTGTTATAGATACTGATTCATGTTTTATGATTATGTATTTAATTGCATGATATGCATGTATACATGTTTTATACTGGGATTTGTTCTCACCGGAGTTTCCGGCTGTTGTTGTGTCTGTATGTGTGCATGACAACAGGTAGGGCAGGATCAGGGTCGAGACAAAGATGAGAGATCGAGATAGCGTGGTGATTTCGGGCGTAGGAGATGAACTAGTGATTTTACATTTGATCTGTAGTGGTTAAAACTCAAGTTTATGACTGTATTGTAACAAGACATGTAATTACTGTTGTTGAAATAAAATGGAAATCAATCTTGTGTATGATTTATATACATTTGTTTATGTTATTAAAAGCAAAATTTTGACCCACATTTTCTAGTAAAGATCCAATTAATCCCAAGAGAATTGAGTTAGAGCCCGGGTCCCACAACATGTGGTATCAGAGCAGTATGTTTTGTAGACTTAGATAGAAGTGAGTTAGCGGGGGTAGACTGCATTTTCTTCCTTGCTTTTATTGTGCTAGCATGATTTATTTCTTTCACTATTATATGTTGTATTGCTATCTGAGTTGATTACAGCATATAATTGGAAAGACTGAATCAGAACCGATTCTGGATTAGAGGTATATGATCAGAGGAGGACTGAAACAGATTGTATAGATTGTATACTAATCCGTTTGATAATCAAATATGCCTCCTCGACGAGTACCGCAACCAGTAGCAGGTCGGGTACCAGAACAGTACAGTACTTCCAATGATCCTATGGACGTTACTGCAACACCGATGGAGACTTTGTTGAAAAGGTTTCAGTCATTTAGACCACTGACACTGAAGAACACAGAAAGTTCAGTTGAGTGTGAAAGTTGGCTCGATGACATCGAGATGCTATTTGAGTCTCTTGACTACACCGATGAACGACGAGTGAAATTGATTGGACATCAACTGCAAGAAGTTGCAAAGAACTGGTGGCTTACCATGAAGAGAGCATTGGAGCATCGTGGCACAGAGATTACTTGGAAAGTTTTTAAAGCAGA